>NW_027507686.1:228636881-229141881 GCF_037356315.1 Lithobates pipiens | reverse complement strand
CCGGGAACTAGTACTGCAATACACCTTAAACGGCTCACGAGATCCCATAGGACTGGGTCTCGGCCTGAGTCTCGGCGTTCCTCGTGGCCGACAGCCCCCCCCCCATTTCAGTGGCGAGGAGGATCGGTCTGGGAACGTTACCCGTGCACTCGCTAGAAGGGTAAGTAAGAGGGCCCCCTCCTCTCCTTCCCCGGGATCGTCGGTCCCTCCAGGGTTCTTCCTTTCTGTCCACCATCCCTCCTCTCCAGGGTTGTCACTATGGGGAGGTACACCTTGGCACCTACTGGATGGTTGGGTGGGGGACCAGGCATCCGCAGATCTGCACCCCCTGCGGCGGCCCTCACTAATTTATGCAGCGGCTTTGCGGCCTACCGAGCACTCATTAGAGGGGGCCTTAGTGGATCCCCCCCCCATGAGGGGCCCTAGTGTATTCCCCGTCCCCCCGTGAGAGCCTTTTCAGCTCACGGTGTTGACTTTCGGCCTCGCCGCCACACCTCGCATATTCACAAAGGTAACCACTCCAGAACTGGGCCAACACATCAGTGGGGGATTGCAGTCCTGGGCTGCTTGGACGATCTTCTTTTGCGAGCAGAATCCTCGGCTACCCTGAGGGCTTGACGTAGTTTGCTATACAGACCTCAGTTTTCAGTTGGCTTTTATACTATCTGAAGTCTGCTCCAGCTCCTACCAGAAAATTGCATTATCTGGGCCTGTCTCTGGTTTCTTCCTCTGGAAAACTCCAGAAGTTGCATGCTGCGTTTCAACTACTGTTGTCTTGCAGGTGGGCCTCCCTGCGGTCCTACATGTGGTTGTTGGGCCTGATGGTATCTACCTTTGAGGCGGTTCCATTTGCGCAGTTCCATACAAGCTCCTTTCAAGCGAGATCCTGGCGTAAAGTGCCCAAGGTCTCTGGGCTATCGGATTCGGCTGAGCCAGAAAACTGAGGGTCCCTGGTCTGGTGGCTTCGCTCTCTGGGATTTTCAGCAGGGCACATCCTTTCTCCCCTTGTATTGGTCAGTGGTCACCACCAATGTCAGCATGTCTGGGTGGGAAGGTGTCCTGGGACTGGGTTCTGCTCAGGGTCGGTGGACGCTGGAGGAATCCAGACTGCCCATTGATATCCTGGGACTTTGAGTGATCAGACTATGTAGGGATCATGGACGTCGACTTTGGGGGCTCCTGGTACGGATCCAGTTGGATGATGCCGTGGTGGTGGTCTATGTCAATCACCAGGGCAGAGTGAAGAGTGTTTACAGCCCTGACAGTAGCCAGCATCCTCTGGCCCTCTCCGCTATATGCATTCTAGGAGTGGGAAAATTACAAAAAGGGCAGGCGGTTGCCTCAGTCGGCTAGTGTTGGTCCACAGAGTGGTTCCTTCACCAGGACATGTTTCATCAGAGCAGAACTTGGCCTTGAGTACCATGAAGGGCCAGGTGTCGGCCTTTGCATTTTTTTTTCGGCTTCCCTTGGTCTTGCGCTCCCTGGTGCGTATTCTTAATCAAGTGGTTTGAAATCTGCCTCCAGCGGTACGGTCGCTTCTACCGCCATGGGATCTACTCTGGGTGCATTCGGTTCTACAGGAGCCTCTCGTTGGAAATATTTGGGAGGTTCCTCTGCATGCTCTGTCCCAGAAGGTGGCTTTTTTGGTTGCTATGACCTCTGCTTGCAGAGTGTTGGAACTGTAGGCGTTACCATGTCATACTTATCTGGTGATCCACAAAGATTAAGTGGTTCTTCGGCCTTGTCCATGGTTCCCGCCTCTGATTCCTTTTGACTAAGGATGTTGTATTGCCTTCTCTGTGTCCCAGATCAAAATATCCTAAGGGATTTACCTTACATGGCCTGGATGTGTTGGGGTGATTTGGGTGTATTTGGCAGTCACAGGGCCTTTATGGAGATCAGACTCGGTTTGTGATCACGGACGGGTTAAAAAAAAAAAGGGTCTGCTTCTTCTGCGACCTTTCTTGATGGATCGGACAGACGATGACTCTGGTCTACTCTGTCGGGTTGGGTACCTCATTTCCCCGTTATGGTGCATTTTACTTGGCTGCTTGTTGCTTCTTGGGCCTTCCATCATTAAGCATCAGCTGCGCTGGTTTCACAAAATTCTACAACGTGGATGTGCTGGCATCTGAGGATGATTCTTTTGGCCACAAGGTGTTGCAGGGTGCTGTTTAGAGGGTCTATTCCCTCTTGAAGGGGTATTGTTCAGGTTGGGCTCCAGTTTTTTTCTGTGTTGAGCTCTTGTTACCTGGTTGGCTCTTGTGTTAGCCTTGGGATTTTTCATTGTCCCGCCCCTCATGTTTGGCACTGCTTTGGGATGTCCCTGTGGTTCTGAGTAATGGAACGCTGTGTCTGTCAATGAACGAAAGAGAAAATTTGATTTTTTGACTTGGAGTAAAATTCATTTCTCCGAGTTAATTGACAGACACAGCACCCACCCCTCTAAGGAGTTTTGATGCTTCTGACACTGCTAGTTAATAAAATGAAGGCAGAGACGGGTGTGTATATCACCTAGGATTGCCCATAGGCGTAGCCAAGTCTTTTTTTCTGCCTAGTGTCCTACTCCTGTAGGCAGCGATATTACCCTATGGTTCTGAATAATGGAGCGATGTCTGTCAATGAACGAAAGAGAAATGGATTTTACTGTAAGTCAAAAAATCCCTTTTTTTTTTCTTGGGTTTCCATATACTTTATTACCTAGAATGACAAAATTGTTTTTGAATTGTATTTACAGTGTCCTGTGTGTGACCACCCTAATTCCTGTTTACTCTGAAGTCACTGTAGAGGCTTCAATTAGAACACGGCGCTGATTTCTGAGGCTGTAATTTGTTTGTCACACAAGGCAAAACTTTATCTGGCTGAACTATTGTTTACTAATTAGTGCCTCATTATGGCTAATTGATCCTCTTGCTTACTGCATAGCTCATTTACCACGCTGCTTAATATCCCCCCTCAGGCACATATTTTTCGTTCTCTTACGCTGTCTCTCTGAAATGTGTATGGTGGCCCTCATTACATCATTTAAATTAAAATTTTTGGTTAGCGTGGGGGAGGATTTGCTCTTTTGTCAGTATTTACTGCATTCAGAGATTCTTTTACTTTCTGTCTTGTAAATATGAGACCCCCAAAACAGGATGTGAGGGGAAATCTCTGACAAAGCAACATAGACAAAAGTAAATATGATTTGTTTAAGAAGGAACGTGCTAGAACATCCTTTTATTGTTTGATTTCCTGGTGCAGATTTTCCCTTACTTCCCGTTCCCAAAACAGAAAGAAAAGGGAATCTCTGTAAGGGCTCATTTACAATTGTGGAGCGGTCTGTGGGGGATCATTTTAAGAATGCATTTGAAATGCGTCTGGGAAACGAGACATAGGGCCTCCTCAGCACCTGTCTTACCCTTAGACTAGGTCTCCCTGTGGCTGTTTCATTTAAATTCCCGACCCGACTGCAAGTGTAAGGTTCTAATGATACCCCCAATAGAAGTAAAATCTAATGGGGGCTGTGACCTTTTCACATTATATAAAAAATGCTTTTGCTATACATTCACTTTAGTAAATAAGAACAAAAATGCTGCGTTACCATTCAAAAAAATACTGTCATATAATAGAGTGTATCGCCACTAATGAATAAGTATAATTGTTATTGATCAATAAATAGCCCAATAGATATTAAAATATAACGATGTGACAGCAATTTATAACGGTGAATAAATGTGACTTCCAGCTTTATGTAATCTAGCTTCTTGCCCTCGCCTTCAATGATGAAGTCACGTGGTGCGTGACGCAACACGTAGGGTCGAGCCTGTAGGAGAGTGAACCTGAAGTGATATTATACCAGGAAGAACAGTACCCCTATTTATGCTTGTCGATTTTTTACTAATGTAAGCATTATTTTAGAGAGTAATAAAGCGCATTTTAAACGTGCTACACTATGGGGCTATCCTCTGTCCCTACATGATACACGAGTACCTAATAGTACATGGGCCAAATGTTCTTAAAGGGACCACAGCTACATTACTAAGGAGGAACTTCTGAGTGGACAAGAGCACCTTAGTGAGTGGGAGGTCATACCACAGAGACACCTGGGATCCCGTAAAAGCTAGCTTAATACGATTACACATTTGTGTATGCTACAACATTTAGTTGAGAGCACGGAGGTGATTGGGAATAAGCTTGAAGGTTACATAAAGATAGAAAAAGTCAAATTTAAGTCGCAATGGATCCGGTAAGCGGCAGAGATGACTGGGATATGTCAGGAAGGGGCCGGTGGGCACCTCTCCCGCCGCCGATACAAGTGATCTTGCTGCAAATCTTCCACGGAGGTCACTTATATCCCAAAGCGGACTGCCCACCGTTGAAGAAAATAACAGGGTTTTGTCAGCTATCTGCTGGTGAGTTTGGCCTGATAACATGCACATAAGTTGACACAAAGGGGTTTGAATGGCTATGAAAGGTAACCATCCTCACCTGTGATCTGTTTGGTTGTAATTAGTGTGTGCGGGTAAAAGGTCAATGAGATATCCAAGGAATTGAGAATGCCAATCAGCAGTGTTCAAACTCTAATTAAAAGTGGAAAGTGAGGGATTCTGTTGGAACCAAACCACGGTCAGGTAGGCCAACTAAAATTTTAGCCACAACTGCCAGGAAAATTGTTTGGGATGCAAAGAAAAACCCACAAATAACTTCAGGTGAAATAAAGGACTCTCTGAAAACGTGTTGTGGCTGTTTCAAGATGCAGAATGAGGAGGCACTTGAAGAAAGATGGGCTGCATGTTTGAGTCGCCAGAAGAAAGCCATTACTACGCAAATGCCACAAAGTATCCCACTTAGAATACGCCAAACAGCACAGAGATGGGTCTCAAACCTTCTGGCACAAATTAATTTGGAGTGATAAGACCAAAATTGAGCTTTTTGGCCACAACCATAAACGCTACATTTGGAAAGGAGTCAACAAGGCCTATGATGAAAGGTACACCATTCCTACTGTGAAACATAGAGGTGGATCGCTGATCTTTTGGGGATGTGTGAGCTACAAAAGCACAGGAAATTTGGTCAAAATTGATGGCAAGATGAATGCAGTATGTTATCAAAAAAATACTGGAGGAACATTTGCATTCATCAGCCAGGAAGCTGCTCATGGGACATACTTGGACATTCCAACATGACAATGATCCAAAACACAAGGCCAAGTCCACCTGTCATTGGCTACAGCAGAATAAAGTGAAGGTTCTGGAGTGGCCATCTCAGTCTCCTGACCTCAATATCATTGAGCCACTCTGGAGAGATCTCAGATGTGCAGTTCATGCAAGACAGCCCAAGAATTTACCGGAACTGGAGGCTTTTTCCCAAGAGGAATGGGCAGCTTTACCATCTGAGAAGATAAAGAGCCTCATCCACTAATACCACAAAATACTTCAAGCTGTCATTGATGTTGAGGGGGGGGCAATACATGGGATTAAGAACTGGGGTATGTAAACTTTTGATCAGGGATATTTGTGTCGTTTCTGTCTTCATTATGATTTAAAAATCATAAACACAGTTGATTAATAAAAAAAAATGGCTTTAGCCAAATACTAACCATGAGTGAAAGAAACTTTTTTGTATTATTCATATTCTCTGAAAAATGGCCAAGAAATCATAAATTCTGCCAGGGTATGTAAACTTATGAGCACAACTGTATTCAGAATATAAATGAAAAATAAGCAGGAATCCCTTGCTGTATGCTTGGTTCCCTCCTCTGGTCCATATGTCACTATGGCACAACTGTATACATTGCACTGCTTTGCTGTAACATACGAAGAACCCATTTTCATCGCAAGCAGTCCTTTAGGGTTAAAGTAGGCTGAAGTCAGATTGTTAGCTCTTCTGCCAAGCCTAACATTGAAACACGAGATGCAGGTACACGTCTATACCTGTGGCTCATTATTAACACTGATATTAACACCCCATGAAAGCTCCTGGCTTGGTTGGCACTCCTATATTGTTTCCAGGCACATATTTTTTTGTGTTTCTGCGTTCTCAGGCTGAGTCTGCTCATGGTACTGTGTTTACAAATCTATCCCAATTATCTAAAACTGGCACACGTACATTGCTATAAAAATATGTTGTGTCTGCTTGTTCTAGGCTGGAAACGAAGTCCTCATCCAGAGAATACGAGTTCTCTCTCCAGATGGAGTCAGACGACGAACGGGAAGCCTTAATTATTGATCCCACTCAGAATGTTGTGGTGCGGAAAGTAAGTGTTGTGCTGATGTATAAAACTCTCTGCGTTAGAGCAAAAAATGACGGCTTGACATGATTTAAAGGTATAAAAAAGAAAAATATACAGTTTAAAGCTTTTCAAGTGTTAGCCTACTTATTACCCAGTATTATGGTTACAAATAGAGGCAGTTGGTTGGCATTACTCATTGATTACTCAAGCCTTTTAGGGAATCCAGTACCAAGTCCTCCTAAGTGGAGTGCTCACATTTGTTTCTAGGTATCTCTAGGAGTCTCACTTCTCTTGTTGCAAATGTTGTAGTCCTTCTCCTACTTTGTGCCTAATTGTACAGTAAGTAAACAGACAACACAAAGCTCTCTTCACTGACTGGGGATCTTGCTGGGGTTTTTTTTTTCTGCTAAGGGAAAAAAAACAACAAGATCCTTAGTAAAAGCAGCACATATCACACGTAGCCACACATTTAACCCTTTGATCGCACTAGATGTTAACCCTTCGCAACCAGTGTCATTACAGTGACAGTGCATAGTATTAGCACTGATCACTATATTGATGTCACTATTGATGTCAGTGCAGTTAGTTGCCCCCAAAATAAAATACAGTGTGTGTGTGTGTATAATAACTATATATATATATATATATATATATATATATATATATATATATATATATAATCTCCCATAGTCTGTAGACAGACTACACCCATCAATGTACACCTATTGGGATTTTTTTTTTTAACAGACCTGTAGCAGAATACTTTTTTTTTATTGGATGTGTTTTTAGGCCCATTTCACACTATTGGCCCGCAAATATCCACCTTTCCGTTTTTCAGGCGGATCTGAGCAGGCCATCCATTGACTTGTATGGGCAGGCAGATGTCAGCGGAGATGTGTCACCCACCTGCCACCCAGTCCGACTAGATCCGCTGAAAACGGATCATCTGATATTCCCATAAAGAACAGTGGGGCTCTGACTGTCCGCTTTCATCTGATCTTCCCATAGAGAACAGTGGGGCTCTGACAGGTCCATCCCTGCACAGTGAGCAGACACAGACCTGTCTTCTACCTGCTTAGCGGGGATCAGCAGAGCCATCCCCAGCTGAGTGGATTCGCCCCGTGTGAAAGGGCCCTTAAAGGCAAAATGTTTGTCTTTTTTAATTTATATCACCAAAAATTAAAAAAACCCAGTGGTGATCTAATACAAATGACAGTAAAAGCCTGACATGGGTTTGGTTCTGTGCTTTCATGTTGGATTGTAGGTAGTATTGTCACTTCAGGTCAGATTGTACAGTCTGATATGTCATTTGAAATATTCACATGTTGTCAGACCAATAGAATAAACGCATGAGGAACTAAAGTAAACTCAAAAGAAGAACTCAAGGAATTGGGTTACCTTACACACTCTTGGGCCTACTTGGCACCAACAAATTACCTCTATGTGGCTGATAGTGAATCAGTAATTTACTGTTGTGCTACATAGGGAAGCAGAGTCCTCCTTTAGTGGGTGTACCAGAAATTTCTCCTCTGTGTACTAAATAGAGTCTTACTTTGGCACCTGCGCCACTTACAAGACGACTTGCATTTTATTTACATTAACACATGGCTTCTTCTGGCTGAGGTGGAGAGGCGGGTGGGTGACCTTATGGATCTCCACTGCCGCATCCTGTATCTAACATAGGCTACAACAGTAAATTACTGATTCACCATTGGCCACACGGAGGTGGCATCTGCATAATTCGTTTGAGCCAAGCTGGATAATACTATCCTTGGAGTTGGGAATGGGTAAAATCTCTTTTGATTTTGTCGTTTTTTTCTGATTTGGGAAGATTTTCCTACACTTCCCGTCTCATATGCAACAGGAAGTGAAATAATAATTCTCAAAAGTGCAGGAAAATCCCTTCTGAGACAGTTGTCGCCAGAACAAGAACCTCTATTGGAACATTTTCTCTCAGCTGCCGTTCTTGTGACATTTTGGATTTCCCATATTTTTC
Organism: Lithobates pipiens; assembly: GCF_037356315.1. Classification (NCBI taxonomy): domain Eukaryota; kingdom Metazoa; phylum Chordata; class Amphibia; order Anura; family Ranidae; genus Lithobates; species Lithobates pipiens. The sequence continues at coordinate 229,133,671 of NW_027507686.1, read as the reverse complement.
TATCGGTCATCAGGACAGATAGGGGGGATGCATTTTCCTGGCACGCGCACAGCAAAAAAAATATGGGAGGTTTTAACACTTGCTCACACTAGCCAAACAACAAAGGTTTAGCTATAGATTTACTTTAAGCTTGGTGAGTGGTGTCACTAGGGGAGGTGTCAACTGGTGTGGTAAAACATGGTGTCACCCCCCGTCTCCAGTATAGTCCTAGTATCTGATATGTAAGTACTCTAGCATAGTCCTAATCACTGATCAGTAAGTACTCCGGTATAGTCCTATGTGTTAACTACGGCAAAATAAGTACTCCAGTACTGTCCCGGTGACTTATTGGGAAAGTACTCTGTATACTCTCGGTAAGTACTCCAGTGTCATGCTTTGTCTGTCAGTCCTGGACAGTCCTCTAGGGCAGTGGTCATCAACCCTGTCCTCAGGGCCCACTAACAGGCCAGGTTTTATGCATTACATTGGGGAGATGCAGAATAGAATACTGCAATCACTGAGCAGCAAATTATATCACCTGTGATGTATTTCAGTTATCTTGAGAACCTGTCCTGTTAGTGGGCCCTGAGGACATTGTTGATGACCACTGCTCTAGGGTTAATATGGGGGTAGTACTAGGAGGGGAGGGGAGGGGACTGGTACTCACAGGACAGGACTAGCTCCCAGAAGGTGGTATGCTGGGTCCGGTCCCTGTGGTGGACGATGTGACGCTTCCATCTGATCCCAAAGTCTCCCGCCTGGCCACTGCATCCCTCAGACACACAACACTGGGCAGGGGCCACATGTCACTAGCTGGGCTGGAAGGGTGGAGCGAAGTGTGTGTGGGCAGAGGCTAACGTTGGGTGAAACCTGGTCAGTGACAAACTGCACAGGGGCGGCGACCCCAAACAGCCCCAGTAAATTATGTAGTTGGTGTCGGTGCACTGTCACGAATGGGGGAGACACACCATCATTGTTGGATATCACTTCCTACTTGATGGTGTCACCTGGGTGCCGTGAGCACCCCCATAGCGACACCACTGAGCTTGGCCTTTCCAAAAGGCGTTAAACTTTCACCAATGGAAGATTCTGGTGCTGTTTTTCACCCTGTCTTCACTCCACCCTCACAGCATTATGTTTTAGTAATGTGCTATTTTTTTGTTCTTTCTTATTCAGTTGTTTAATTTTTTTTCTGATTGTGATACCAAGCCAAAAATTCTGCAAAATGCCCAAATGTTATTTTTTTTTTTTCTAGATCAAAGGTGGAACTCTTTCCATACGGAGATGGCTGCGTGGTCGAAGCATCTATTGCTCAAAGCTTTTGACTTCCAGATCGAAATCTCGCTATGTATTCCTTACCTACCTGGTGGGATTACACATCCTCATCCTTATGTGCCTAGCTGGAGTTCTATAGCAAGGGACAACCCATACAAGCACCAGACTCCATCTTCCCATGCTCTCATAACTTCCTTATGTCAATGAGACTTGTATGTAGAAGACTGTATTAATAATACGTTCATGTCTCCGGCTGAACTGTGCAGCACACTGTGTGTTTATATTGGGCGCCTGAAGCAGAAGAGAAGCACAGAATGACACTGAGTAATAACACTACTGATATGGTTGTAGTGAGTGAGGAGCACAGGAGGAGGACAATGGTGGGTAACGGATTCATTCATTACTTCAGTCATGTTAGGTCTACTAAAAGAGTCAGTCCACCCAAAAATGATCTTTGTTATAAGATGTGGGAAAGCTAAAGCGCAATGCCAACACATGCATAAACACCTATAAGGTATTAGAAGATTATTTATTACAGGTATTTATCTATTACTGACCATTCACATCAGTCCCTGCCCTCAAGGAGCTTAAACTTTTAACATCCCAACGTGCACACATACTAGAGCCAATTTAGACAGGAACAAAATAGCTTGCTAGCATGTCTTGGCGTGTGGGAGGAAACCCATGCATGCATATAGGGAGAGCATGCAAACTTTATGCAGCTAGTGTCCTGACCAGGATTTAGGTCTCAGTGCTGCAAGGCAGAAGTGCTAATCACTAAGACATTCTGCAGCCATGTCAAATTTATGCAAAAGTTTCATATTTTCTATCCATTGCATTTTGGGGGGGGGGTTAGAATATCCCCTTCATCAGGGCTTGGTGAGCTGGAAGAGATTGAGGATGGACTCATGCACCTCCACAACAGGTTATAGCTGTGTGTTCATGTTTGACAAATTCCCCTGGATTTTCTAACCTGCTGACTTAATGTGACCGTCACCTCAAAGGTAACGGTCAACAATAAAATAAAATCTTGGAATGATTCAAACTTATCTCTATCAAATTAAAAATAGAGTCAATCTGCCCTGTTGACGTAAAGGATAAACTCACCTTTAAAAAAAATAAAAATAACGTCCTATTGTCGTCAGCTACGTTCCAGCTGGCTAACACCGTCCTGGCAATTACAATAAGTCTTCTTATGCCATATTTTGTACTTTAAAAAATGTTTTCAATAAAAAGCTATTGAAAGTCAAAAAAAAATTGCACATCTTTTCACAGGTAAAAAATGTGCATTTAATATTTTAATATATATATTTTTTTAAACTTGGAGCCTATAAAGCATTGCCGGCCCAATCAGCAGATCGTGGAAGCCATGCAGGACTCCTTCAGACTTGTCAGTGTATCTGTCTGCTTGTACCTCATACAGGCAGGCAGATACACACTAACAGGAAGAGATCATGAACTACCAGGGCGCCATTGAGCGCTTTGGTAGTTCATGATCTCTTCCTGTTAGTGTGTATGTGCCTGCCTGTATGAGGTAGGAGCAGACAGATAATTTTGAACTACAAGCGGACAGCTGTAAAGACTGTCAGTACTTGTAGTTTCCCTGTCACAGAACTCTGTAAATGAATGACATGGCTAGGCGGGTGGGTGGACAGAGCCCCACGTGGCTGCGTTTTTTCTTTTTTTTTTTTTTTTTTTTTTTAACTAGTGCCAGCGAGCGTCCGGAGAAGATTTCTGGCTTGCTGTCACTAGAGGGCTGCAGGAGTGGAAACATGTTACATGTTCCCAAAGGTGAACTTATTATTTACTAGAAATGAAAGGTAAAGGTGTCACAGCAATTTAACCACTTCAGCTCCGGAAGGTTTACCTCCCTTCATGACCACGCCATTTTTTGCGATACGGCACTATGTACTTTTAACTCACAATTGCGCAGTCGTGCAATGCTGTACCCAAGTATGTCCCTTTTTCCCTACAAATAGAGCTTTCTTTTGGTGGTATTTGATCACCTCTGCGGTTTTTATTTTTTGCACTATAAACAAAAATTATAAAACGGTTCCTGCTCGGTCCAAAACCTCTAACTAGAGTACTGCTTTACTTGCCAGCTTTTTATATTCCAGGGAGCATAGCTAGGATATATCTGCCCCTGAGTTCCCTGTTCCACCCAACTACAGATTAGGGTAGAGCTGGGAACTTGGGCAAGGAAATGTCTTTTCTGGAGATGTAGGCTGGTGGGTTAGTTGTTCCGCCAGTTTGACACCTTTGACTGAAATATCCATTTTGGGTGGACTGACACTTCAGCACTCCTTTAATCCTTCATGCCCACCCTCCATATTTTGCTGCTGATAAATCCTTGCACTGGCCACTACTGTGTACATAGACCCTTCACTGCAACGTGCAAGCTGTATACTGTATATTTTGGTTGTCTTATAATAAGAGATTATATATTATATTTGCTATAAAAAAAAAAGAAATTGTTTCTCACTGTATAAAGTTTGCTGCTTCTAGAGGATCTATTGAGGATTAAGACTTGAATCAGTGTAAATTGAGTTTCTTTTCTAGAAAGAAGATATTTTATCAGCTCCAATAAGAGATTCGGTAAACTGTTCTTCAGCTTCTTGGTGTGTGGCAGGGAAGCTTCATAAGTGCAATAAATAAAATATAATGCCAGTCTGTTAATGTCTTGTGTTTTCCTATTTTGGCTGCAAGAGAAGGCTGATATACACTGGGTTTAAAGCGGTACAAAGGGTAAAAACTCTACATATACAGGTATATAAAAAATAAATGTGGTTATGTGCTGTACTAAAAATCATAAAACATATTTTAAAGGTATTTTTAAATAGTACAAATAGCTGCTTTACTCATGGCAGCCTCCAGCCATCTATCGGCCTGCAGCTCATCCATAGGAATGAATTGAGCTGCAGCACACAGTAGGAAGAAGACTTGACTGGGATGTTATTCTTTGCAAGGACTGTGTGGCACAAGGACTACATAGTGAAGTTCATGGCAGTGGGGAGAAAGGTAAGTATTAGGTGGGCTGCATTTGGGGTTGGGACTTTAAAAGACTTCACTAGAAGTGAACCCCTTGATGCCGGCTACATATGCGGGTGCTCGACAGGTGGGCCTTAACACAGAGCGGCCGCATATAAACTGTTAAAACAACTTGCCATAATGAGAGCATCCTATGCATTGAGGTGAAAAAACACCCATCAGTCACTGGCCCCCCAGCCCCCCCCCCCCCCCTTGTTTTACTTACCTGAACCACTTCATCTCTTCGGCGGGGACATGCTCTCCCTCTCTCCACAAGGTCCCTGCTCTTAATTAGATAGATTGATAGCAGCACAGCCATTGGCTCCCGCTTCTGTCAATCAAATCCAATGACGCAGGGGGCAGCATTCGTGTCTGTGGATGCAAATGCTGGACTCGGTAGCGCGCCCGCAAGGTAACCCTCTCGACAAAGCGCTTCTCCTAGGTGGTTATCTGACGTGGGGTGGAGCCGCCGGGGGACCCCGGAAGAGGATGTTTGGGGGCCACTCTGTGCAAAACGAGCTGCACAGTGGAGGCAAGTATGACATGTTTGTTATTTTAAAAAAAAACAAAAAAAAAAAACGATCCATTACAATCACTTTAATTAAATTCCAAAATGGCTGGCAATTCCTTTATTGTTAAGGGAACATGTATATTTGTGAAAAAATAGGCTTGTAGCTGGGCTTGCTCAGGTTCACTGGCCCTCTGAGGATATACTTCATGTCTGCTTATACAGTTCATTGATTACATCAATATATTTTAGTTTGTAACAGATGAACACTTTGACCAGACGCACTGAATGATCAGAAAAGCCTTTCAGTCTTATTGTGATATAACCATTCTGTGTGTTTGGTTATTACTCACGTACCGCTGAGCGTGTAATTACGGTGAGCGTGGCATGAGGAGTACTCATTTGCTTAGCTGTCTGCTGGATAAAACATGCGGCACAGTCGAGAGTCATGACTGGAGAAGTCTGAGCGGTGTACCCGGGACGGGCTTCTGTCCTGTAGATGTTCTCCTTCTCAGTTCATTGCCCCTCACTGGCCACAGTCGGGAGAAATTATGTTGTGGAAGATGTGTAAAAACATGTATTGTCATAGTCTGAGAATCCAGCAGAGCCTGGAGGCTTGTCACAGATGCAGAGTAGATCTGCCACATGAAATAAGTCACATAAGGATTTCCAGAACAGCTGACAATTAACTCTTTCAGAGACTTCAAGTGGACCTGGCAGCAGGCACATCTATTTATGTTAAGTGTTTACATGCTAAGTAAATGTGTATATGGAACAATTGCAGGTACAGTAAAACCTTGGATTGAGAGTAACTTGGTTTGAGAGCGTTTTGCAAGACAAGCAAATTTGAATTTTTTAATAAATTTTGACTTGATATACAAGCGATGTCTTGATATGAGTAGTGTCATGTCACAACTGAGTATAAAAAAAGAAGAGAGGCGCCTCTAAGTGTAGTAATATGGTTACATTTAATGAAGGTACAACATTTAGCAACTCACATGGTTGATGATTAAAAGAGGCACGTCTAAGTATGCAGACATCCGGGGTAAAGCTGTCAACATAAACCATCCTCTGCAGCACCGTTGTCAGTCTAAAATCTACCCTGCAGTAGAACGATCTGAAAGCGAGGCTTGGATCGCAGTGTCGAAAGGATGACATTGATGGCAGTGCGGGGGATGGTCTATGTGGACAGCTTTACCCCGGATGCCTGCATACTTAGATTTGCCTGTTTTAATCATCAACCATGTGAGTTGCTAAATGTTGTACCTTCATTAACCACTTTCAGCCCCGGACCATTTTGCTGGCTTAAGACCAGACCACTTTTTGAGATTTGGCACTGCGTCGCTTTAACTGACAATTGCGCGGTCGTGCAACGTGGCTCCCAAACAAAATTGACGCCCTTTTTTTTTTACCACAAATAGAGCTTTCTTTTGATGGTATTTAATCACCCCTGCGGTTTTTATTTTTTGCGCTATAAACAAAAATAGAGGGACAGTTTTGAAAAAAAGCATTATTTTTTACTTTTTGTTATAATAAATATCCCCCAAAAATATATAAAAAAAAAAAAAAATTTTCCCTCAGTTTAGGCCGATACGTATTCTTCTACATATTTTTGGTAAAGAAAAAATGCGCAAAAGTTATAGTGTTTACAAAATAGGGGATAGTTTTATGGCATTTTTTATAAATTTTTTTTTTTTTTTTTTTACTAGTAATGGCAGCGATCAGCGAATTTTTATTGTGACTGCGTCATTATGGCAGACACATCGGGCATTTTTGACACATTTTTTGGACCATTGTCATTTATACAGCAATCAGTGCTATACAAATGCAGTGATTCCTGTGTAAATGACACTGGCAGTGAAGGGGTTAACCAGGGGGTGGCAGTGTAGGGGTTAAGTGTGTCCTAGGGGGCGTGTTACTAACTGTGGGGGGCTGGGCTTTGTGTTAGTGAACACTGATCTCTGCTCCAATCACATGGAGCAGAGATCAGCGTCACTTGTTGCTAGGCAGAACGGGGAGATGCTGTTTACAACAGCATCTCCCTGTTCAGCCACCCAGTGAGACGATCGCGGGTATCCCCGCACCGATCGAGTCCACTGGACCCGCAACCGGACTCACGGGGGTCCGCCGGTGGCGGCGTGCATGCGATGGCAGGGCGGCATATAAAAATGGACGTACCTGTATGCCAATATGCCTGCCTGTGCCATTCTGCCGACGTACAACGGCGTGCGCTGGTCGGGAACTGGTTAAATGTAACCATATTGCTGCACTTAGAGGCGCCTCTCTTCTCTTTTATACACTGTAGCTCCTGCTGGATTTTGCTTCTAATCCCCTTGTGTGGATGGACATTTTATGGTTACGCAACCCATGACATTGCTATAATCATTTTATATGGACTATAAACTGAAGGATTTAGGAATAAATAGTTGTGGAACAAATCATCTGAGTTTCCAATTATTTCCTATGGGGAAATTCGCTTTGATATGAGTGCTTTGGATTACAAGCATGTCTCCAGGACGAGTTATGCTCCCAATCCAAGGTATTACTGTATTTATTACCTGTCACAGAGATCAATACTCTACCTGACAGCGCCTTCACCTGATCTTTTCTTTTCTCCAGAAGGATGGCAACATCATTGTTCATGCACTGTCCGGGGTCAGCATCCGTCTCCTGGACTAGGATCCTGGCCTTTGAGATTACTTAATCATGTAAATTCTGCTGCTAGTGCAAATCTTGGCTGCGATGACAAATAGCTGACACAGGTCGGCAACTAATGCAGCCTCTTACCCTGTGACTTGCTACAATGTTGAAGCCTGATCGTTGGAGGAGAGGAGATTTAGGAAATGTTTTGGCTTGCCTGCAGCAGACTGATGACATCCTGTCACCTTGGACAAAGTCAATAATATTATAATACAGGATTTATAAAGCAATCAATGGTTTTCACAGCACTTTACAAAAGGGAGATGTTACAATTCAATTCAAAACAAGAGGGTTATGAGGGCCCTGCTCACGAGAGCTTGCAATCTAAGAGGGATGGGCAAGTGATACAAAAGGTAGTAAATGTGTGGGGATGAGCCAATGGAGATATTACAGGTTTGACTTTAGGTAGAGGCAGAATAGGTTTCCCTGAAGAGATTGTTTTTTTTAAAGAATCCCCCCAAAGACTAACAGGAAATAGCTGGATGGGTTGGAGTACAGAGTTCCAGAGGGTGGGAAAGGCTCTGGAAAAGTCCTGGAGGTGAAAATAGAGCAGGGGGGGTAGGCAACCTTTCAGAGGCTGATTTATCGGGTGTCAAATCGCATCGCATCACATTGCATAAAGCTTGTCGCCCAAAAAAAAGCTTCTGCTCCTTTTTGGGTGACAAGATTCACGCAATGCAATTTGCTGTATGATTTGTGGCAAAACCACACCACACCACATTTTAGGTAGCATTGAAAATGGTGCCTGAACCTGCATTTTGCGATTGTGGACAGAATTCTGCTGCTATCCCAAAATGCCAAATGTGAATGGAGCCTTAAAGTGGTTGTAAACTCTCCCCCACAACTTTGTCCCATGTAAATCAGCATAAAAAACCCTAATGAACACTGCTTGTAGATATCTTGTTACTTGCTTTGTAATGTTGTAATCATTTTTGTTGTTTAGAATGATGTCACTGAGCATGCCCAGATCTCCCCTGATTTACGGCACACTCTCTATGTGCTTGTCTATCTGTTATCAGGACTTCCTACGGCACACCTCTAAAATCCCAGGAGACTGCAGAATCATTCAGAGCTTCCTCCTACACACCATGTGACATCACATGCAGGGTAAACCTGGCCATTGTAGCAGCTGAAGCTGATGAGACTGACAAAGGCAAACATTAGACAATCGGCACAAGTAAATAATATGAAATAAAACAAGTCAGCTATGAACAGGGAAGCAGGGTTGCCATAGAAACGTATCGAGAAGGAGGCTTGGTTAACAGTACATGAAGTGCTCAATGTAAGGGCGGAAATACACTCCATTGGGGAATCAGAAAACAATACTTAAGATGGAGCTGCCTAACCCCTGGAAACAAGTTTTGTAAAGTTTCTTTAAACCGTAAGTAATATGTGATTTGGGCTGGATTACAGTGGCTATAGTTTGATTATTATAATGAACTAAATGAAAAGAAGCATCAGAGTGGGAGAGTTTACTTCCTCTTTAATAATTATGCTGTGCTATATATTGTTATGTCAAGAATTTGTACATACAGACTTGTAAAGTTACTGAATAATCCACGTTAAGCCTAGGTTCACATCTGTGTGGCTGTGCTTGATGCGTTTTTCAGGAGTGTTTTTAAACCCTTGTTTTTTTAATTTACGTCACAAGGGGTGGGCTCTCCTAGTGACATCATCTGATGGCTATGCTCCATGGCTATCTAAGAGATGGCAGACAGTGGGCAATAACACAACGGCCTTAGAAGAGCAGCGCTTTTTTTGTTTTTAGCGGGTAAGTGGCGGTGAGGAAGAGGCTAGCTCGGGGGCTTCTTTTTTAATAAATTACTTGTCAAAAACCATCTCTTGTTTTCTTTTTTTTTTTTTTTTAACATTTTGCAGCTTTTTGGGGTGAATGGGTAGGGGTACAATGTACCTTATACCCATTCACATAGAGAGGGAGATGAGTTCTGGGGGCCCACTTGTTAAGGGGGGCTTCCAGATTCTGATGAGCCCACCCACCTGCAGACCCTGACAACCACAGCCCAGGGTTGTCGGGAAGAGGCCCTTGTCCCCATCTATGTGGGGGCAATGTGCTTTGGGGGGGGGGGCAGAGCTTCCTTTCCCCTAATGTTGAGGATATTCAGCCTGGTATGGTTAAGGAGTGGCGGGGGGTGCTGGCTCCCAGGCTGCATGGATTTTGGGTGAACACCATGCCATTTTTATATTTTGGGCCCTTCCATATACAGATTTGTTTTGTAGAAATATGGGCATCTCATACACATTCACAATATACTTACTATTCAAAGTTAGAACTAGTAAAACCAGAAAACTATTTGTAAAAGATGTGATTCACAGTATGTTGGCATTGGTACCAAAGGTTCACTGCTTACAGGCTCCAGTACTTTGAGCCACTGATCTGGAAAAAGTATCTATCAGGAGCTCAGACTTTTTGTGCTGCATGCTGGTTCAGGTGAGTATTTAAAATCTTGTAGGTGTCAGCAGTGGAATGCTATGGATTTCTGAGACTGGTACAGTGCATCCGGAAAGTATTCACAGCGCTTCACTTTTTCCACTTTTTGTTATGTTTACAGCCTTAGTCCAAAATGGGTTAAATTATTTATTTTCCTCAAAATTCTACAAACAATACCCCATAATGACAATGGGAAAGAAGTTTGTTTGAAATCTTTACAAATTTATAAAAAAAAAAAAAAAACACATTACACAAGTATTCACAGCCTTTGCCATGACACTCAAAATTGAGCTCAGGTGCTTCCTGTTTCCACTGATCATCTTTGAGATGTTTCTACAACTTGATTGGAGTCCACCTGTGGTAAAGTCAGTTGATTGGACATGATTTGGAAAGGCACACACTTGTCTATATAAGGTCTTACAGTTAACAGTGTATGTCAGAGCACAAACCAAGCCATGAAGTCCAAGGAATTGTCTGTAGACCTCTGAGACAGGATTGTATGGAGGCACAGATCTGGAGAAGGGTACAGAAGAATTTCTGCAGCATTGTAGGTCCCAGTGAGCACAGTGGTCTTCATCATCTGTAATTTGAAGACGTTTGGAACCACCTGGACTCTTCCTAAAGTGGGCTTGAAGGGCATTAGTCAGGGAGGTGACCAAGACCTGATGGTCACTCTGACAGAGCTCCAACATTTCCCTGTGGAGAAAGGAGCTTGGAGTTTTCCAAAAGGCACCTGAAGGACTCTCAGACCATGAGAAACAAAATTCTCTTGTCTGATGAAACAAAGATTGAACTCTTTGGCCTGTATGGCAATCATCATGTCTGAAGGAAACCAGGCACCGTTCATCACCTGGCCAATACCATCCCTACAGTGAAGTGAGGTGGCAGCATCACACTGGGGATGTTTTTCAGCAGCAGGAACTGGGAGACTAGTCAGGGTCGAGGAAAAGATGAATGCAGAAATGTACAAAGATATCCTTTATGAAAACCTGCTCCAGTGCGTTTTGGACCTCAGAGTGGGGCAAAGGTTCATCTTCCAACAGGACAATGACCTTAAGCACACAGCCAAGATAAAGGAGTGGCTATGGGACAACTCTGTGAATGTCTTTGAGTGGCCCAACCAGAGCCCAGACTTGAACCTGGAGAGATCTATAAAATGGTTGTGCACCGACGCTCCCCTAAAAACCTGATTGAGCTTGAGAGGTCCTGCAAAAAAGAATGGGAGAAACTTCCAAACAATAGGTGTGCCAAGCTTGTAGCATCATACTCAAAAAGACTTGAGGGTGTAATTGGTGCCAAATGTGCTTCAATAAAGTATTGAGCAAAGGCTGTGAATACTTATGTGAACAAATGGGAACAGAGGAGCGCCAGACTGAGTGCAGTATAAATCATATATTTAATAAAAACAAGTAGTAACTCACAGGTTAAATTAGAAGAGTTCAGTATGTGGTGAAAATCGCCAGTCCTGGAGTCTCATAAAAGTCTTCCCTTTGCAGCCTGGGGCACTGGTGTGATCTTACAGGGATCCAGAGAATGCTGGGAACCAGGAGGCAGGAAACGAGAAGCAGCTGGTCGTGACTTCACAGGAAATGTGATTATTCACAGTGGCAAGGAATGGTAATGCATTTTGCAGCTACAGCTTCTTCATCAGACCATGCTGTTCACCCCAGTTTTTGTGAATACTTATGTACATGTGATATATATATATATATATTTTTTTTTTTTTTTAATAAATTTGCAAACATTTCAAACAAACTATACCAATATTTGGTATCAGTGAAAGAAACTGTGCCTCAATGTTGGTGACGTTTGAAAGAATAGTGCTCCATCATTGATGTTAGTGTGAGGAATACTGCCTTATCATTAATGTCAGTGGCAGGATTTATGCCTCACTGTTGGTGTCGGTAGGAGGAATAGTGCCCAAGGACCGGATAAAGGCCTTGGGCCATAGTTTGGAGACCACTGCTTTAGAGGATGCAAATTCTGGACTGTGGTCTCTCCTTGTACTTCCCATCCACCTGCTTTGCAACCCCTTTCCATAGCCCTCGTTTACCCTCCGCAATAAAGGAACAAAAAGCTCAGCATGGTAAAGCAAAACTAGGACCATAAGGGAAGGGCATAATTGTATTCTCTTTTACTGAAAGTTCATAGTGGGACAATAAACGGGATCATTGGTATAGCAACTGGTCTGGGCGCCCTGTGACGCTCAACCCCAATTGTGATCCCTGTTCGTTCTCAGCTGGATGAAGGGGCATGTGGACAGATTTTCCACCTTTTTGTCTGAAAGTGGAGAATGCCTTTAAATGTCTTTTCTCGAATGTTGTTTAGAAAATGACAGCGCCTGATTGGTTAGGTTAAAGCATATACTTGCACACAGCCGTACTTGTTCCATGACTTCCATTTTTAGCCAGAGCTCGATATAGCAGAAAGCACAGTGTACCGGAGTGAAGGAATACCAGATGTTGGGAAGGTGACATTTTATTATCTTTTAAAAGCTTATATATCAGGCTTTTTTTTCATTGGCAAAGAATTTAATGTAGCAGCTTCTGAGGGGGGAAGGTTCTGACACTATAAAATCTGGAGGAAGGGTGAATAGAGTTCACATCAGATGCATATATGGATATTATTAAAGTATATCTAAACTCAAAACTTTTGGATAGAGTTGGATAAGTTTTAAAGTGGTTGTAAAGGCTTTTTTACCATAATACATAGAATTTAAAAAAAAACTTTGTTGCTGCATTTGTCCCCCTAGCCCACCCTTATACTTACCTGAGCCCAATCTTGATCCATTGATGTGAACAATTGTTTTCTATGTGTCCTTCCAGAGCTAGGCGTTTTTACAATGCAGTAAAATGCCTGTCACTACACTATATGTGAATTCACCCTTAACCACTTGCCCTCAGGAAGATTTACCCCCCTCATGACCAGGCCATTATTTGCGATACGGCACTGCTTTACTTTAACTGACTATTGCACGATCGTGCGATGTTGTACCCAAATAAAATGTATGTGCTTTTTTCACACAAATAGAGCTTTCTTTTAGTGGTATTTGATCACCTCTGTGGTTTTTATTTTTTGCGCTACAAACAAAAAAAGCAATAGTATTTACTTTCTGCTATAAAACATATCCAATAAAACTGAAAAAAAAATCAAATTTCTTCATAAATTTAGACCAATATGTATTCTGCTACATATTTTTGGTAAAATAAAATCCCAATAAGCATATATTGATTGCTTTGCACAAAAGTTATTACATCTACAAACTATGGGATTTATTTTTTATTTTTTTTATACTAGTAATGGCAGTGATCAGCAACTTATAGCAGGACTGTGACATTGCGGTGGACAATCAGTGACTAATACAATGATCAGTGCTAAATAAATTATGCATATGCATAAAATATGACATTGAGTCTGCAGTCACCACAGATCAGCTCCCGCCAGGTCTTCAGCAGCACGCATGCGCGCCCCAGATCCAGAAGTGTTGAATCACTTACTAGGTACATGATCCGGTGTTCTGCCAAGAAGTGTCCGGCCATCGGATAGTGTCCGCCCCGTACTGCGCAGACACAGCACTTGCGCAGTATGGAGGACAAGGAGACGGCGAAAATCTCAGAAGATGAACGGCGCCTGTGCACTTGCTAGCACCTTCTGCCCTGAGGCCAGGTTCAAGCCCCCCATCCAAGTAAACATAGAGGATGTAAAACAGCACTTTGTAACAGGGCCTCTCGTGGGCTCGCTTCACTCGCCACGCTTCGGGCACAGCCTCGCAGCGTTCGGCATATTTTTTATTCTAACTCTATGTCCACTTGGATGGTGGGGCTTGAACCTGGACTGAGGGCAGAAGGTACTATTCATCTTCTGAGACTTTCGGCATCTCCTTGTCCCCCGTACTGCGCAAGCCCTGCGCAATAAGGGGTGGACACTATCCGATGGCTGGACACTTCTTGGCAGAACACCGGATCATGTACCTAGTTCATCTTCAGAGACTTTCGGCGTCTCCTTGTCCCTCCGTACTGCGCAAGCGCAGTACACGGTGGACACTATCCGATGGGGGACAGTATTCTACAAGACACCGGCACAGTAGTGCCACCTTGCCACTGTATAAGTAAGTTATACCGATGACAAGTGGTTCATGTGTCTTGAACTAGTGTCGGCTGTCATAGTGGAAATCCTTTCCACCCCCTCCTCCATTCATAGAAGCTGTATTATAGCTTCCATGAATTTAAGACAATCTGTGAATCGGAGCGGTAGACCTTTCATTCTGTCCTTCATTTTTAGATCAGCTTCTATGAATGTAGGTAGAGGGGCCGGAATAGTTGGCATTCTTGATGAATGTGCCTCCACACCCACAGTGTTGCTGGAATACACGATGAGCTGTGCGTGGAAAGCTCAGTGTACAATCATCAGAAGACTGCAAGCAAGCAGGTCAGTGTGTCCTATTGCAAAAGCAACATAGCATGTCTCTTCTGCAATAGCTACCTGTTAAATTATTATTTTTTTTGAATTGTAGGTTTAGTTCTGCTTTAGTTATAAGTACATCTGCAATTGAATTCAGAGAAAATTTGCCACTCTCTTGTAGGCTGTGTCATATTGTACTATAATATGAGATGTTGCAGGGGGTGTGCCTGTTAGCAATGTCACTTTCACTGCTGTTTCACAAGCCTGCAGCTTGTCAATCATCCAGTGGCCAGGCCTAGTCCCGCCCACTGCTTCTAAGTTTGATGACATTGCATTTGCAGCTGACACCCTCCCACTGTGAGCTGCAGTATCTTGGAGGGGGGAGCGTGTGAGACACAAAGAAAGGGAGATTTGAAAATCCAGGTAAGAAATGTTTTTTGTTGACTTGTGCATCACATTGTAACTAGGATCTGGTACATGTTTAGACTGTCCTATAGAAGTCTTTACTTGGACTTGCTAGAGATTTTTGCTTAACAGGTATAATGTGTATTATTTGGGCTGTCACCATTCTAAGCATTTTGAAGTTTGTAGGAGACGTCCTCCTATTGGAATAAAAATGGAATTTCTGCTCTAACAAGCCATCTTCATATATTGTATTTGTCATGTTTTGGTCTGCCCTGCTCTTTCTGCGATCTATTACACAAGAGATCAGAGCGCGCTGGCAGACGGCATATCCGGAGCAGACAGCCCAGCGCCCGCGTGTTCTAGAACATTTTGCCTTGATTAGGCTAACTGCCTAAATTATTTGATTTCATCTATTTTATGTCCTTCAATAAGAATCAGGCCATTAGAACTTGCAAGTGAAATTCCAGGGGGTCGGAGAATTTGGATATTTCAGTTGTAATAAAATGTTAGCAGGAAAGACTCGCAATCAAATCTAACAAACATTGACCTTTCTTCTCTGCCTTTTTAATTCCATTTAATCAATGAATCAAAGATTAATAATGTTAAAATGTCGGTAGTGGGTATGCTCCATGTATCCTCGACTGTTCATTTTGTCATCGCTGTATATTGTGACTATTGGGGAATGCCCCTTTATGCCTATGGATGTCTTGGTGTGGCTGCACCCCTCTCTGTTCTTCAAAAATTGAATAAATAATGTAAAAAAAATAAAAAAAGATTAAAATGTTTGGATGGATGTTTTGGTCAACTTTTTTCACGAAAGCTGCATGCCAGGCGGATACAGTGTTCAGCATAAATCAGTGCACCTCTTTTGAAAAGTAAGATTTGAATCAATATTTCAATGAACACAAGAACAATTTCCAAAATTTTGACAAAACTGCATTTTATAGAACATTTGTTTAGCTCATTATATCGAAACTAAATACATAGTGTAGGCGTAGGACTTTTAAGGCACAGCATTACTGGTAAAAATAGAATTTATTCAAAATATAGCTAACATTAGACAATTTTAGTCCACATCACAACAAGTTACTATAAAGTACAATTGTATAAAACCAATCGATTGATATTTGCAGTATTGCGTATAGTAGCCTGTACAGCCCAACACATTTCTTGGACAAGGTCCTCTTCATCAGGAGTTATCAATATAGACTTTCTATAAATGCCATCTAAATAGAACGACACATTTTTAATGATTACATCATAATACAACACAATTTCATTTAATACTGTTATACAAGGATGTTCCCTCAAGGATGAAACTGCAAGGGTTCAGATATATATATGTGTTTATGCATATATATGTTTATGCATACATGTCTATGTGTGTATATATGTACACCTGATCCCTTGCAGTTTCATCCTTAAGGGAACATCTTTGTATAACAGTGTTAAACGAAATGTTGTTGTATTATGATATAATCATTAAAAGTGTCATTCTATTAAGATGGCATTTATAGAAAGTCTATATTGATATCTGCTGATGAAGAGGAACTTGCCCAAGAAAGGCGTTGAGCTGTAAAGACTACTATATGCAATACTACAAATATCAATCGATTGCTTTTATACAATTGTATTTTATTGTAACGTGTTGTGATGTGGACTAACATTGTCTAATTTTATCTATATTTTGAATAAATTCTATTTTTACCAGTAATGCTGTGCCTTAAAAGTCCTATGCCCACACTATTTATTTAGTTTTGATATATTAAGTAAGGGATACGGCACAGAAAGTGAACACATTTTTGATCGGATTGTTTAGCTCATTACATAAAAGTAAGGTTAATGATATAACTTAGATTATAAAATCTTCAGTTTTACTCAAATTAGTTGATGCAAAAATAAATACACCCCACGAAAAAAACTACTACATCTAGTATTTTGTATGACCGCCATGATTTATAAGGAGAGCACCAAGGCCTCTAGTCATGGAATGAACAAGTTGGTGAGATTGCAACATCTATCTTTTTCCATTCTTCAACAATGACCTCTTTTAGAGCCTGGATGGAGAGTGATGCTCAACGTGTCTCTTCTGATGTTATGGGTGTTCCCCATAGGTGTTCCCTGATTGGGTTCTGATCAGGAGACATACTTGGCCACTGAATCACTTTCACCCTGTTTCTCTTAAGAAATGCCACTGTGGCCTTAGATGTGTATTTTGGATCATTGCCATTTTGGAAAAATGCACAGCGACCAATGGCACGGAGTGATGGTAGCATCTTCTTTTTCAATATAGAACAGTATATCTGTGAATTCATGGTACCATCAATGAAATCCAGCTCCCGACACCAGCAGAACTCATGCAGCCGCACAGAAGGACACTGCCACCACCATGTATCACTGTAGACACCATGCATTTTTCTTTGTACTCCTCAACTTTGCGACGCCATACAGTTTTAAAGCCACATGTTCCAAAAACATTTATCTTGGTCCCGTCACTCCAGAGTACAGAGTCCCAGTAGTCTTCTTTTTCAGCATGGGCCCTGGCAAATTCTAGGCAGGCTTTTTTTATGAATGGACTTTAGGAGAGGCTTCCTTTGTGGGTGACACCCATGCATTCCATTCCTCTGCAGTGTACGCCGTTTGTGTCACTGGAAACAATCACCCCAGTTTGACTTTGTACTTCAAAAAAAGAAGAAAAAGATTGATCGCACACTTGAATCCAAAGGATGCTGTAGAGATTTCTTTATTGTCATGAGCCAGACAAAATTGCAATGAAATTAAATCACACAATTAGACCTAATTTGTTATACAGTGTGATTATATGTGACTTATATTGGTATATATTACATGTTTTTTCGCTCATTTTTCTATTTTTGTTTTTAATACATTTCTTGTTTACATTGTCTACTTTTTGTTTTGACTTTTTTGTGATCAGATATTTTAGCATTTAAGAAATGTTTTTATGTCGGTGAAGTTTTGTGTTGATTGCTCTTTAACTACAGGTGTTTTGTGTTAGGTGTTTGATTTGATATACACCTTTAAATAGCTTGTATTGAGCGCATTTCAATTATTTTGAACAAGCATGGTTCTTTTTGTGTGAAACGCGTCAACTGATCATCATTAAAATTTTGTCTGGCTCATGACAAATAAGAAATCTCTACAGCATTTTTGGATTCAAGTGTGCGATCGATCTTTTCTTCTTTACTTGATACTGCCTACGGTGATGAGCCAGGATCAGCACCTTGGAACAGGTGTGTCCATTTTTGCCTGAAGCAGTGTGTGCACCCTTATTCTGTTTCTTGACTTTCTAATTCTTTAGCTAACTTCAATGGACTTTGATTGTAGAAAGGGCAAAAATAACACTCTATATGAAGGGGTCCCAGACTTTCTTTACTTGCTGTTAATATGGTCTCACTCCACTCTGTATGTCCCAAACACTATCCAATTATTCAGCACTATGTGCATTTTCGAAAATTTTTCCACATTTGTTAAAATTACACAGTATGATACAACAGATAATCACTATAAATAAAGAGACACATACCAAGTAATAAGGATCAGATACCCAAAAAGAAGGCAACAATAAAAGATGACACATCGTTGCACCAACCGATGTACTCCTTCCTCCAATGTTTCCAAACATACTGAGCTTAAACTTCAATTCCTTAGAACATGTCTCCAAACCACATCCATGTCAGCCATGATGACCTCTGCAAGTTACGTCCCTTCATCTTAAATTGTATGTTTCTTTTTCGTACATCATAGGACACAGAGCAATCGTATTTACTGATGGGTTATATAGGCACCACTAGGTGATGGACAACGGGCACACCCTAGACAGGAAGTTTAGCCCCCTATATAACCCCTCCCCTTACTGGGAGTTCCTTAGTTTTTTTTTGCCTGTGTCTTAGGTGTGAATCCAGGGGTTGGCATCCCAGAAAGTGTATGTCATAGGGAGAATCCTTGATTTTCTGCAAATGGGGTTAGAGATGAAGCTGGCCTTGAGTACTATCAAAGGCCAGGTCTCGGTCTTGTCGGTATTGTTTCAACGTCCACTTGCTTCACATTCTTTGGTCCGAAGAAGGGTATACCGCAGCTTAATCCACCGGTTAGAGCGCCCCCGAACCCCTGGGACTTGAATTTAGTTCTGTCAGCATTACAGAAACAGACTTTTGAGCTGATACGACATATTAACTTGGTCCTTTTGACAAGGAATGAATTTTCCTGGTAGCCATTTCATCTGCAAGAAGGGTATCCGAATTGGCGGCTCTTTCTTGTAAAGAGCCATATTTAATCATGCACAAGGATAGGGTAGTATTGCGTCCTCATCCTAGCTTTCTACCGAAAGGTGGTTTCAGGTTTTCATCTAAACCAGGATATTGTTCTGCCTTTATTTTTTTCCAGATCCCTGTTCTATGGAAGAAAAGTCACTACATTCTCTGGATTTAGTGAGAGCGGTCAAAACCTATTTGGAAGAGACTGCTCAGATTCGCAAAACTGATGTTTTGTTTGTATTGCCTGAAGGTCCTAAAAAAGGACAGACAGCGTCGAAATCTACCATTGCTAAATGAATTTGACAGGTAATTGTTTCAAGCTTATGGTCTGAAGAGGAAAATTACACCTTTTCAAATCAAAGCGCCTTCCACAAGGGCTGTTAGTGCTTCATGGGCACTCCATCACCAAGCCTCCATGGCTCAAATCTGCAAGGCTGCAACTTGGTCTTCAGTCCATACATTCACCAGATTCTATCAGGTGGATGTGAGAAGACATGAGGATATCGCCTTTGGGTGCAGTGTGCTGCAGGCAGCGGTACAAGGTCCTCGGGTCTGATTGCACCCTACTTTTGTTGTGTCTCCCTCCCCTCAGATAGCATTGCTCTGGGACTTCCCATCAATAAATACGGTGGCTCTGTGTCCCGTGATGTACGAAAAAGAAAATAGGATTTTTATAACAGCTTACCTGTAAAATCCTTTTCTTCGAGTAAATCACGGGACATAGAGGTTCCTCCCCTCTTCTAATACACGTATATTGCTTTGCTACAAAACTGAGGTACTCCCAGTAAGGTGAGGGGTTATATAGGGGGCTAAACTTCGTGTCTAGAGTGTGCCAGTGTCCATCATCTAGTGGTGCCTATATAACCCATCTGTAAATACAGTGACTCTGTATCCCGTGATGTACTCAAAGAAAAGGATTTTACAGGTAAGCTGTTATAAAAATCCTATTTTATTGGCGCTAAAAGTTGCGAATCACAATATTGTTTGATGAACACGCTCAACCCATAAACTGTTTTCTCTGAGAGGTTTTTCGTGATTTTATGAGTGTGCTGGAATCTCTTTAACCTTTTCCATTTCCTCTGTTTATACAGTTCTGGCGGTCGGTGAAGATGCATTCATATTAGATTGCTCCTTAGCAACCGGGTAATTGCAATAGTCTTAATTAGTCAATGCTTGGGCTGAGGTTAACTTATGTCACACGCCTGTGAATAGAAACAATGGAAATGTAATATATTACAATGTTAGAAGGTTTTATTAGACTCCGGCCTGATTCACACTACTGCGATTTCTGATGCAGCTTGAGCTAGACAGAATCGCATCAATGGTTCACATCAATGCGACTCAACGCGAAATCGATTTTTTGAGAAGCTTCCTGTACTACTTTTGTGTGATTCTAGTGTGAGTTTCGCCACATTGACTTTAAGGAAACAGCAGAAATCACACGTACATGTGATGCTGATGAATTGGAAAAACAATAAATCTTTTTTAATCGCCTCCCAGGGAAATCCTTGGTTTCTTGGTTACTCACAAATAGTAGTAATAGCAGGAGCAACCCAAGGCATAAAATCGTGTAAAAATTGCAAACAACTCACGCTACACAATCGCACCTGAAATTGTTCAATTGTTTTCTCGGCTCGTCGGGCGGCCTGAGATGGATCTACATCGCGGAACGTTTTTATTTTTTAATAAAGGACTTGTCCCAAAGTGTCACCTGTCTTTTTTTACTATTTTTGACACTTTTTTGTGAAATGGTAGGGGTACAATGCATCCGTTACCAATTCACATGGGAGGATTTGATCTGGGGGTCCCCTTGTTAAAGGGGGCTTCCAGAATCTGATAAGCCCCCCACTCGCAGACCCTCACAATTATTTATTCCCCCAAGAGGAGTTTAACCATGTCACTAATCTCCGTCCGTGATTATATAATCAATCCCTCCTTCCCAAAGGTTCCCACAAGACAGACAAACTCCAACAAAACACTCAGAATACCGGGCAAGGGTTGTGGGGATGAGGCCCTTGTCCCCATCAACATGTGGACAAGATGCTTTGGGGGGATTGCAAAGCATCCTCCCCATGTTGAGGTCACGTGACCTGCTACAGGTCAGGAGGGGGGTCGCTCTCTACTCCCCCCTCTTTTCCTGTGGCCTGCCAGGTTGTATGCTCAGATAAGGGTCTGGTATGGATTTTGAGGGGGACCCCTACTCCATTATTTTTAAAATTTTGCCGCAGGGTTCCCCTTAAAATCCAAACCAGACCCTTCAGGTCTGGTATGGATTTTAAGGGGACCCCTATGCCATTTAAAAAAAAATAGCGCAGGGTTCCCCTTAATATCCATACCAGACCCGAAGGGCCTGGTATGGGTTTTGGGGGGACCCCCATGCAATTATTTTTTTAATTTTGGTTCGGGGTTCCCCTTAATGTTCATACCAGACCCAAAGGGCCTTGTAATGGACTAGGGGGGTGGGGGCCCATGCCTTTTTTTCAATGAGTTTTATATATATTGCCGAGACCCGACAATTCATTACAGTTTTAACATAATTTACATAATCGGTTTAAAAAATGTTTCCTTTAGAAATGTCATTTTGCTGTGGTACTGTTCTAAACACAGGAAAACTGTGCCAATTTACAGGCTTACTATAGACACCCCCTAGGCACGATATTTAACCACTTCAGCCCCGGACCATTTTCCAACTAAAGGACCAAGCCCCTTTTTGCGATTCGGCACTGTGTCGCTTTAACTGACAATTGCGTGGTCGCGCGACATGGCTCCGAAACAAAATTGTCGTCCTTTTTTTCCCCCCCACAAATAGAGCTTTCTTTTGGTGGTATTTGAGCACCCCTGCGGTTTTTATTTTTTGCACTATAAACAAAAAAATAGTGAAATTTTTAAAAAAACACATTATTTTTTACATTTTGCTATAATAAATATCCCCCAAAAATATATAAAAATAATCTTTTCCTCAGTTTAGACCGATACGTATTCTTCTACATAGTTTTGGTAAAAAAATTCGCAATAAGCCATTATTGATTGGTTTGCGCAAAAGTTATAGCGTCTACAAAATAGGGGATAGTTTTATGGCATTTTTATTAATAATTTTTTTTTTTTTACTAGTAATGGCTGCGATCAGCGATTTTTATGGTGTCTGCAACATTATGGTGGACACGTCGGACAATTTTGACACATTTTTGGCACCATTGGCATTAATACAGCAATCAGTGCAATTAAAAATGCACTGATTACTGTAAAAATGTCACTGGCAGTGAAGGAGGTTGACCACTAGGGGGCAGTGCAGGAGTTAAGTGTGTGTTTTTTTTAACTGTAGGGGCGTAGCTTTGCGTCTGACGTCACTGATCGTCTTTCCCTATAACAGGGAACAGACGATCAGTGACAGGCTCAGTAGGAAGCACGGGGAGAGGTTTATTTACACTTACCTCTCCTCGTTCTTCAGCTCTGTGACCTGATCGCGGGACACCGGCGGCGATCGGGTCCGTGGGTCCCGCGGCCACGGTTGCGGAGCTCAGGACCAGGTCGCGAGTGCGCCGCAGATGGCGCGTTCGCGGCACACGGCTGGGCACTTAAAGAGCAACGTACCTGTACGTGCTTGTGCCCAGCCGTGCCATTCTGCCGACATACATCGGCGTGAGGCGGTCCTTAAGTGGTTAAAGGAATATTTCATTTTTATTGTTTCACTTTAAGCATTATTAAAATCACTGCTTCCAAAAAAACAGCCGTTTTTAAAACTTTTTTTTTTTTGCATAGATACATGTCCCCTGGTGCAGGACCCAGGTCCCCAAACACTTTTTATGGCAGTAACTTGCATATAAACCTTTAGAATTAGCACTTTTGGTTTTTCATGTTAATGTCCCATAGACTTTAATGGTGTTCCGCGGCTTTTTAAATTTGCCATGAACACCGCATAATGTTCGCTGTTCGGCGAACATCCAATGTTCCAGTCGAACTTACATTCATCACATGCATCAGGGGGGGGGGTATGGGGGGGGGATCAGGACAGTAAGGGCTTTTTCTTTATATTGGCGGTTTGGGGGGGGGCATTAAACCCCATAGTTGAGCTGTGTTTTTTACCACACACCCCAGCCAGTGGTGTAGCATCAGGGGTCTCAGTGGGGGAGCTGTGCGGTCTTCTTGTCAAATTCTGTTTTACACTTAGACAGGAGGGGTGGCGCAGATGGCATTTACAGGACCTGATCCCCTTTTGTTTTCCTCCTGAAACTACTAAAAGCCGGCTTCCCCTCCTCTCCTTACCACCAACATTCAGTGGTTGCAGGAGGAAAATGTTCATTATACTAATCATAAAAAAAAAAGTTACATTCTCAACCATTTCATTTCATTGTGGCCCGTGACCAGTTACCAAATCACTCTTCAAAACATTGAGCACCCCTGCCTTAAATAAAATAAATGCCCCCACCCAAAAAAACACCCCCTAGATAAAGATAAAAAAAATACGTTTTTTCTTCACGTAAGTCTCACTTAAACTTCTCTGCGGGTGGAACTGAGAGTTTACACTTCAGATAACTCATGTAGCTCATCTCTAATCATCACCTCATACCAAAATGGAAGATGGCCGTAATGATAGCTGTACCCAATCAGCTTCTAGAGTGTCTTTCCACACTTCAGCAATTCCCTGCTGTAAAGTGTATCTTGGTCACTGCAGGTTATCCTCAACTCAGTGGAGTAATTCATTTAAGTCATTAGCACCGTTCACATGACTGCATGTAATTGTATTGCACACAGAACAGTTTTGGATCTTGAGAGTTGCTTTCCCAGGTGATAACCCTTTCATAACCAGAAGTCATTGAGGCATAGAAGCCCAGATCAAATTTTGCCGCGTCGGCAGAGCTGGACTGGGACAAAAATTTGGCCCTGGACTTCATCCAGAACGGCCCACTTTAATTTTGAGTGTTCCCAACAGCGTCCCCCTTACAACAGAGTGTCCCATCATCAGCACCCCCTTACATCAGAGTGTCCCCATCAGTACCCCCTTACATCAGAGTGTCCCCATCAGTACCCCCTTACATCAGAGTGTCCCCATCAGCACCCCCTTACATCAGAGTGTCCCCATCAGCACCCCCTTACATCAGAGTGGTCCCCATCGGCACCCCTTCTCATCAGAGTGGTCCTCATCAGCACCCCCTTACATCAGCCCCTTACATCAGAGTGGTCCTCATCAGCACCCCCTTACATCAGCCCCTTACATCAGAGTGTTTCCCATCAGCACCCCCTTACATAAGAGTGGTCCCCATCAGCACCCCCTTCCCATCAGAGTGGTCCCCATCAGCACCCCCTTCCCATCAGAGTGGTCCCCATCAGCACCCGCTTACATCAGAGTGGTCCCCATCAACACCCTCTTCCCATCAGTGTGGTCCCCATCAGCGTCCTCTTACATCAGGTGTCACCCCTCTCCTCCCCCTCCCACTTATACTGACAGCTCTCCAGAATGAAGGCAGCTTCCCTTCCACTCATGTGATAAGTAATAAGGGGAGAGAGGAAAGAAAGTCTGCTGGCTGCCTATCTCCCCCTGCAGACTGGAGGCAGTAGAAAGCCTAATCCTCACTCCAACAAGTGTCGACAGCTGCTCCTTGGTTACGGGAATGAAATTGTGATCATTCCTTTCAGTGAGGAGAGGCTCCAGGACTGCGCCTGACCCGCCCACTGTGCCATTGACCCACCGGGAAACTCCCAGTAGTCCCGATGGCCAGTACATGCCTGCGCGTCAGTGACAATAACTGACTACTTAAATAATTTTACAGTTTTTTAAACATTTTGTAAGACAGGGTAAAGCATTGGTTATAACGGTTGATGTATATGTGCTTCATTGAATAGGTAGTACTAATTTACTGTATATAGAAAAAAAATCGTGGGGTGGAAAAAAGGGAGAACACCCCCCCCCCCCCCCATTCAACTACAGTGAGGGAAACAAGTATTTGATCCCCTGCTGATTTTGTACATTTGCCCACTGATAAAGAAATTATCAGTCTATAATTTTAATGGTAGGTTTATTTTGAAGGGTAACGGCACTTTTGTGGGGGGAAAAAAAATGAGCAAATAAGGAAAAAATAATATAGCGTATACAATTGCCACACAAGTCATATTGTAATTGAATGTTATTAAAAATGACCTTTCCTTTTCAATCTGTAGCAGCTGTAATTTTCTTAAAATGCAATGCAATATGGCTACTTGGAGTTGTTCTGTATATAAAAAAGGGGAACTGACTGCCCCCCCCCCCCCCTCCACCAGAAACATTAATTTCCTGCTTGTTTGGTTGGCTCACCAATTTTCCCAGAAATCTGAACTAAGATGCAAGTCAGATTTCAGGCATACCCTGCAACAAAAATGTAATTTTTGTTGAGGTACTTCCAATAGGAAATCACGTCTAAAGGGATGCAGACCCTGCAACTTTCTTCATTAATGCCCTGAAGCTGCAGCAGCTGTTTGATAATTTGGAAACCAATCCCATTAGACTAATTTTCCCACATTGGCACAGCACACAGGGATTTCTTCAGAATAACAAAAAAGTGGGAATCTGCAACAAAATTTGTTACAATTCTAGTAATTTACATAGCTCACCCAGGGGGAATGTTTTTTTCTCAAGAAAAGTGGAGTTACGCTTTAACAAATCTTGTAGATTGAAGGGAGAGTCTGCAAACAGACAAAATAAATCAGAATGGGCGGAATATACCTGTAGTAGGATTAAATTACATGCAGCCTGTTCATTTTAAGATTGCCTCATTTAGATATCTCATTAGTAGAATGCAGTGTTATAAGTTTCATTTCATAAAACTGCCTCAATATTCTGCAATTATTTTGCAAACTTTGACCAGAATCTATAAACTTTTTGACATTTTATAATGTCAGTCCTATAATGGTAGTAAAATACAAAAAAAAATACCATATTACAGAATATATTATAATAAAGTTGCAGTCTTTGTTAAATCCGGAAAAAATGTTGTGCCGGTGTCCTGTTGCTGTTCCACTTATCGCGTTGTCAGACACATCCTCACTTGACGCTTGGTTGTGGCCTGCCTTCAGGATACATTATGCATACATCAGCTTATGTAACAGCAGCTGCATTGCCTTAGGTAGAAATTTACATTTACCTGTATATATTCTTCCAGTATGAAAATTTATACTTTCTTTTTAAAATATAATGTGTATTTCTGTGCACTAGAACCATATTTAGTTTCAAAGCCTCTTAGCCAGGAGTTTTAAAAGGAATGTGTCAGAATAGACATATGATAAATGCCGCTGCCAAATAAATGTTATTTTAGTTTTAAAAGAGTAAGCCCTTGTACACACGGTCGGACATTTCGACAACCAAATCCGTCGGATTTTGTCCATCGGATTGTGTCCGAAACTGTTGCATACACACGGTCGGACAAAGTTGTCAAAAAATCCGATCTTTCAGAACACGATGACGTAATTTCGTTACGATGGGACTACGTTCACGCTAGTAGCCAATAGCTTTGATGTAGGAATTTGATCTGAGCATGCGTGGCACTTTGTCTGATCGAAATTCTCTACACATGATCGGAGTATGTCCTATCGGACCAGCAAGTTTGAAAATTTGGTCCGACGGATATTCCCGACGGAAACAGTCCGATGCATACCACACACAGTCGGATTATCCGACAACATGGTCCGATAGGACACATTCCGACGGATTCTCCGACCGTGTGTACAAGGGCTAAGAGTGGTGATGTCTCAGAACCCGTGTCAGGTTTTTATTGTTTCTACAAAGTCTGTGGCACTCCTTTTAGATTTTTTACATATAGTTATTTAATTCTGGATCTCCTTCAGTTCTGGGGTATCTCATTTTCATTAAGAGCAGCCTACCGGAGCCACTTCGCCCTATCCCAGTGGGATCCAGCACCTCATTTCCACATGTTCTAGGTGTTTATTACCATCATGTTCACCACTGGAGAGATTAGCTCTCTCCATTTTGTCCTGGTGACTAAAATGAGGGAAAACTCAAAATACCAGAACAAGAATATAGGGAAATCTTTCAATTGGGCACATTTTGTCCACATAACCTCCTGTGATGGACTGCTTTCCAACCGCTTCGTTCAGTATACAGCTTTTTCCAGTCTGGAACCAGGTATTATAGCTAAATATTGCACCCAAGGACTAGGTAACACTAGTTTAGGTGCAAACTGGAATTCACTTTATTGTAAACTCACACAGAATATATATACCACACAATATCAGATAAGAGCTTGATCACTTTATGCAAACAGATAATTAACATAGCTAACAGCCAACATAAACACAAACAGTAATCAAATTAAACCGTAAGCTAACTAGTCACCTAGACAAGCCTAGGTGACTCAGTTGCCACCCAGACCATTTGGCACCAGTTCCTCAGTAAGAAGACTTAGGGCTGTCCGAATCTCTAAAAGATTATCAGACAGAAACAATAGGTGGTTTAATTAACAATGAGAATTCACACTTTGGAGGCTCACAATAGGGAAATGATACCATGGGAGAAAGACACCTTAGTAAACAAATTATAACAGGGGACCCCTGTACCAGGTTGTCTGGAGCTGATTATATTAACATCTGTTTTGAGTCTCACAGTCTAGGAGTGTACGAAGCAGTCATTGCTGAGTTGGGCCCAAAATCCCAAAATCTGTATCCAAGTCCTAGGTTCCTAGGGTCTGTGTGCTTTGGGAAGACATGGACCAGAATCCAAAGTATGACCACTCCAAGGGTCCGCCAGTTACACACCCCCAAGAATAGAGCCCTTTCAAAAGCCCTTTCAAAAGCCAGGGTCCATAGTCCATAGGCAAGAGGCTACCCTGCAGTGCCGTCCAAAATACACAGTAGTTACCCTATGAGATACAGGCAAACATGCTAGAACAGGGTTTCTCAACTAAGGTTCCTCCAGTGGTTGATAGGGGTTCCTTGAGCAATACGTGATTTCTACTTCTCAGCTGAGTAATAACAAATACCATTGATCCTTTTATCTATCTGGAAGGAGGAATTCTTTCCAATGACCACAAATGTAAGGAGCATTCTTCCCACTGATCCTCACACTAATGTACTGTGAGCTGTAAATCTAGAATCATCAGCAGCAGTTCTCGGAAGCCAAAAAGTTATTTCAAGGGTTCCTCAATGTTAAAAAGGTTGAGCAAGGCTATGCTAGAAGGTCATTTGGAGCTGAAAGCACACCTAAAGTTTACAAGTAAACATGAATGTCAATAAGCAAACTACACACATTTTTTAGAAGAATTTGGTACGGGTATGACTGGAATTCCACTTTAACACTACTTTTCCTTATTCTGGCTCTTCAGCATATCAAGTGCAGTAATTCAGATTCAGAGTGGATTACTGTACTATAAGACTTTCAGTAGTTAAATTATATATAAAAAAAAAGTTTTTTTTTTTTTTTAGAGGTCTATACATTAGAGCCAAAGGAGGGACAACTTTTTTTAAAGTTAAAGTCATGCCTGAACTGCAGTTTGGTTTGGGTACAATTGTCTAAATTAGACTTCGGCATCAGTCTGACTGGACTGTGAGATGATCAGCCTGGCCACAGGGGGCACTGTCTCTTCTGGCAGGCATGGAACTATGGTCTGGTTAGGTGCTTAAGTTACTCTCTCTCGGAGCCTGCCCAGTGGGAGTGGTGCTCTCGCTGTGCTTTCTGGGAGAGGGTATTTAAGATGCGGACGTCACGTGGTTCAGGGTTCCGGTCCAGAATGATGTACTGACTTCATGGTCCTGGTCCTCCTGACCAGCCCCCAGGAAGGCTATGGTCTAGGGTGCGGATCCACCGGATTTTGATGTCTCGGGGCTGGCTAGACCGAGGCAAGGAAACTAAAGGAGGATTCTGAGGTGGTTGGGTGCCATCTCCGGTTTGGGAGAGACCCAATGACTTCAAGCATTCCAGGGGAGGACTCTTCAGAAGAAGACCACATATGGGTTGGTTTCTTAGTAAGAGCCTGGAAGGGCTGAAGTACCCAAGAGAATCCGGTCTCGTGGATGCCACAAAGCTGGCTGAAAGATCCAGGTATTCTACAAGTGTTCTTCAAGTTTAGTTTCCCTACATGTTCTACAACAACGTCTGTGGCAGAAACCTTTTTTCTTGTACGTTCTAAAACAACGTCTGTGGCAGAGACTTGTTCCTGAGTTAAGCACCTTGTTGGCTGCTAGGCCTTGTGAGAAAGGGACTGTCCAACTTGAGTGAACATCCAGTTGCGAATGGCTATTCTCTGGATGCAAAGTAAGCAAGTTCTTCAGCATTTTGACTTTGACACTAAGTAAACCTGAATTTTCTTTCCAACCCTCTGATTCCAATTTAAGAGACTGTTCATTGTGTACGTTTTGCAAATAAAATCCATTTAAGTGGATCTGTTGTCAGTCTCTCGAGTTACTGGGCCATCTACCACGGGACCTAGACGTGACAAACGAGGAGAACAGAAGGTAACGGTAAGCCCAAATCTAACCAGCAGCCCCTTCGGGGGTTAGTGCTGCACTGGTTAGTTTGTGTCACCAAGCCTTGGACCCATAATTTGTCCAGATTTGAAAGGCCACTGAAAAACTTCAGTGAAAATTGGAGGCAAATTCAAGTGAATCCAGGCAAGCGGTGACAGTTACTTTTCTTGCCTATTAGAGATGCGCAAATCAATTTTTGTAATCACTACAAAACGAAGGGGGTTGGGGTTCTATACTGCACTAATTGCAGTACTGTGATTGGCTCCACACGTGTCATCTGCATGCAGGGGGGCCAGTTCACAATCTGTCATCGATACCAACCTTGTCAGTCCAATAAGCGATGCGTTCACCCGTCTAGAAGACCATGAGCAGTCTGAGGAAGAAGACCTTGTCAGCCTCTAATTGCCTGTACAGAAAGTCCAGGCCACATGGGAACAAATTCCAAATGTCGATGTCACCTAATTTTCCAGTTAGAGAAATAAGACATTCTGCATTTAAACAATCGGTTATGGCTTGGAGGAAATTTCAAAAGGCCAAAGCATGAATAGGTCACACCGCAATTCATTTACAAAAGACTGGAGCAATCAAACTAAAGATGACATTACTCTTTTAGACCAAGAAAGAGTTGGAAACATCTGTTGCTAGGGGTTACTGCACTTTTGCACTGCATTAATTCAGTAAGCTTGAAATAATAATCCTGAAAACCTTTTCTCTGTGTTTAAAGAAATATTTAGTGTATTTTTTCCATTTCAGTTGTTTTTTTATTGATTTTCAAGAGAGAAAAAGGAAATGTATTACAATAATACAGAGCGATACAAAGGAATAAAGAACACGCACACACGTAAATATTTTTATATATAGTCCCCGAATAGGGAATGTATCAGATAATAAACCAATAAGAACAGTTACTACACGTGATCTTAGTGATTTAGAGTTTTTTCTACATTTTGTTTATTATGTTTAAAACTAAAAATAATAAATTTGAAATATTGAACACAATTATTTCACATTTACTACCTGCAGTCAATGGGTGGTAAATGTGAGGCTTATTTACTACTATGTTGTGAATAGCCTAAACAGCTTGTTTTACGCGCATACAGCCGAAAGAGTCCAAGAAGGGGCACCCTTCCCAACCAGCTCTGCTTAGATGCATGCATTAATCCATTCAAAAAGTCTATACTCCTCAGGTCCCCGTGGAGCACAAGCTTTCCTTTGGAACGCATAAAGATCATGTTGAAAATTTTAAGTGAGGCATGAAAGTTTTAGGGGACCTGGGAGAGGAAAGTCTGTGACTTGTCATGGGGTGATAAGGGAGGGTACTGGAGCCCGCCAATAGGCACTTAGATTTTAATAACTGTTGAGCAAAGATATCAGCTGCACATGATATTGTTTTCAAGGGTCAACTGACTCCTGAACCAGCATTGTAAAAAGGAGCAGTATGCATGCACGATGGCAGCGGTGGGCAAATGGGCATACCTGTACGTCCCCTTTAATTGGCGGGGCTAGTGTACAGCATGACCCTGCCCGTGGGACCCCTGGACTCAATGTCCTCCGGTGTCCCATCGATCAAGTCATGAAGCCGCAGAACGGGGAGATGACTATGTAAACAAGGCATTTCCCCTTTCTGCCTTGTGACATGACAGAGATCACTGCTTCCTGTCATTGGGAGCAGTGATTGCTGTCATGTACTAGGTAGACCATCCCCCCACAGTTAGAATCACTCCTTAAGACACACTTAACCCCTTGATCGCCCCTTGTGTTTAACTCCTTCCTTGCCAGTGTAATTTACGCAGTATTCAGTGCATTTTTATAGCACTGATCGCTGTATAAATGACAATGGTGCCAAAATAGTGTCAAAAGTGTCCGATGTGTCCGCCATAATGTCGCAGTCACGATTAAAATTGCAGATCGCTGCCATTACTAATAAAAAAACTAAATTAATAATAAAAATGCCATAAAACCATCTCCTATTTTGTGGACACTATAACTTTTGCGCAAACCAATCAATATACGCTTATTGCGATTTTTTTTTTAAATCAAAAATATGTAGAAGAATACATATTGGCCTAAACTAAGGAAAATCATTGTTTTTTTTAAATATATTTCTGTGGGATATTTATTAAAGCAAAACATAAAAAATATTGCTCTTTTTTTTTGTTTAAAGCGAAAAAAATAAAAACCGCAGAGGTGATCAAATACCACCAAAAGAAAGTTCTATTCGTGGGAAAAAAAGGACGTAAATTTTGTTTGTTTGGGTGTAACGTTGTACGGCCGCACAATTGTCAGTGCTCTGGTCAGGAAGGGGCTAAAAGCAGTTAAATAAGCGACTCCAAGAAATCCACCAATTGAATACTGACTTGTCCATGAAGCACATGTGTGGCCTTTATAACTGCAGGCACACGGGCCCCAAGCACATGTTCGATTGTGTTATCAATATTGCGTATCTGCTGACGGGAATTATGTTCAGGAACTGGTTCTGCAATGTGTTCCTACAAAGTGTTCACCTTTTATCACCACGGGGAAAGCCAAGGAATTGATCATGAAAGATTAAACAATTTCTTACTACAATTACCAGCATATGCTGCTCAGCCCCGCTCACCCCTAGAGTCTGAATTATTAACCGCGGCTTTCAGAAGTGCAAGGCATTTTCATTACAAAAGCGGAGCGAAAAAAGCCTTGTTCTTTTTTTTTTTTTCCTTCTTTTTAACCCTAGTCTGTGTGAAATATTTACAAGCATGTGCTTGGATACTGTTTAGAGTGATGTCAGATTTTCACATTGTGGATGTAAATTTTCTCTTGCAAGCACAATGGCTCTAACTGGGGCAGAGTGTGTAACAATACCCTCTTCCCCTAAACAGCTCAACCTGTGTTTTGGTCCCCATTTTCCATGTGACAGGTATGAGCAAAATTGAGGGTTTATGCTTTCCCAAAAATTTGGTAAAATTTGTAACAGTTCCGTAAAATATGCAGTTTTGTTAATTGCATTAGCGTGAGCTGGGAAGTGAAATTAAAGCAATCGTGCCATGAAGTATTGCAATTTATTATAGGCATAACTAAAAAAGAAGCAAGGATATACTCGCCTTTCCCATTTCCTAGAATTTGGTAAAATTTGGAACATTTCTGTAAAATTTGCCTTTTTGTGAATTGCATCAGAGTGAGCTGGGAAGGGAAATTAAAGTGACCGTGCCATTAAATATTGCAATTTATTATAGGCATACTTAAAAAAGAAGCAAGGAAATACTCACCTTTCCAATGTCCATGCCACCAAAACTCCACTCCATTCGCAAGAAATTCCAGGTCAAAATTGGAAAATAAACTGACATTCCTGGCAATATCGATCTTCTTGGTCCCCGGAGTGTTCAGAGGTTTCTTCTTCTGACTCTACAGCACTACCGAGTCCTGTCATGTGGTAGGAGAGACCACTCAACACTCTATGAGCCCAGTAGATGGACTTCATTCATTTTGTCATTTATTTATTACCATTTCCAGAGATCACATCCCTATACTTTCTGTATTCTTGCCTAGGCGTGAATAACGTATGCAATACCTGCTGCCTCTTGGACTACACGTCATGTACCCCAGGAGGCCATGGGGTATTCTACTACACATGTGCCTTATTGCATCTTCTGGGGGCAAGGTCCCAGAAAAGATAGTCTGTCACCCTGATGACATATGTGCAGTAGGCTACCCTGCAGCAGAAGAAGATGGCAACATGCAGCGCTGCAGCACATCCCTACAGAATACAACGGGGCATGCAAGTATATTTTTGCGTGGATAACTCAGCAAAAAGGTAATGGAGGAAAACATGGGGAGTGAAGTTCAACTTTAAGCACAGGCTGTAGGGTAGTATAGAACAATATGGTAACCGGGGTAATTGGCGCTACCTACAAATAAAACTCCTTATATGTATGTATATCAATATATGATCCCGAATATATCATGCATTCATCTTAAAGAATATATATATATAATAAAAGGAGGTATAACCCCAAAAAACTGCTATTCTGCGATTTTTAATTTACAAGCTACTCAGATGTCCCAAAAAACAACAAAATTCCTACTGTAGATTAATTTCTGAGATTGACAGATAGTTCCAATAAACAAAGGAAAAGGAAAGAACCAAAAACCAAACGACAACAAACAAGAAAACAAAAGATTTGTATCTATATCGCTAAAAAGCAATATTCTCTAAAATCGCATTATCGCCAAAATAAGGTTAAGTGAGCAAATTCCCAGTAGGAGGCGTGTGTGAATGTGCTAGTGGAATTATAATCCCAAATATGCAAACTGTAAGTGCAAAACGCTAATATAGATATATATAAAAGAATTTGTTGCCTAAAATCGCATTATCGCCAAGATATGCAAAAAAAAACAGTAGGAGGTGTATATAAATGTGCTTAATGAAATTAAAATTCAAAATAATACAACCTATAAATGCAAAATGCTAATATAAGCATATATATGAAAGACCAAAATGTTAATAGTACATAAAAATTGTATCAAAAAAGTGCAAGTGAAAAAACAAAAAACAAAAAATATAAAAACAAAAAAGCAAAAAAATATATATATATAAAAAAGCAAAGAGTCAATTAACCCCCAAATTGGAAAAAATAATCCATAATAACCAAAAGTGCAAAAATAGTGTCCAAATTTCCAAAAAAAAATCTTCAATGGTGCAATTACAGAAAGTTCAAATGTGACTATAGTGCTTCTTGTGCAATCTCCAACGTGACTTCTGTGTTCCCCCACAAGGTCCCCCACTCACCAGAAGAATGCACCCCTGCAGGGGTAATTCGCCTTGAAATCAAAGTCTGCCGATATCCAGCTCTTCATTCGCATCCAGAGAGAGTTTTCTCAATCCCTGCTGATGTCCAGCTCCTCAATCGCAACCAAGGGGAGATTTCATATATCCTCATAAGAAAAAAATTGTAGTCTCCATAGTGTGATTTGTATAAAAAATCTATTTATTGCCACAAAAATATAAACCAATAAAAACATAAAAAATGATAAAACGAAAAAAACAAATCTCATATATTGAGACAAGATGTGGAACCACAGTCCATTAAAAAATATATAACCATACGCTAATAGCACTTTATCCAAAAAAAACAAAGGACTAGAAACCAAAAAACAATGTCCCAGGGTATAACCTGTTGTCTAAGGTCACTCCAGTGTTTGTAAGTCCCCCAGGGATAGAGCCTTTCTAGCGCGAAAATTAATCCGAACGTGGAAGCCGCTCGGTGGATACGCAGCTACGGCTTGCGCTCCAACGAACGGAACTGACGTAATAGGCGTAACTCCGTCGAACGCGTTTCGTCATTGACGTCTTCAGCGGCGGTGTCACGCTACTACGTCTTACGACTCAAATAGGAAAAAACCCAAGATTGAGCAGCATCTGATTGGCCAACGTTCGTAATTGACACCCAAACAGACAACAATGGGCTGTACCCTGTGTCTGAAGGAGTGACAACCACTGTATCCAATCCGCATGTTGTTACCACCCAGTTCCAAGCCAGAAGGCGAGGGGAGGATATCCAAAAAAAGAGAATTTCAAAACTTGGCTTATAATAAATAATCGATAAATTCAAGAACCATCTATCGTCCGCCTATTGGGTACACAGCACATAAGGGTGATCTATCCCAAAGGGAACTCAAAAAGACTGTATACATGATAACAATAATTTTGTGTTAGAAACATTAGTAACATTAATGCCCCTTATAACAAGCTATCATAAACAAAGGTATAAAAATGAGTGTTTTTAAAATTAAAAATTGAAAAATTACCAAAAATCAGTCACTACTAACTGAGATAGCTGAATGCAATGGATTTCAATAACAAAAGAAAAAGAACCATCCTGTTCGCTTCATTGCAATCCAGCTATTACCTAGTAAAGGTGCTCATATCGATCTAGTAGAAGTTTTCATCTCTCCACAGTGTTATATGGTGGACTATAAGGAAAGCGAACAGGACTAGAAGTAATATATCATATCCAAACAAAAAATAATAAATAAAAAATAAATAAATAAAAAATGAATATAAATAAAGAATAATAATTATATCAACCTATATTTAATGGATCCGCATTTATCTAGATGTTTCAAAGAGGGGAAAACCAAATCATGCCCATACGTATCAGAGTTGGCATATGCAATCATCAATCAGCAACATTTAGGATAATCCCAACTGAATATAAGGCCCTCAAAACAAGTCGATATATATAAGAAGGAACCTTGTCTTGTAATATTCCATAATAGATAAGAGAAAAGTGTAATAGTACCAAACAGCATTCTACTAGCTTACTATAAATGAATATGTAAATCCCAATCTATGACAGATTAGTAAGTGACACACATCTCCTATAAAACAACAGTCAAGAAACCATCAGAGAAGAGAGGTTTACGGATTAGCTATGAAACAGTTTAGGTCTATATCCAGGTTGAGGCCCCGTGGCGCAAGAGATCCCAGCCTGTATATCCATGCAGTTTCATTCTGCGAGATGAGGGTGGTCTTATTCCCTCCCCTCCAATTGCCTTTAATGCAATCAATCCCATAGAAGATTAATCCAGAAGGATCTCTTCTGTGGAACTCGTCAAAATGGCGGGAAAGGTTGTGGTTTGGGAACCCTTTTTTTATATTGTTGATATGTTCCCTAATCCTAACAAATAAAGGACGTGTGGTCCTGCCCACATACTGTAAATTGCACGGGCACTCTATAACGTATGTGACATGCGTGCTCCGGCAAGTGATTAGTTCCTTTATTTTGTACTCTTTATGGTCTGTTTTTGCCTTAAACGTTTCTTTCTTTCTTGGCTGTTTTTTGCTAACTTTACATGGGAGGCATTTCTGGCACCTATAAAATCCCTTCATGTCATTAAAGATTTTAATTTGTTTTGGTGGGTCGATGGCGTTATGCACTAGAAGGGAGCGTAAAGTGGGGGCCTTTCTGTACACAAAACAGGGCTTTTTTGGGAGGACCTTAGATAGCACTTTATCCTCTTGAAGTATAGGCCAATACTTTTTAATAATTTTTTCAAAGTCCCTATATTGAGAGTTGAAACCAGTAATAAAAGCCAGTTCCATCCTTCTGTCTTTTTTATTCTGTTTCTCCAATAACGACTTCCTCTCCAAATTTCCAATATTCTTTTTTAATTGGAGTAGTGGTTCCGGCCTGTATCCTTTTTCTTGGAATCTCTCTAGAATCATATCTGCTTGAAGATGATAATCTACTGCTGAGTGGCAATTTCTCCTCAATCTTAGCAACTGTCCCTTCGGAATATTATTTTTCCACTTAGGGTGGTGGCAGCTCGTGATCGGGATATAGCTGTTTCTGTCAGTTGTTTTGAAGAATGTCTTGGTACTAAAAACTCCATCTATTTTTGAGATTTGGAGATCCAGGTAGTCAATACTATGTTCGCTGTATTTACCAGTGAAGGTTAGACCATAGATGTTATTGTTTAGATTGTTCAAAAATATTTCAAGGTCTGTTGGGGTACCATCCCATAATAAAATGAGGTCATCTATATATCTACGGTAGAACCTCACCTGGGGTATATTGCTACCATAGATATATTCCTCCTCCCACATGTTCATCATGAGATTGGCCACACTAGGGGCATAACGAGCCCCCATGGCTACTCCCTTGGTCTGGACATAGTATTTCTGATCATACCAAAAATAATTGCAACACATTGCCAGCTCTAATCCCTCAATGATGTATTCTATTTGTTCTTGTCGCATATCTGTGTTCTCATATAATGCCTTTTCAACTCCAATTAGGCCGTCACGCTGCACTATACTTGTGTACAGTGAATTTACGTCGATGGTTACCATCAAAAGTCCCTCGACGTCTGCTATATCTTGAAGTTCTTTTAAAAGTTGTGTGCTATCCCTCAAATAGGATCTCCCTTTTTGTACCAGGGGTTTCAAGAATTTATCAAGATATTCCCCTAGGCGCGAGAAAATTGAATTTATTCCACTAATTATAGGCCTACCTGGGGGCTTATCAAGCCTCTTGTGAATTTTCGGCAAATAATACATCACTGGGGTTTTTGTCGAATTTGAGATTAGATATTCTGCTTCACTATCATTTAAAATTCCCATTTCTTTCCCTTTTTTCACAAAGGTTGCTAGTTTCTTCTCATATTCATATTTAGGATTTCCCTTCAACTTTTTATAGGTGTCTTCAACACTTAACAGTCTTTCCATCTCCTCTATGTAGTCAGACTTGTTCAGAATTACCAGGCCCCCCCCTTTATCAGCTGGTCTGATGATTACATTTTTCTTCTCTCCTAGTGCCTTGATGGTTTTCCAAATGTTCGTAGTTTTCTTATAATTCGTTCTCTCCATTTTTCTTAAATCTCCTTCCACCATCTTACTAAATGCCCCTAGACATTGATTTCCTGGTGTGTTGGGGTTGAACGTAGACTTGTTTTTCAGATCGGTTTGTACATATAAAGATTCTTTTTTACTCTCTCCTCCTGCATTCATAGCAAAATGTTTTTTAATATTCAACTTCCTCATGAATTTCTTCAGATCAATGAAAGTCTCAAACTTATCTAGTGCCTTATCAGGCGCAAATTTTAAACCTAAGTCCAAAATCCTGGATGGTTTCTTGACTGTTGTTTTATAGGAGATGTGTGTCACTTACTAATCTGTCATAGATTGGGATTTACATATTCATTTATAGTAAGCTAGTAGAATGCTGTTTGGTACTATTACACTTTTCTCTTATCTATTATGGAATATTACAAGACAAGGTTCCTTCTTATATATATCGACTTGTTTTGAGGGCCTTATATTCAGTTGGGATTATCCTAAATGTTGCTGATTGATGATTGCATATGCCAACTCTGATACGTATGGGCATGATTTGGTTTTCCCCTCTTTGAAACATCTAGATAAATGCGGATCCATTAAATATAGGTTGATATAATTATTATTCTTTATTTATATTCATTTTTTATTTATTTATTTTTTATTTATTATTTTTTGTTTGGATATGATATATTACTTCTAGTCCTGTTCGCTTTCCTTATAGTCCACCATATAACACTGTGGAGAGATGAAAACTTCTACTAGATCGATATGAGCACCTTTACTAGGTAATAGTTGGATTGCAATGAAGCGAACAGGATGGTTCTTTTTCTTTTGTTATTGAAATCCATTGCATTCAGCTATCTCAGTTAGTAGTGACAGATTTTTGGTAATTTTTCAATTTTTAATTTTAAAAACACTCATTTTTATACCTTTGTTTATGATAGCTTGTTATAAGGGGCATTAATGTTACTAATGTTTCTAACACAAAATTATTGTTATCATGTATACAGTCTTTTTGAGTTCCCTTTGGGATAGATCACCCTTATGTGCTGTGTACCCAATAGGCGGACGATAGATGGTTCTTGAATTTATCGATTATTTATTATAAGCCAAGTTTTGAAATTCTCTTTTTTTGGATATCCTCCCCTCGCCTTCTGGCTTGGAACTGGGTGGTAACAACATGCGGATTGGATACAGTGGTTGTCACTCCTTCAGACACAGGGTACAGCCCATTGTTGTCTGTTTGGGTGTCAATTACGAACGTTGGCCAATCAGATGCTGCTCAATCTTGGGTTTTTTCCTATTTGAGTCGTAAGACGTAGTAGCGTGACACCGCCGCTGAAGACGTCAATGACGAAACGCGTTCGACGGAGTTACGCCTATTACGTCAGTTCCGTTCGTTGGAGCGCAGTTGGAGTGCAAGCCGTAGCTGCGTATCCACCGAGCGGCTTCCACGTTCGGATTAATTTTCGCGCTAGAAAGGCTCTATCCCTGGGGGACTTACAAACACTGGAGTGACCTTAGACAACAGGTTATACCCTGGGACATTGTTTTTTGGTTTCTAGTCCTTTGTTTTTTTTGGGATAAAGTGCTATTAGCGTATGGTTATATATTTTTTAATGGACTGTGGTTCCACATCTTGTCTCAATATATGAGATTTGTTTTTTTCGTTTTATCATTTTTTTTGTTTTTATTGGTTTATATTTTTGTGGCAATAAATTGATTTTTTATACAAATCACACTATGGAGACTACAATTTTTTTCTTATGAGGATATATGAAATCTCCCCTTGGTTGCGATTGAGGAGCTGGACATCAGCAGGGATTGAGAAAACTCTCTCTGGATGCGAATGAAGAGCTGGATATCGGCAGACTTTGATTTCAAGGCGAATTACCCCTGCAGGGGTGCATTCTTCTGGTGAGTGGGGGACCTTGTGGGGGAACACAGAAGTCACGTTGGAGATTGCACAAGAAGCACTATAGTCACATTTGAACTTTCTGTAATTGCACCATTGAAGATTTTTTTGGGAAATTTGGACACTATTTTTGCACTTTTGGTTATTATGGATTATTTTTTCCAATTTGGGGGTTAATTGACTCTTTGCTTTTATATATATATATATATTTTTGCTTTTTTGTTTTTATATTTTTTGTTTTTTTGTTTTTTGTTTTTTCACTTGCACTTTTTTGATACAATTTTTATGTACTATTAACATTTTGGTCTTTCATATATATGCTTATATTAGCATTTTGCATTTATAGGTTGTATTATTTTGAATTTTAATTTCATTAAGCACATTTATATACACCTCCTACTGTTTTTTTTTGCATATCTTGGCGATAATGCGATTTTAGGCAACAAATTCTTTTATATATATCTATATTAGCGTTTTGCACTTACAGTTTGCATATTTGGGATTATAATTCCACTAGCACATTCACACACGCCTCCTACTGGGAATTTGCTCACTTAACCTTATTTTGGCGATAATGCGATTTTAGAGAATATTGCTTTTTAGCGATATAGATACAAATCTTTTGTTTTCTTGTTTGTTGTCGTTTGGTTTTTGGTTCTTTCCTTTTCCTTTGTTTATTGGAACTATCTGTCAATCTCAGAAATTAATCTACAGTAGGAATTTTGTTGTTTTTTGGGACATCTGAGTAGCTTGTAAATTAAAAATCGCAGAATAGCAGTTTTTTGGGGTTATACCTCCTTTTATTATATATATATATTCTTTAAGATGAATGCATGATATATTCGGGATCATATATTGATATACATACATATAAGGAGTTTTATTTGTAGGTAGCGCCAATTACCCCGGTTACCATATTGTTCTATTTTTTGGAGGAAACACCTATTGGAGTTTCTTTCTTTGTGGGTGGCAGCAACCTAATGATATAATTAGTATTTGGCCGTAGCCACTGCTATTGCTATCCTTTCCTACTTCCCACCGTTGTTGAGCGCGGTTTTTCCTTAATTTTATACTTGTAGGGTAGTATATTTATGGTTTTTAAGGATGCATTGGGCTCTAAAGGGCTCCTAAAGGTTAGGGAAGCCCCTTTCAACTATCCTGGACATGTTTTGTCCCAAAAAACATTTGCCCTATTAACTTGAAACATGGTGTTAGATTTTGAAAAACACAATCCTTACCCACCAAACTTTTATACAAATTGGCAAAAAAGTTAAGAAAAAATTTATTTTTGGAGTTTTTAAGTAGTGCCTACTACTAATAGGACTTGGTTTTTTAATTCCAGTGGTACATCAATGGTGTCGTAAAAGATGGAGGGTAGGTACATCATCAGATCATCAGGTGGAAACCCTCCTTCTTTGATGTTTGGTTGATGAACCCACTACTTATTTAAATGGCTTAAAGGTGATACCTGGCATCCTAGGTACACTCTCTCTGTTCCATACCCTCCTATCTCATATACCACAATTTATTTTATTTTTTTATTTGCATTTTTTTTTTTTTTTTTGCATTTTTTTTTTTTAAGAGTTCTCTCCTCTTTAAAACCCAATGTTCACACATATGCATTATGATGCATTATCAATGAGGTTTTTTGTGGATATGTTGGGCTACTGATTCGCCCCAATGCACAAATGTGGATGTGGTCATTTTGTCTCTGGCAAATCGTCTCTAGTGTGTAATGAGCCTGACTTGCAAATCCCAAGATTTCAACTTTATAAGGCGCAG
Organism: Lithobates pipiens; assembly: GCF_037356315.1. Taxonomy (NCBI): domain Eukaryota; kingdom Metazoa; phylum Chordata; class Amphibia; order Anura; family Ranidae; genus Lithobates; species Lithobates pipiens. The sequence continues at coordinate 229,092,190 of NW_027507686.1, read as the reverse complement.
TGACGAAAAAAAAAAAAGAGAACCGAAAAAAAAATCAGGACCCCAGGGACACTTCAGTTTAAAAAGTCTACACTGATTGGTATGAACACGAAAATGGGTTTCGTTTTTTTGATGCTGATTGAGGTCCTAAAAATATGTATAAAAATAATGGCTGTCCTTTTTTCTTACTGATCCCCAGCAGGAGAAGCTCTCAGCTAGTTCAGTAGTTCCCAGCAGGCTCTGGCTGTGGCTCTGGTTAAGTACCCTCGCTCTTCAGTTCTTCTATGTTGTATCCCTGTAAACTTGTAGCCAAATGTAGAATATCCAACTTATACACAATTTCGTGCACATAGGTTTAAATAATTTTAAACATTAGAACCAGCCACAAAAGGGCTTGAATATGAAATTGAATATTTCTTGTTACATTTTTATAATTGTGGAACATACAGGGGTGGACTGACAACTCATGGGGCCCCCCAGGCAATCCGAGATTATGGGGCCACACAGTATACACACACAGTATACACACACAGTATACGCAGACAGGTTTCTATTGGCTGAGAAGGTACTGGAGAGGTGGGGCAGCTATAATCTCAGGATTTATAGACCAAAAGGATGTCGGTAAGGGACATTTCAGAGACAGATGTAAAAAACCACAGATTTTTACATACTGTCCCTGGTTTTACTGAGGCTGGCAACCCTGATGGGGCCCCCTAGTGGCTCGGGGCCCTCGGGCAGTACCCGAGTGGCCCAATGGTCGCCCCTGGGAACATACCATATAACAAAATATGTATTTGCCCACTTATTTAGCTTTCCTTATTTTGTCTGCTGACAACAGTGAACTACCTATCCACAAACAATTCAGCATTAAAGAAAAGTCACCATTTATTCAAAGTTATATATAAGCCAGATTTCAAATGGGCATATCACAAGTCTCCTGCATAAGGTTGCAAGCTCCTTTCAGATGAATTAGAACTGAACAACCACCCTCTTATGCCAATGTGGTTTGTCTATGAATACCATTCACTTCCTGCCCTGGACACAAATAGAGCTCTTTCACATGGGTGGGTGGTGGGGAAGCAAAAGCAGAGGGTTGAGCTGTGGTTTTACTGTCCCTCTGGCTGCCCACTTAAATTCTAACACTACAGATGGACAGGGCAGCCTTCGTCATGGCCATGATGCTTTGTGGCCACAACACATTTAACTCATCCATTGAGGTCTATAGGAGTGGCAAATGCTTGACTCACGCTTGCAGTATAGTATCTTAAAGTGGTGTTAAAGCCTGGAATTTTATATTTACCTACAGGCAAGCTTATAATAAAGCTTACCAGTAGGTGAGATGAATATCGCCTTGATGTTCTTGCAAGCAGCAGCCGGTGATGTCATTGGCGCATGCGCTCTAAAGGAACGGCATACTCGTGCTGTTCCTTCAGAGCTGGGTTGCCCCGGCTAAGACTCCTGCACGCATGTGACATAATCACGGCTCGGCCAATGAGACATCCAAAGTCCCCGAACCCAGAAGGAGTGACAGCGTGTCATTGGAGGGCTTAGTTTTAAGGTAAGTCTTTCATAATGTACTAGTATGCAGTGCTAGAACCAGTATTCTAGTTCCTTACATGTGAACATTATTACCACTCAATGCCATTCAAAATTGTCATGAGTGTACACCAATGTTTATGCACCCAGAAATTCTGGATATTATTATCCACATACTTCCCTATTATTTTGTTGATAACAAAACTTATGACACATAATGTGGTGCCCCCATCCCATAGGACACAGTCTGCTCCCAGTGGGGTGTCTGGGTTTGGCGGGAACTGCGTATAGAATTCAATAAATTCATTACATTAAATGGTATTGACTTGTCTTCTATGTATGCTGTATAGAATACTTTGCTAACAACTATACAACCCAAGCTCAATATGCCAGTGTGCCTACTGGATTGCGTCTTGTTACCTCTTTGTCTTTTTGTGTTGATGAGACAATAAAACCTATTGAACCTAAAACAAAGTCCCTCTTGAGGCAAAATAAAAAGCATACATTTAGGAGGTTGTGAATCGGCGCCAACCCTTGCTTTACTGTCCTTTGAAAAGGGATCCCTTTTCAGCAGGCAGTAAGCTCTGCTGCCCATGTCAATGGACTCTTATGCCATGTACACACGGTGGGATTTTCCAACGGGAATTGTTCAATGTGAGCTTGTTGTCGGAAAGTCCGACTGTGTGTATGCTCCATTGAACATTTGCTGTCGGACTTTCTGCCAACAAATGCTTGATAGCAGGTTCTCAAATTTTCCACCAACAAAACTTTGTTGTCGGAAAGTCCGATCCTGTGAAGTGAAAGAAAAACTAAAACTAAAAAAAATGTTGCCATTGGGTACGGTTTTAAAAACAGGGCAAGCAGCTACAAGACAAAAGGTAGAATGGAAATAACTACTACTCTACAGTATAGTTAAAGCGGTAGTAAACCCGCTAATGTTTTTTTTTTTTTTACCATCTGCAAAGCAAAAGGCATAATGAGCTAGTATGCACCGCATACTAGCTCATTATGAAATACTTACCTTAGAACGAGGCCCCGACATCTGGCCCGATCCACGCCGAGGGAGCTGACATGCTCCCTCTGCGTTTCTTCCGGGTATCGCGGCTCCGGCGCTGTGAGTGGCCGGAGCCGCGATATCGTCACTCCCGCGCATGCGCACGGGAGATTTTATCCCGGCCGGTCGGCCACTGCCGGATTTTCAGCCGAGAATCCCCTTGTGCGCATGCGCCGCTGCAGTCAGCGGCGCATACCGAGGGGAATATCTCCTAAACCGTACAGGTTTAGGAGATATTTTTTTTACCTACAGGTATGCCTTATTATAGGCTTTCCTGTAGGTAAAAGTAAAAAAAAAAAGAGTATACAACCACTTCAAGCTGTGACCCCATGATTAAAAGAGAAGTTTGGGAATTCAAAATAACAAACATACATACTCACCCAGGTGGATTCAGCATCGGTCCCCCGCCATCTCTATACAGAGAACTCAAAGACTGCTGATCGCTCAGTTCTCGGTCTTCAGCCTGCAATGCTCTGCCCCTCCAGTGCTCACTAGAGCACCTGGCTGTGCAGGGGGCAGAAGCAGCAGGCTCAGGCTCTTAGCTGTGTGCTGAACCAGCTGCCACTCAGGCCTTTGGATGGATCCCTCAAGAGTTTGAACTGTCTGAGTGATGTCAGCTGACAGCAGACTTTAGCCCGCTCTTGGTTGAATCTAAGTGATATCCTGTGACCCACAGGAGAAGTAGGGTCAAAAGAGCTTTGGTCTCCTGTTTCTTAACTTCTAAATGTTTCTTAACTTCTCCTTTCAGTTAAGAAACATTTAATATATGATTGAGTTCAACTTTAACAACTTTTTCTGACATCTAACAAATCCCACCAGGCATTACTTCCAACTCACAAAAGTTGGGATCTTTAGTGTTACCTGAATGCCAAATAAATTAGATGTCTGTATATCTGAAGAACCTCCTGCAGCGTCTTCTTGTTGGTGAGTCAGGGATTGCTCACGTTACTGAACGGCTGTTGCTCAGACTGTTCACTCACCCTCTAAGTGCTGTATATTGAACTCATAACATTTTGAGAGGTCGCCGCAGAGGAGGAATCAATCACTCCTGCCTTGTACGATCCCATAAGCAGCGGGGTGTGAGAGCTAGAGGCTGTGGTGGAGGCCGTCACTGCGTCACATCTAATTCGCTGATCAAATGTTCCGATTACAGTCAATTGTTTTTCCCAGCACTTCACCTGTTCTAGGAAGGAAAGTCAACATTTATTAATACTTAAAAAGAAAAAAGTTGAAAGTTTAACAATTGCTAGGGGAATTTTTTTGGAGAGGTTATGTAATACAGAGTTGTATGGTCTAGACCAGGGGGCGCCAGTTTACGATTCTTCATACCTTAGTGGGGCCGGAATGTGGTCAACAATGCCAACTTTAATGGGAGAAATAACACCCCATCATTGGTGTCAGTGGAAGAAATAGTGCCCCATTGTTGGTGTCAGTGGCAGGAATTATGCCCCTATTGGTGGTGTTAGTGGGAGGCATAGTGCCCCAAGGGCCAGATAAAGGCAAGCAAAGGGCCGCATCTGGCCCCCCGGGCCACGGTTTGGAGACCACTGGTCTAGACCTTTTGGACCTCCAGCAAAGGGAGTCGACCAGAACTCAAAAAGAAAACCTTTATACACTGTAGAGAATATTTAGAAGTGCTAATTGTGCCTAAATGGTACTAAGTGTGTGAGTGTGCCTAGGCACTCCTGTGCCTACAACTTGTATATCTGAAGTGTTATGCCGCGTACACACGACCGGGCTTTTCGAGGGACTAGGTCCGACAGACTTTCGACGGAGTTCTGACGGACTTTCCGAATGAACGGACTTGGCCACACACAATCACACCAAAGTCCGACGGATTTGAACGTGATGACGCACGACTGGACTAGAATAAGGAAGTTCATAAGCCAGTAGCCAATAGCTGCCCTCGCATCGGTTTTTGTCCGTCGGACTAGCATACACACGAGCGGATTTCTCAGTAGGAACTGGGTCCGGCGGAGTTCTGGCGGAAAAATTTGAAACATGTTCCATTTCTAAAGTCTGTCAGACTTTTGCAAATCAAAAGTCTGCTGCAGCCCACACACGATCGAATGGTCTGCCGGAATCATTCCGTCTGACTTTTGATGTTGAAAAGTCCGGTCGTGTGTACGCGGCATTAGATCTAAGACACTGTTGAGATATTTGGCAATGTCATTACTGTGCTGCTCATTGTCCTCCTTGCTTGGGGGCTCTGGCATGGGACGGAAAGACCCACCTGTACCAAAATGGCCACGCTCCCACCCACAGACACTGCAAAGAACAAGGCAGAGTAACTTGGGGAAAAGTAAGCTGCAGGGAAACTACAGGCTATGTTGGCGATTAGTATTTTGCCCTCTGTCTGCCTTTTTTAGGCACAACTTCCAGAGTTTAGTTCCTTAATTTAAAATCACCCTCTCAAAATATTTGGTATTTAGTATAGCTAAAACGTTTTTTTTTTCTTTTGGATAGAGTAGGACTAAAACCATATTTGTAATGCGTTTTTTGTCTCTGCTAGGGAGATTCACGCTCTCTAATTGTCCTGATTATCAGTGTCAACGGGAATCAAAGGGAGGGCAAATCCCAAATTTGCCCAGAACAGCAAAAGAAAGGACATTTTCCAATGGGGATTCTTGTTCCCATGATACATGTCTAAAAGGGGATTTCCCTTACATTAGAAAGAGATCCCATGACTTCCTGTTGAGTCTACATCAGAGTGTCTCAACCAGGTCTCCATGGAACCCTGGGGTTCATCCATGGAGGTGGCTAGGGGTTCCCTGAGCAATAAGCAATTTCTGTCTATCAGATAAGCTCCCACTCACACCACTGATCTTTTTAGCTATCTGTAAGCCCCTGTACACACGGTCAGAGATTTCGACAACCAAATCCGTCGGATTTTGTCCGTCGGATCTTGTCCGAAACTGTTGCATACACACGGTCGGACTAAGTTGTCAAAAAATCCGATCATTCAGAACGTGATGACGTAATTTCATTACGATGGGACTATGTTCAGGCTAGTAGCCAATAGCTTTGATGTAGGAATTTGATCTGAGCATGCGTGGTACTTGGTCCGATCAAAATTCTCTACACATGATCGGAGTATGTCCGATCGAACCAGTTGGTCGGAAAATATTTCCAACAAGTTGGAAAATTGGGTCCGACGGAAACAGTCCGATGCATACCACACACAGTCGGATTATCCGACAACACGGTCCGATAGGACACATTCTGACGGATTCTCCGACCGTGTGTACAAGGGCTAAGGGGGTAATACTTCCCAATGACCCAAAGTGTACAAACCGTTCTTTGCACTGACCATCACACTAATGTATCATAAGTTGTAGACATAGTCATTTTTTGTAGCGTTTCCCTGTAAGTTTTTTCAAGGGTTCCTCCTTGTTGAAAAAAGAAGGGCTGGTCTACAGGAAGTGAAGGAAACTCTACCCGATAAGAGATGACAAAAATAAATAAAAATTATGGCAGTTGTAGCCCTCCCCTACCATTTCAGCCCGGAAAGGATTTGCCCCCCTTAATGACCAGGCCATTTTATGCAATACGGCACTGCATCGCTTTAACTGACAATTGCGTGGTTGGTGGTATTCACCTCTGCGTTTTTTTTTTTTTTTTTTTTTTTTTTTTATATATAACAAAGACCGAATTGTTTACCCTGGCAGATCCCCGTTCTGCCTCTGTGCTAGGCGATTGCGGGTTGCCGTCGGGCATTGATTCCGCCCAACCCGCGGGTACACACCTGGTGGCGCATGCCTGAGCAAACCGACGTACAGGTACGACGATTCGCGCAGAGCTGCCAACCTGCTGCAGTATATCTGCGTGAGCTGGTCGGCAAGTGGTTAAAGTGAACCTGTGCTTGGTAAAAGAATCTACAGAGGTGCATGCTTGGGACAGGGGTATCAACCTCTGGCTATTTAGTGTAGCAGGAAATGTACATGCAACATATGAACTTAAAGCGGAGGTCCACCCTAAAGTGGACCTTCCGCTCATCGGAACCCTCCCCCCCTCCGGTGCCACAATCGGCACCTTTCAGGGGGGAGGGGGGTGCAGTTACCTGGATAATCCAGGTAACTGCACCCACTTCCGGGACAGCTCTCTGCGGAAAGGGGCGTAACTTACGCCCCTTTCCGCAAGTGCCCGCCCCTTCCCGCAAGTGCCCCGCTGCCTGCTGGGAAACACACAGCTCCCAGAGGCAGCGGGGAGCGTCCTTATTGCGCAGCGCAATTCGCGCATGCGCAGTAGGGAACCGGGAAATGAAGCCGAAAGGCTCCATTTCCTGATTCCCATACCCAAGATGGCGGCGGCAGGACCCGACAGACGACCTAGCGATCGGCTTCGGGTGCCGACATCGTGGGCGCGCTGGACAGGTAAGTGTCACTATTTTAAAAGTCAGCAGCTGCAGTATTTGTAGCTGCTGGCTTTAAAAAAAAAACGCGGAGTCCCGGTGGACTCCCGCTTTAAGAATACAGTGGTGTGAAAAAGTGTTTGCCCCCTTCCTCATTTCCTGTTCCTTTGCATGTTTGTCACACTTAAGTGTTTCGGAACATCAAACCAATTTAAACAATAGTCAAGGACAACACAAGTAAACACAAAATGCAATTTGTAAATAAAGGTGTTTATTATTAAAGGTGAAAAAAAATCCAAACCATCATGGCCCTGTGTGAAAAAGTGATTGCCCCCCTTGTTAAAACATACTATAACTGTGGTTGTCCACACCTGAGTTCAATCTCTCTAGCCACACCCAGGCCTGATTATTGCCACACCTGTTCACAATCAAGGCATCACTTAAATAGGAGCTGCTTGACACAGTAAGGTCCACCAGAAGATCCTTAAAAGCTACACATTATGCCGAGACCCAAAGAAATTCAGGAACAATTGAGAAAGAAAGTAATTGAGATCTATCAGTCTGGAAAGGGTTATAAAGCCATTTCCAAAGCTTTGGGAATCCAGCGAACCACAGTGAGAGCCATTATCCACAAATGGCGAAGACATGGAACAGTGGTGAACCTTCCCAGGAGTGGCCGGCCGCCCAAAATTACCCCAAGAGCGCAGCGACGACTCATCCAAGAGGTCACAAAAGACCCCACAACAACGTCCAAGGAACTGCAGGCCTCACTTGCCTCAGTTAAGGTCAGCGTTCATGCCTCCACCATCAGGAAAAGACTGGGCAAAAATGGCCTGCATGGCAGAGTTCCAAGGAGAAAACCACTGCTGAGCAAAAAGAACATCAAAGCTCGTCTCAATTTCTCCACAACACATCTTGATGATCCCCAAGACTTTTGGGACAACATTCTGTGGACCGATGAGACAAAAGTGGAACTCTTTGGAAGGTGTGTGTCCAAGTATATCTGGCGTAGAAGGAACACTGCATTTCATAAAAAGAACATTATACCAACAGTAAAATATGGTGGTGGTAGTGTGATGGTCTGGGGCTGTTTTGCTGCTTCAGGACCTGGAAGACTTGCCGTGATAAAAGGAACTATGAATTCTGCTGTCTACCAAGAGATCCTGAAGGAGAATGTCCGACCATCTGTTCGTGTACTCAAGCTGAAACAAACTTGGGTTCTGCAGCAGGACAATGATCCTAAACACACCAGCAAGTCCACCACCGAATGGCTGAAGAAAAACAAAATGAAGACTTTGGAGTGGCCTAGCCAAAGTCCTGACCTGAATCCTATTGAGATGTTGTGGTATGACCTTAAAAAGGCCGTTCATGCTCGAAAACCCTCTAATGTAACTGAATTAGGACAATTCTGCAAAGATGAGTGGGCCAAAATTCCTCCAGGACGCTGTAAAAGCCTCATTGCACGTTATCGCAAACGCTTGGTTGCAGTTGTTGCTGCTAAGGGTGGCCCAACCAGTTATTAGGTTTAGGGGGCAATCACTTTTTCACACAGGGCCATGATGGTTTGGATTTTTTTTCACCTTTAATAATAAACACCTTCATTTACAAATTGCATTTTGTGTTTACTTGTGTTGTCCTTGACTATTGTTTAAATTGGTTTGATGTTCTGAAACACTTAAGTGTGACAAACATGCAAAGGAACAGGAAATGAGGAAGGGGGCAAACACTTTTTCACACCACTGTATTTAAAAGAAAAAACAGACTGTGTTGCCCATAGCAGCCAGAAAATAGTTCAGATTTTCACATAGGCACTTTCATACATTGCACCCAACATCTGTGCAATATACGCTATATTATCAAAAGGATTTGCTTTACACGCACATGAACTTTAATGACATTCCAGTCTTAGTCTGTAGGGTTCAATATTGCGTTGTCCCACCCTTTGCAGCTACGGTATAACAGCTTCAACTCTTCTGGGAAGGCTGTCCTCAAGGTTTAGGAGCGTGGCTATGGGAATGTTTGGAAATTCTTCCAGCATTTGCGAGGTGAGGCACTGATGTTGGACGAGAAGGCCTGGCTCGCAGTCTCCGCTCTAATTCAGCCCAAAGGTGTTCTAATTTTTTGAGCTCAGGACTCTGTGCAGGCCAGTCAAGCTCCTCCACCACAAACTCGCTCATCCACACTATATTGCCAAAAGTATTGGGCCACCCCTCCAAATCATTACTCAAACTCAGCATACAAGACATTTTGGACAAATTCATGCTCCCAACTTTATGGGAACAGTTTGGATATTGCCCCTTTCTGTTCCAACATGACTTTGCACCAGCGCACACTGCATCCAACAATGCTCGACACGTTTCATGAATTTGCTCCACTTTCTCAGGAGGGGATGCATAACATATATATCGGCTAGAGTACAACCATATTGTACTGTAGACTGGGGGCTGCTAAAAATATCTATACCTGGAGCTGTGGTGATAAAGACCCACAGGGAGATCGGCCGCACACATAAGGGTCGCCAGGAGGATAAGGGCCTCCACAAAGTGGTCTGTGATGGTGCAAGGTAGTGACTCCAAGTTTTTGTCTTTCCACATAGAATCCGGGAGGTGCTCAAGATGTGCTGGTAAAAAAGGTGTATATATATATATATATATATATATATATATATATATATATATATATATAGGAATGGAGGCGTAAAAAACGATACGCTTCGTTTAAAGTCCCCCCCAAAAAAACTCTAGTCCATAGGTACACTCCTAAACCTTGTGGACGGCCTTCCCAGAAGAGTTGAAGCTGTTATAGCTGCAAAGGGTGGGCCAACTCAATATTGAGCCCTATGGACTAAAACCGGGATGCCATTAAAGTTCTTGTGCATGCAAAGGCAGATGTTCCAATACTTTTGACAATATAGTGTATGTACTAGTCTTGGAGTGCTTTGTGTATTTCTTCCAGATCTGTCCAGTAATCCAGTGTGAGACTTTCCCTCTGTTCAGGAGCTTCCTGTAATAAAGACCGGGCACTGCAGCTGGTGAGTGGGGAGAGCTGCTAGATGGGCACAGCGCTGGATCGAATGAGGTCAGTATAAGGGGGGCTGAGGAGGGGATACTGATACCTAAACATTTTTAACCTGAAAGCAGGAAAGTGGTTGTTAACCTCAGACATGAAATATGAACAAAGCATATCACTCTATAGAATGTACTCACCTCAATCCAGAGAACTAAATGATATTTGTATCTGTTGCCTCATCCCTATGCTATCTATATTAGTCACCTCTGACAAGTTTTTCTGACACCAAGAGATAAAGAGAAAAAAAAAGAGAGAAAAAGGTGACATGGGAGGTACCAGCACACAATCTGTCATTGACAGCCTTATCTCTGTTTCTGTGTGCTGTGTGAAAGGGGGGGGGTGTCCCTTCCCTCCAATCAGCTGTCAGAGCTCTCATCATTTGCCTCTGCAGAGTGTAACTTCAGATCTCTTCCCTCTGCTTTGCGAAATCTCAGACAAGCTGTATAAATTCTGTACTTTGAATAGCTGTAGTGAAGAGAGGGCTGCAGATAAACAGGTACAACGTATGTGGGAGGATTTGTTTCACGTCTGGCTCTTACACGAGGCCAGTCACTTCACTGAGTATATGTTATGCCGCGTACACACAATCTGAGTTTCCTCGGAAAAATCTTGGGTGTTTTTTCCGACCGAATTCCGCTCAAGCTTGGCTTGCATACACACGGTCACACAAAAGTTCTCAGAACTTTCAGCCGTCAAGAACACGGTGATGTACAACACTGCGACGAGCTGAGAAAATGAAGTTCAATGCTTCTGAGCATTCGTCGAATTGTTTCCGAGCATGCGTAGGAATTTGGCGCGTCGGAGTTGCTACATACGATCGGAACTTTTTCCATCGGAAAAATAGAGAACCAGCTCTCAATCTTTTGCTGCCAGCAAAAGTCCGATGGAGCATACACACTGTCTGGAATTTCCAACCAAAAGCTCTCATCGGACTTTTGCTGGCGTAATTTATCACTGGTGTGTGCGGTTTTCCTAGTCTTGGATCTGTGATTTCACAAATGGGTGTATGTACTAGTTTGGATAATATATAGATAATAATTAAAGTGGTTGTAAAGCCTAAAGCCCCGTACACAGGATCGGAAATCCCGCCAGCAAAAGTCCGATGGAGCATACACACGGTCTGGAATTTACGACCAAAAGCTCTCATCGGACTTTTGCTGGCGGGGTTTCCGATCGTGTGTACGGGGCTTTAGGCTTTACAGCCACTTTAATTATATTCTATATATTATCCAAACTAGTACATACACCCATTTGTGAAATCACAGATACAAGACCAGGAAGACCGCACACACCAGTGATAAACGCACATGATTTTTTGTGCAGATATTGGTATTCCAGCTTTTGATTGGTTGCTGTGAGTACCGCAGTTTGTGAAGCTGATATGCTGACGATTGATGCCACTGTAAATAAGCTAAGAAGTTTCCTAAACATTTTTACTTCCTCTAATCTTTTATTTAACAGCTATCTAAATAGTGCATGTGTTGTAATGCATAATTCACAGATTGTAAAAGCACATCCTTCTAAATATTATTTACAGGAGCCGAAAATACAGAAAGGCACATCGAGGATTGGCTCTGCTTGTCTGAAAGGCTCTTTTGTTACCTTTCAACACACAGTATTTGCCCTCTATATTTTACTATTTTTTTTTAACATCTGCCTGGCATTTGGCTATAAGCCAGATAGTAAGGATTAAATGATTCTTGTATAAAGTTGAAAGATAATCATGCTTTCAGATCTACCTTGAAAAAAAAGGTTCAACTTCACCCTTGATAACCGTTTCCCGATGCATTTCGAAGCTATCCTACCCTTTACTGCGTAGATACCAATTGGAAATGTAGGTGGACTTTTTGAGTATCTTCGATCACATTGGCAAATCCCTGACTGGTTTTAACTGTTTTAGAAAGGTCTTTTTTTTTTTTTAAAGGAAAATTATGGTTTTGTGTCAGTTTTATTTTATTGGTTATATACATTTTAAATGTATTGCTTTGTATCTTTTTTATTTTTTATTTTTTTTTATTTTTATATATTTTTTTCATAGCAGTTTGCATACCAGGGGCGGACTGACAACTCATGGGGCCCCCGGGCAATAGGAGATTATGGGGCCCCCAGGCCATAGAAGATTATGGGGCCCCACAGTGTACACAAACACACACACACACACACACAGTATACAATCACACAGTATACACACATATGTTTCTATTGGCTGAGAAGGTACTGGAGAGGTGGGGCAGCTATAATCTCTGGATTTTTAGACCAAAAGGTTGTCGGTAAAGCTGGCCATACACCATACAATTTTCTTATTCAATTTCCTTTAGATTTACCTTCAACTGTGTAGTGCAAGGGCCTGCCTGATTGCACACAAACTGAAAGTGTTCAGATTTGACCTCATATCAGGGGCGTAACTATAGGGGGTGCAGCAGTCGTGACCGCAACTGGGCCCTGTGATGCAGGGGGCCCATGCAGCCCCCTTTACATATGGCCAGCAGCAGCATAGGCAGCTAGGGGTACCAGTGCACCATGCACACGGGTGGCTGGAGGTGGAGGGTGACTAGCAGAACTCCATGCTCGACTATCGCACTGGCTGCTCTTTAGTTGTGCATTCCCCGCATGACCTCTCCTGCTCCATGCATTGCCGCTCAGTCCAATGTCTGTTCTCCCCAGCCAGATGGGGCACCTAAAAAAAAAAAAAAAAAAATAATAAAAAAAAACTACTGATGCCAGTGGTGGAACTACAGGGCTCACAAAGGTCATACCTGTGACCACGCCCTGGAGTTCCACCGCCGGACTCAGAGGGAAGGGCCCTGGCTGGGGTTCAGGGGGGCCCTTCATGGTTTCTTGCATCGGGGCCCTGAAGGTTCTAGTTACGCCACTGCCTCATATTATATGGTTTTGGTAAATCTAAGGGAAATCTATAGAAGAAAATTGTATAATGGTGTGAAGTGATGCTGGCAACCCTGATGGGGCAGCCTTGAAGGAGCTGGAGCAGTTTTGCAAGGAGGAATGGGCAAAAATCCCAGTGGTAAGATGTGGCAAGACTCATAGAGACTTATCCAAAGCAACTTGGAGCTGTAAGAGCCGCAAAAGGTGGCTCTACAAAGTATTGACTTTAGAGGGGTGAATAGTTATACAAATTGACTTTTTCTGTTATTTTGTCCTATTTGTTGTTTGCTCCACAATAAAAAAAAAAAAAATCTTCAAAGTTGTGGGCATGTTCTGTAAATGAAATGATTGCAAATCCTCAAACAATCCATGTTAAATCCAGAACAAAACACAAAAAAATGCCAAGGGGGGTGAATACTTTTGCAAGGCACTGTATATATGAAACAGTAATACTTTACATAAAAAAAGATACTTTTTTTTTTTTTTTTATTTTTTTTTTCAGTCCTGAACATAAAGAACAAACTCCATACTTTCCCTTTAAAATTCACTGTTTCATCCTTTTATCATTTTTCCATGGCAGTAAATGCTGGGACTGATGGTTCTTTAGTGGTGTTGCCCTAGTACCGATAACGCATACTTAGTTATCGCAAATGACATGTGACATGTTCATAACAAGCTGAGCTGTGCAAGAGATGCGATCCTGGGATAATGACATTCATACCTGCCTGGGTTTGGATGTGGGAGAGAACACGTGGAGTTTCAGCGTGGACAGAAATGATGAGAGGGATCTGTGTGCGGCTCAGAGCCCTGATGGGGGAAAGCTCATGTTTTATTCTCTCAGTTATGCATTTATTGTTCATTCTCCATTCCACGAATCTCATATACACACACACACACACACACACACTGCTCCCATCTCCATCAGTGCAATCGCCGGCCTGTCTCTTCCACACAGGCCCTGAAATTATCAGTGATTAAAGGAGGAGGGACAGGCTGTGTTATCGCTCCCTTCCTATTCCCTGTCCGCCCACTGAGCCGGTGGAAAATCCAAGCATTCTGTCAATCACTTGCACCAGGAGACGTCAAAGCCTTTCAAGGTGGTCTTTTTATAGGGTGCCGCTGCTTTACCAGGCTGTACAATTTATAGAAGCGGGAGTCACTGACATCTTATCATAAGAATTAATAGGAGGCATAGTTGCCAACGTTCTTAAACCAGTTCCAGGGACACACTGCCGCTGAGCTAGGGAACTACACCAAACATACCCAAACGTACCCCATACGTATCCTGGCCCAGGCCTAGGGCAGCACTTTGCAGGGGGGCAGCACGGAAAGAGTCCCCACCGGTTTGCACCACGCTGTTATGCCCTGTACACACGGTCGGACACTCCGACAACAAAATCCATCGTATTTTTTCCCGAAGGATTTTGTTCCAAACTTGTCTTGCATACACACGTTCGGACAAAGATGTCGGAAAATCCGATCGTTCTTAACGGGGTGACGTACAAAATGTACGTCAGGACTATAAACGGGCCAGTAGCCAATAGCTGTGGTCTCTTAATTTATTCTGAGCATGCGTGGCACTTTGTCCGTCGGAACTGTCTACACACGATCGGAATTTAAACTATCGGATTTTGTTGTGGGAAAATTTTAGATCCAGCGCTCAAATTTTGTGTGGTGGTAATTTCCGACGGAAAAAGTCTGATGGAGCCCACACACGATCGGATTTTCCAACAACACCATCCGATCGCACATTTTCTGTCGGAAAGTCCGACTGTGTGTACAGGGCATTAGTGTTAGTGTAGCACCAGTCTAATGGGATGGACTGGGCTGAGGGGCAAATTAGTCTAGTGCCCCAATAAAGTGACCTCACTGCTTCCAGTATGCGGGAGGCTGGCATTCCATGACTGTGTGTGGGGGGGGCGCCGCTTCTAATTTTGACTGTTCTCTCATCCTTTTCTGCTGCACCATTGGCATGGTTATATCTTGTTAGTTCTCTCCATAACATTATCAGAAATTTGTGCTTAAAGTAGAACTATAGGCAACACTTTTTTTTTTTTTCATTTTGGATAGAGTAAGGGAGAGTTATAACCCCTGTCACTTTATTTTTACCATCCCTGTCCCATTGCAGAGATTTCCCTTCATATCCTGCCCCATAGCCAAACAGGAAGTGAGAGGAAATCTATGCAAATTAAGGGAATCCATTGCCCCCCCCCCGGCCCTCAGAACTAGTGTCCCCCCTCTCGAAAATTTCAGGGCGGTCTTAAAAAGCAAGGGGTGTGGCCTTGACAGGAAGGGGTGGGTCATATTTAAATTAGGGGGTGCACGAGTTTAGTCAGGCCTAGGGCAGCACCAAACCTCAGTACACTACTGCCCCATAGTGTTTCAGAAAACTACAGTCCTCATTGTATAATGAGTCCAGGATAGCTTCTTAAAGTGTTGCTACACAACAGTAAAATCAGTCTATATATGCAGTAAAGCATGCTTGTTATATTCCCTGTGGAAACTAAGGGTTTAATCCTCTGCATTGTGTAAAAAATTCTTACCCTCCCCTTCTTCTACTGTCCCCAATCCATCTCCTGATAGGACAGGGTGCACTCTGCACATGCTCAGTTTGGTGTGTATTGCTAGAGTGCAGGGCCAGGACAAGGAGTGGGCAGGAGGAACGGGTTTCCTGGGCACTGTGGCCTCATGTAAAGTGGGGGGGAGGGGATTTGTGTTGGGAGGTGGAATTTGGGGGGGGGGCAGCAGAGGTTAAGAATTGTTCTAGGAGGAGAAATTTGGGCAGAAGTGCCGGAAGTGGTGATAGGAGGATTTGTGTTGGGATGGAAGAAAAGGATTGGTGCTAGGAGGGGGGATTTGGGGGTTTGTGCTAGAAGAGGTGACATGGTGGGGCTGAGAATATTTTGTGGAGGGGATTTGTGCTAGGAAGGGAAGTGTAGTGGGGGGGGGATTTGTGCTAAGAGGGGGCATTGGGGAGGGGATTTGGAATGGGGGAGGGTGAAGATGTGTACTTGGAGGGGAGATTTGAGGGGTAGAAGATTTGTGCTAGGAGTGGTGTTTTTTTTCTTGGGGGGGGGTGTTTGTGTTTGGGGGGGATTTAGGAGATGGGGGGTCAAAGTCTTGTACTGGGAGTAGTGTAACTCATATGTGTTCAGGGTTTAAAGAGATGAGGTGGCAACCCTAACTGGGAATTCTAGCAGGGGTGCAGATTTTTTTACTGACCTATAATGCTCATACGTCTTGGAGGGGGGGGGGGGGGGTTTGGGAAGGTGGGCGCAGTTTAGCATGTTTGCCCTGGGCTCTAGTTGACCTTGTCCTGGCACTGCTAGAGAGTTGTTGTTTTTCTTGTGCAGGTGCATGTGATCAGCACAGGGCCAATCAGCACTGTCCAGACAGAGGGTCAGGGGTCCTGTATACTCATAGGACAATCACAGGAGAATGAAAAGTCGTCTTAGAAGATTTAACCAGACACTCATAGAAATCACAAGACTGCTCTAACTGCTGATAAAAAAGGTATTTAGCAGTTTATATTTACTAAAATAATTGGATATTCTGTGTACTGTGGTATAGCGAATGCAGGGTCCATGCATCTTTTTGCAGGTAAAACAGCTCCCATGTATGTATCTCAATATTATTTCCTACTACCCTGTTCCCCTGAAAATAAGACTTAGCGTTACTGTCGATGATGGCTACAATTTAAGCCCTACCCCCTAAATAAGCCCTATCCTGTTTCCCCAAAAATAAGCCCTACCCTGCAAAGAGTAAGACAGAACTCCTCATACAGATTCTGCTCCCCCTCATCCTTGCCTCCCCTGATCTCAGCATTCGGCAGACTCTTGCAGCTGACTCCAGCTCATCTAGTCCTCCTCCAGACCCTGCACTTTCTTCTTCCCAGCTCTGTCCCCAGCTTCTTCCCAGCAGCAGCACAATGAATGGGTGGAGGTCTCTTGACTTTTGATGGTGGGGTAGAGCTGGGGTCTCTTGACATCTGATGTAATGTTTCTTGTGGACGATACCCCCTCTTTTTAAGACTTGCACTATCTGCTACAGGAATGTGAGTGGGCTCCGTGCTGGTCTGCACCTACCCATCACAGCTAAGTCTTAGAGGATAAGTTTACCTTTTTAACATGTTACAACTTAACTGGCCCCCACACCCCTCCAAGTCCCTGTTGTGACAGTAAGCGGGGAATCTTCTGCACCAGCTCCCTGTCATTATGTGAATTGGAAAACTACAAGTCCTGGCAGCCTTTGCAGATGCAATTATTAAATATGATAAAGAAGAGATACATTTATATAGTCTTAGAGATACAACTGGCCTTTAAGGGCAACCATGATAAGGCTTGCAACATACAGAGCAGTCCCTTTAAATAACTCAAAAGCAGGTACAACTCTGTATATGTATCTTTTCATCTTATATGTAAACTGTCAGGGAAATTGTAAGCTTCTCCCTATAAGAAAATAATTTCTTTGCGCTTAAAAGCACAAAAACAGCTCTCTTATATAATGCCGGGAAAGCGTGCTTTTATATCTCCAAGTAACACAGACACAGATGCTGGTATCACCTTGAGCTTAGGAGAATCCCCCAGAGAATAGCCAGCTCCCTTTATTTATACTATGAATAACAAAGGGAGGTGGTGGCTTCAGAATCAGATACGTGTATTCTTTCAAAAGAACCAATCACACACATGTATATATTCAAATAGAAATACAGTAGTGACATGTGCAGATGGTCAAGTGCAGGGCCATGGGGAAAACGTCTTTGTGAAACACAAAGTGTCTCACAATTTGAACACTGCTTACATGGCTCTGAACGCGATCGTGTGCACATTCCCACTGCTACCAATGACGCGAGCCCTACTATATAATGGCTCAGTGGGCCACAATTTTGTATGGTTATGCTATGGTTCCCATGTATGCAGATATGTATACTTAGGAGTTTAGATGTGGTTGCCATGGAGTGGCCAGTCCCTTGGTGAGGCATAAACAAGTATCCTTAAAAGAGCAAACAGATCTGCCGTGTCCATGGGAAGGTTTCCACAGCTAATGGTCTTCCACCAACGTTTGTATGTTCGAATACGCTCACATGAGCGTATTACAGCAAAAATTACACTGGGGGACATCTGATAACATATATTAATAAAAATTTCCACAACAAAACCAACAGTAAATGTAATAGAATGTTATCTAGGACTCAGAAGGAAAGTCATATACAAAAATCTGTTCATGTTATACCCATTATTATTAATGATAATAATAATACTGATGTTCAACCTCACTGTACCGATTCTAAATATATGAATTCAAATGTAGGTTATTAATAATTGGTTAGTAAAGTATCATCACTCCAAACCCAGGTGTATTACCTAAACCCTAGGTCTATGTTGTATGGTCCATCTAGGCAGGAACACAATCAGGGGGGTATAGCCAATACAACTGTAAGGCGACCTGGGGCCTGATGGGCCCACCCGGGCCAGAAGAAGGCAGAACGGGTGAAGGGGAGCCATGTTGTGCACTATAAATATGATCTCGCAGCTTCTGCTGTTCTCTGTGTCATTGAGTTCAGACATCAAGCTCTTTACTGTCACCTCTGGCTACTATGTGCATGTGCACCCCTCGTGTGAGCTGCCTGTACTGTGCTCCTCTGTGTCAGCAACATGTCAGCTTTGTGAAAAGGAGCTGGGACTAGGTAGGAAGATTTCATTTACAAGTAGGGGCTGTGAAGGAAAGGGAAGGGGACTGTTTGTGGGGCCAGAGGCTTGTGTGTTTACAGATTTGTGTATGTGTGGGGCTGACATATATACAGGTGTGTGTGTGTGTGTGTGGGGGGGGGGGGGCTGACATATATACAGGTGTAAGTAGGGGGGGGGGGGATTTTGGGACTTTAAATGAGGCCTGGATACGTGCCTCCATCCCAGTAATTTGATACGTATAAGAAGGGAGGTTTGGGACTTTAAATGAAGCACTTGGATAGTGGAGGTGAGTTTTAACCATATTTGGATGTTTATTGATTGTTCAGTAGAAAACCATAAATTATAATAATAGAACAAATTCATAATATTTATAGGCATCAATACATTAAAAACATAATATATGGGGGGCATGGCCTGATCATGGAGGAGTGAAGACGTGTGTCTCCTCAGCTCCGTCTCACCGCCGCATGATAGCAGCATAAGGAGGGTGAATCCATTCCCATCCTCACACAGCGATGTCCCACAAGAGCCGGGCGTCGTCCCAGCACCCGCGGGTGGACCGCTCGAGGCAAGCACAGCTAGATAACTTCTTCCCAGGGCAGGAGGAGAAGGGCCGGGAGGACTCCAAAATGGCACCGGCCGGCAAGGCCCTGAAGGCTGGCAAAGCCGCGCCAGCCGCGGCCGCAAAGTCGCACCGGCGGGACGCATCGCCAATACCTTCCCCGCAGTCGGTGAGTGATTCGGCCCCCCCGACCTCCCCAGGGTCCCCCGGGTTGCTGGCAGAAGCCCCTGACGAACCGGACCCCCTGGCTGACGCAGATATCAGGCGCCATATTCTGTCCCTCCCCACCAAGGCTGACCTGGAGCGCTTTGCTGATAGAGTGGAGAAGGCGTTTAAAGAGGACATTGCACAGCTTAAGGCAGACACAGTACACCTGGGGGGCAGGATGGAGTCCCTGGAGCAGAGGTTTGAAGAGACCCTCCCTGTCATAAACATGCTACAGGATAAATGTGATGCGCAAGGCCGTCAGATTGAGGCCCTGCTTTGTCAGTTGGACGACACCGAGAACCGCAGTCGCAGAGCCAACATTAGGATCCAGGGCTTCCCCGAGGCCACAGGAGCTAAGGACATTATTCCCACCCTGGAAGGCGTCTTTAAGGAAATCCTAGGCCTACCTGCCATAGCTACTGCAGAAATTGACCGTGCACATAGGGCCTTGAAACCCCCCTCTCAAGATGTGAATAATCCAAGAGACATTATCTGTAAGCTACATAAATATACGCTTAAGGATCGCATAATGCAGAAAATGAGAGGGAAACCCTATTTTGACTTTGATGGTGCACATCTGGCTTTTTACCAGGACATTTCAAGGCGCACTCTTATGCAACGCAGGGCCTTGCGCCCCCTCCTGCTGGCTATTCAAGAGGCTGGACTGTCATACCGGTGGGGGTTTCCCTTTGCCCTTCAAGTTACCAGGGACGGTAAGACTGTGACTCTCCGCACTAAAGATGATCTCCCACACTTTTTAGCTTCCTTGGAGCTGGAACTGGTTGATTTTCCGGACTGGAGGAACCCCGCGGATTTTAGATTGCCGACACCGCAACCGTGGCTGCCCGCTAGCAGTCAAAATCGCAGACGGCGCCATAGGAGACAATCCATGGATCCTTCCACGGACTCTGTTGACCTGGGTCCCTGAGGGAGCTGACTCTCTCTCCCAAGGACACGCTCCTGAGATCTGCAGAACTCTGGGCTGACTTGACTTACCTGGAACTCTCCACGGCAGCTTGTGCTGGTTCGAGTTTTTGGTTCACATTTGTAGTTATTTTTTTTTTTTGACATAGTTTTTTTGCCATGGGGAACCTGCTACACGTTAGTCATTGCCGCCTCACTTATTTTCCCCCTCCTTTATCGCACCAGGTTAGATGCGGTAGACGGAGATGGGGGCCCCCTTCTCTCTTTACTATGGGATTCCACGTACCCCCAGTAGGATGCCCGTTTTTCTTTTTTTTTCTTTTTACGGGCTTAGATCCTTGTTGGGATATAGAGTTGTGGCCTGGGCCCCAC
Organism: Lithobates pipiens; assembly: GCF_037356315.1. Taxonomy (NCBI): domain Eukaryota; kingdom Metazoa; phylum Chordata; class Amphibia; order Anura; family Ranidae; genus Lithobates; species Lithobates pipiens. The sequence goes on along the minus strand of NW_027507686.1, from coordinate 229,071,563 downwards.
CCCCCTCCTGAGTGGGGTGGGGGCCTTGACATAACTTTTAGTTTTTTTCTACCTCTAGCCGGCCCCAGCCGCTATGTTCTACCAGATGTGCCTTATTTATGTCTCACGCATATGTTTTTTCTCCCCCTTTCTCTTTCTCTCTTTTCCCTGGTCTGCTTTCTTTTTTCTGACTCTTCTTTCTTTAGGTCAACTCTGCCACTTTGTCGTCTGCACCGGGCGCACCACCAGTTTTCGAGCATGACCCAGCCTGAATTTTTTGGATGGCTGCATTGCAGGTAAGCACTTACAATGTTAGGGGCCTATGCTCCCTTCATAAGCGTAGTAAGCTCTGGGGGGAATTGAAGCGGTTGAAGACGCAGGTGATTTTCCTTCAGGAGACTCACTTTACGCATCAGTCGTCCCCTAGACTACCTACCCATCTTTTTAACCAGTGGTTCCTGAGCAACTCCCCCCTAGCTAAATCGAGAGGTACAGCCATTGGCATACACAAGTCCTGCCCCTTCCAACCCTCTGATCACAGGGTTGACCCCCAGGGCAGGTATGTTTTTTTGAAGGGCACTATAGCTGGACAACTATACACATTCGTGACGCTTTATGCCCCTAACGCCGACCAACTCACTTTTATTGACCATACATTAGACCGGCTAGCAGATTTTAGGGAAGGCTTTTTAATTGTAGGAGGCGACTTTAACGTTAGCCCCGACCCCCAACTGGACACATCCCATGCGAGACCCTCACATTCCTACAAATTCCTTAAACACTACCGCAAGACTATGCAGTCTCATCTCCTGTCGGACGGTTGGCGGACGCTACACCCCCCTGATAGGGACTACAGTTATTATTCTAAGGTGCATGATGTATACACACCCATTGACCACATCTACGTTGACCGCAATATTCTGTAACTCCTTCAGTCCACGTCTATCGACGTCATTTCGATTTCAGATCATGCCCCAGTGACGGTTGCCTTTGCCCTGCCCACGGGCCTGCAGAGGACCTGGACATGGCGGCTCAATGATAATTTACTAGATGATGGGGTCGCGGTGAAGGAGGCCACAGACACACTAACTAACTACTTCAGGGAAAATCCGACAGCTGAATTGGGTGAAGGAGTTATATGGGAAGCACATAAGGCGGTGGTTAGAGGGGCCTTAATTTCTCAGGGGTCTAGGCTGAAAAAAGAACGACGGGCCGATTTTACACGGGTATATACTGCCCTTCAGAAAGCTGAACTCGATCATAAAACTAGTGGGAGTCCAGAGGCCTTGTCGGCTTTGACGGAGCTACGGGAATTATTTCTGCGGTTATTAGACCGCCAAGCCCGCAAACAATTTCGCTTTTTGGCCCATAAATATTATGAACACGAGAATAAATGCGGACGGATGCTGGCCCGCGCCCTCCGTAAACGCCACGCTCAGACCTATATTCATAAATTGCACAATTCTGCGGGGGTTCCGGTAGTCCAATCCTCTAAAATAGCGGCCGGGTTCCGAGAGTATTACACAACACTATATAATCTAGACTCTACAATTTCCCCCGCAACCCAAGCGGATAGACTCAAGGCGACCCGAGACTACTTGGCGGCGGCTGACCTACCGAAACTTACTGAAGAACAATCCGCAGCCTTGGAGCTCCCAGTTACTGCGGAGGAGCTTGGGGCCATGGTGGAGTCCTTGCCTAATGGAAAGAGTCCTGGTCCGGACGGATTCACTAAGGCTTACTATAAAGCTTTCCTGCCCCAGCTGCAGGCTCCCATGTGCGCCTATTTTAATGCAATAGCTAGGGGTGGTGCCATCCCCCCAGAAGCCCTTCTAGCTCACATTACAGTGATACCGAAGGAAGGCAAGGACCCCACCGTCCCCCAGAGCTACCGCCCTATTTCCCTTCTTAATTTGGACATAAAGATTCTGACAAAAATTTTAGCAAATAGAATGAAGCACCTTATTCCTAACCTTGTCCACCCTGACCAGACGGGCTTTGTAGCCGGGAGAGAAGCCAGGGATAACTCCCTTCAGGCGGTCCATCTTATTCACTGGGCCCGCTCCCACCCAGTCCCGCAACCGTATATTGTTTTGTCCACAGACGCCGAAAAGGCCTTTGACCGCATAGACTGGTCCTACCTGACAGAGGTGCTTCACTTCATACAACTAGGCCCACGGATGTTGACTACGATCGCGGCCCTATATTCCACGCCTTGTGCTCAGGTCAAGGTGAATGGGACTTTGTCGGCCCGGTTCCCCATTAGAAACAGCACGAGGCAGGGGTGTCCTCTTTCACCCCTCTTGTTTGCCCTGGTGCTGGAGCCTTTTCTCCGCATGGTGAGGGCTAGCCCTGATATTAAGGGCCTCCAAGTTGGTAATACGGAACACAAACTCTCGGCCTATGCTGATGATGTGCTGTTTCACCTTACGGACCCCCTGCTCTCTCTGCCAAACCTGATGAGGGAACTGAAACTTTTTGGGTCGTTATCTAATTTTAAGATAAATTTTTCAAAGTCAGAAATACTCCCCATTCAATTGGCCCCTCACCTAATAGCATCCCTCAAGGCAGCCTTTCCCTTCGTTTGGACTATGTCGTCCCTGCGATACTTGGGTGTGCACTTAACAAACCGTTTTGATACCCTATACCTAGCCAATTACCCACCTTTATTGGATGCGATCAAGAGAGATCTCTTGCAATGGACGGGGATGGCGTTTACATGGTTTGGTCGGGTGAACGTCATAAAGATGAACGTCCTACCACGTATACTCTTTTACTTGCAGATGATTCCGATCCCCTTACCCAAGTGCTTCTTCGACCGCTTAAGTAGTATGATGTGTCGCTTTATTTGGAACGATCGTAAACCTAGAATAGCTCTACGGGTACTACGTCGTTCGAAGAGGAGGGGTGGCCTGGGTGTCCCAGACATCAGACAGTATTATCAAGCTTTAGCCCTCCAGAAGATTCTGGATTGGCATTTCCACTCTCAAACTAAGCTCTGGGTCCCTCTGGAGAAATGTCTGGCGGGTAGGAACTTATCTTACGCGCCCTGGCTGCCCCGGGAATATAGGGGCCTGGCGGAGATGACCTCCCCCTTGACAACCCATGTGTTTTCAGTTTGGGACAGGATCAACCCACTCCTAAAGCTGGCTCCCCCTATGTCCCCGTTGGCCCCACTGGGTGGCTTCTTATGGTTCCCACCGGGAGAACAGATGGCTTTCTTCGAGACTTGGGTTGATGATGGGAACGCTAGTTGCGGGAAACTCATGAGGGATGGTGGTCTTATGCCATATGAAGCCCTGCCCGTAGGTAGTCGAGGCTCACGAATAAATTTCTGGAGATACAGACAACTGCACCACTTTTTCCAGGTACATGGTCATACTATTAGGGATCCCCTGTCCCTCACCCCATTTGAGCGCATTTTTCTTGCGGAGGAGCCGACTCCACACCTGGTTTCTGAGTTATACCAGCTGTTGGACTCGGCCGGCCCCCTGGCCACCCCTGCCTATATCAGACGATGGGAGACTGACATAGGGAAGACGTTTACAGAGATGCAGTTATCACACCTTTATTCCCTCACCCATTCGTCCTCTAGAGACTCCAAAGTCCAGGAGACCAATTTTAAACTATTGGCACGTTGGTACCGGGTGCCAGCGGACTTGGCTTGTATTTACCCCTCCGCATCGGAGTTCTGTTGGAGGGGGTGTGGGCACCGAGGGACCCTAGTTCACATATGGTGGGATTGCCCCCTAATTCGACCCTTCTGGGAAGACATACAGGGCCAAGTAAAGGTAGTGACGGGGATAGATGTCCCTCTCTCGCCGCTGCACTTCCTTCTGCAGGTACCCCCGGTCCCGCTCAGTATATATAAGAATACTGTGCTGGCACATTTGCTGAATGCAGCAAGACGCCTGATTCTGATATACTGGAAAAGGCCTGGAATTCCCACTCGAGAGGAGTGGTGCAGGGGAGTGAATGTGGCGAAAGATCCGGAGAATTGGGTTGCCACCTGTAAGGGCCTTGAAGACCGATTTCATGATATCTGGAGACCCTGGTCGGCATATGCATCGGACCCTAACCAAGTACTCTCAAGTTTAGACGTGGCTCTGCTGGAGTTGGCAGACCCTACCCTTAAAGCTCTCAGATTGGCTGGAGCCCGTGGGGGGACTGGATCTCCCCCTGGGGGCTCTTAGCAGGGGAATATTGCCTATGAAACTTAACGCTCAGGAATGGTGTGCCCGGTGCGGACAAAGCAGACATTTGGAACTTATACTCAGGTAATTTCACCTAATCTACCTGTGGCGATTCAGTTCGCATTGTGCGCTATATAAGTATTTCATTCATTCATTCATTCATTCATTCATTCATTCATTCATTCATTCCTCTACCTGTCCTTTTCTTCCTACCTCCCTTCCCTTCTTCCTACCTCTCCTAATATACCCCCCCTAACCCGCTGCATACGCAGTTGTTCTTTCTTTCTACCCTATGCTGTCCTTCTTTTCTCTCCTCGTCTCCCTCCTTTCTTACGTCTCAACCTCTCCCTGGCCTGAATGTCGTGGAGCCTGATATACCGGAGCTGGTAGATGGTGGGCTGTGATCCCTTCTTTAACCCCGGGGCTTCCGGGCGAGAATTTCCGAGGTTGGCACGTGGAGACGTTCTGGCCGACCCTCTGTGGTGACACCGGATTCCCGGGATACGCTGGCGGTGGAGGACGGCTAGCTGGCGGCTGTTGGGCCCCCCCCTCTACCCTACTGACGGGATGGCGTCCACACTTCAGATAATTTTTATACCAGAGTAGTCCCAACGCCTACTAGGCTGTTTTCACCCTTGCAACTATAAGGTTTCACCAGCCTACCCACTATATGTATGCCCACGACATTCTTCCATTCTCTTAGTGACCTCTCTCTTTATGTATGTCTATTTGTTCAACTTACATGCTGTTGAACTGACCCTAGAGCGGCTTTTCTGAGGTCGATAGGTATTGCACTTAAATGTGATGTTGAGCTTGAGTCTTGTATTTCATGTTTCTGTTATATTGCAATAAATACTGATTATACAAAAAAACATAATATATAGTATCCACATAACAACACTTGACAATGGTAGTTGCAATGAATGAATGAAGTGGCATGGTAGTGCCTATGACAGCAAGCCCGACATCGATAGGTGTACCCACATGGTAAGTAAGCATCCACTGATAATAGTTGATATATAGTTAAGTAATCATTTCATAACAAATTAAACATGATTCCATATAGAATATAACTGGGACATCTAATCAAAAAATCTTGACGCGTTTCGTCGGTGTCTCCCCACTCATCAGGAGCTGATGTTATCACAGAGTTCCTATAGGGTAAAATAAAAAATATAAAAATAATATACCAACCATAATAGTAAGGATTTGATACATGTAGATGGTTTGGCCAAAGCAAACTCACCAGTCCGGACAGCAAGCGCTGTGTGTGGCGGTGGATGCTGGGCGGGCTAGGCACATACTCCCTCCACGGGAACTGAGGCGGCTGAAAGATGGATGCGACTTCGGGCAAAGCAAGGAAAGCACCAGCATAAGAGAGTGTATCTAAAAATGGGAAGTGTATTGATTGTTGAACCCAATAAATTTAAGGACAAAATTTATTGGGTTCAACAATCAATACACTTCCCATTTCGGCCTAAAATGAGGGAAAAAAAAGTTTTTTTATATATTTTTGGGGGATATTTATTATAACAAAAAGTAAAAAAGAATGCGTTTTTTTCAAAATTGTCGCTCTATTTTTGTTTATAGCGCAAAAAATAAAAACCGCAGGGGTGATCAAATACCACCAAAAGAAAGCTCTGTTTGTGGGAAAAAAAGGACGTCAATTTTGTTTGGGAGCCACGTCGCACGACCGCGCAATTGTCAGTTAAAGCGATGCAGTGCCGAATCGCAAAAAGTGGTCTGGTCTTTGACCAGCAAAATGGTCCGGTCTGTAAGTGGTTAATATCATGTCCAAACCTATCTATGAATAACATACTATTTGCTTTATTAGCATAGCAACATGTCATATTTGTCCACTGCTAATTAATGAGGGGTTTTAGGAAGCTTGGTTAAGGTGGTTGACCTTTTTTGTTTTGTATCATGACGTTTTATATTGTTATATTGTTCTATAAAAAAAAAAAAAGAACTACCTGAACTTTGTATCAATCTTGGGCCACTTAATTGCATTAGCCTGAGGCTATGCTGGGAATGTGCACAGTGGATTTTGATATAACCTAGTAAACTTTGCTGTGTTGGTAGATTCCCCCCGTGTACTTCTTCGAAGTAACTGGAAGTTTTTGATGCCTTTATACATCGAATAATCTATTTACTGTAGGAACACACTGTGTATTTTAGAAAAAGCACATAACACCAAATAGAAATCATCTATCCCACTTGTGGTTCCTTTCATATCTTGTAATGAGGAACATAGTAGTAGAATTCCATTTTTACAATGCTGTAATGGCCTTTCCTTTATGTGTGGTGACCTTGTTCTGTCTTATTCGTATGAACAGACACTTATTATTGCCATATAATTTAAACCGAATCAGCCTCCAGGTTGCAGCCTTCTTCAGGCTAGTGCCCACATACCCCAAGGCTAAAGGATCTAGGCCCCTGGGAGGTACTTTTATACAGGGGCATAACTACAGACCATGGAGGCCCATATCAACATTTTGATGGGTCCCCTTGGCAACCTTCCTACTGTCATTGATCCCAACATAAAGTATTTCTGAATCAAGGCCAAGTAGCTGGAGAGCTGTCAATATAGTCGGCACGCTACTAGGGGCCACTGCTGTGGGCAGGAATTTTATATTTTCCACCACTCTGTGCTAAGAGCAATAAAAACAAATTTATATTTCCCTATAAAAAAAAACAAAAAAAAAACTGTTACAAAAATCAACAAAATTCCCATTTATCTAAATAAACACCGCCTGCTGCTGCAGTAAATATGTCAAAGCAATAAATATATCTTATGAATCATAGTATTCCCAGATTCATCCTGCAGCGCTATAAAAGTGTATAATTCATTAACTCGTATGAAGTGCAGATTTATAAATATATCCAAATAAAATGTTCAAATGTGAAAAATATATCAGCTCATAAATCCAAAAAGTTAATCAAACATATCAAATCCAGTTATTAATTATGTGTTCTTTGTGCTGTACACCATTTCCTTTCCTTCTTAATCCAAACTCTGATCTTTCCTTCCACTGTGACCCACTCCCAATAAGAAACACATACAGTATCTCACAAAAGTGAGTACACCCCTCACATTTTTGTAAATATGTTATCATATCTTTTCATGTGACAACACTGAAGAAATAACACTTTGCTACAATGTAAAGTAGTGAGTGTACAGCTTGTATAACAGTGTAAATTTGCTGTCCCCTCAAAATAACTCAACACACTATATATAATAATGTGTAAACCGCTGGCAACAAAAGTGAGTACACCCCTAAGTGAAAATATCCAAATTGGGCCCAATTAGCCATTCCTCCCCGGATGTGACTCAGTGTTACAGGGTCTCAGGTGTGAATGGGGAGCAGGTGTGTTAATATTGGTGTTATTACTCTCACTCTCTCATACTGGTCACTGGACATTCATCATGGCACCTCACGGCAAAGAACTCTCTGAGGATCTAAAAAAAAAAAAGAATTATTGCTCTACATAAAAATGACCTAGGCCAGTGATGGTGAACCTTGGCACCCCAGATGTTTTGGGACTACACTCCCCATGATGCTCATGCCTTCTGCATTGTAGTTGAGCATCATGGGAAATGTAGTTCCAAAACATCTGGGGTGCCAAGGTTCGCCATCACTGACCTAGGCTATAAGAAGATTGCCAAGACCCTGAAACTGAGCTGCAGCATGGTGGCCAAGACAATACAGTGGTTTAACAGGACAGGTTCCACTCAGAACAGGCCTCACTTCAGCAAAGAAGTTCAGTGCACGTGCTCAGCGTCATATCCAGAGGATGTCTTTGGGAAATAGACTTATGAGTGCTGACAGCATTGCTGCAGAGGTTGAAGGGGTGGGGGGGGGGGGGGGGGGGGTCAGCCTGTCAGTGCTCAGACCATACACTGCACACTGTATAAAATTGGTCTGCATGGCTGTTCTAAAGATGATGCACAAGAAAGCCCGCAAACAATTTGCTGAACACAAGCAGATTAAGGACATAGATTACTGGAACCATGTCCTGTGGTCTGATGAGACCAAGATAAACTTATTTTGTTCAGATGATGTCAAGCGTGTGTGGCGGCAACCAGGAAAAGAGTACAAAGACAAGTGTGTCTTGCCTACAGTCAAGCATGGTGGTGGGAGTGTCATGGTCTGGGGCTGCATGAGTGCTGCTGGCACTGGGGAGCTACAGTTCATTGAGGGAACCATGAATGCCACCATGTACTGTGATATACTGAAGCAGAGAATGATCCCCTCCCTTCAGAGTCTGGGCCCCAGGGCAGTATTCCAACATGATAATGACCCCAAACACACCTCCAAGACAACTACTGTCTTGCTAAGGAAGCTGAGGGTAAAAGGTGGTAGACTGGCCAAGCATGTCTCCAGACCTAAACCCTATTGAGCATCTGTGGAGCATCCTCAAACGGAAGGTGGAGGAGCGCAAGGTCTCTAACATCCACCAGCTCCGTGATGTCATCATGGAGGAGTGGAAGAGGAGTCCAGTGGCAACCTGTGAAGCTCTGGTGAACTCCATGCCCAAGAGGGTTAAGGCAGTGCTGGAAAATAATGGTGGCCACACAAAATAGTGATACTTTGGGCCCAATTTGGACATTTTCACTCATTTGCACCTTCCACCCCTGCTGCCTGGCCACTGCTGCACGCCGCTCTGGTTGCTAGAATCGCCTGCCACCTGGTCGTCTAGCAACCAGTGCCTTCAGAGGCTTCCGCCACCCCAGCAATCAGAGCAGAGGAGGAACGTCTTCCTCTTCCGCATCGTCAATGAGCTCCACTCTCCTCCTCCATCGTCTTCAGCGTGGTTTAGAGCCAAGAGAAGGGAGCACGTCTGAAGAGCTGCCTGAGGTGTTGCGGCCTGTGTACATGAACTGGAGGCTTGGCATTGACCCTGTCTATTCTGTCACCAGGCTGTTCTGCAAGCTAAAAGGTAGGGCATGCTGTGTAGGAGTGAATCATTCAGATATTTAAGGAGGTAAATTTAACATTCATTTTAATGTGCCAGATGCAGCTGCATTCCAAAAATGTTCTGTCAGTAAATAAAGAAAAAAATGTTCACCTCCGTAATAGAATAAGACCCCTTTCAGACTGGGGCAGCTCCATGTTAGCGGTAACCTTTTAACCCCCTGCTAACAGACCGAAGAAAGGGTTAAAAGCACCCATGTTGTGGCGCTTTGGTAGTGCTGTCCATTGATTTCAATGGGCAGGGGCGGTGGAGGAGAGGTGTATACACCCCTCCTCCACCGCCCCAAAGACGCTGCTTGCAGGACTTTTTATTTTCAACCTGAAAGCACTCGGGCTTTCACACTAAGGCGGTATGGGAGGTGCTATTTTTAGCACTAAAACGCCTGAAAAACACCTTCAGTGTGAAAGGGGTCTCAATGTACACACTGCACCTGGATTTAGTATGAAGATCCCATCCCTTTACCCATTATATTTTATAGCTCCAGGCTTATAGCATGATGAAAAGAAAAGGGCATAAAAGCAAGTAAACCTACATTTTTATATATAATAAATCTTTGCCAAGCTTCATTGCATTTCATTGGCCTTATACAGGGTCCGGTCCTGGGCCGATGCACTGTGTGAGGGGTCCGCGCACTTACACGCAGCCTCCCTCTCTCTATGGCTGCCAGGGATGTGAGATTTGGCAGTGCGATCGCTCCTTACTCCTGGGCTCGGGAAGGCTTTGAGTGTAGGACTGCAGCAAGCGGTGCCTGCGCACAATGGTCACATTGGCAGGAGCGGCTGGGGTTTTCCGGTGCGTGCGCAGTGAACGAGAGAGGCTAGACCAAATCTTGCGATACTTGTGCGCCAGCCAGCTGAGCGTGCGATGTGTGAGCCTGCTGAGGAAAGCAGTGTTTGCTTTATTTTGTGTTGTGCTCGCATGTTTCCTGTTAGTCACTAAGGAATGTAAAGTGCTGATTTTGAAGAAGGTAGCAGGTGCTGCACATGAGTCTGGTGGGATGTTTGGACTGCTTTTATTTGTTACATAAAGCATACTTGCCAACAGTCCCCATTTTTCAGGGACATTCACGGTATTCAGACCCAATCCCGGTCTTACCGCGTCGTGGGAAAAATCACAGGAAATTGGCTTTGTCCCAGTGTTCTGTGTATCGCCAGAGCCACCGCTAGAGGTCCGGGGTTGGCACTGGGGATTTTGTCTCTGCCACCATTTTAGAGTAGACTACCTCTCGTGGAGGTCGACGAGAAGAAACAAGAAGCGATGAAAGCGGCTGTCAATAGAAACAGAGCTGTCGCTAACCCCCCGCCGGTCTGTGACCTGTTGTGGGCCAGGCTGCGGGAGCGGGTTGGCTGCAACTCCATTTCTATTGACAGCAGCTTTCATTGGAGTGGGGATGAGTTAAACAGTTCAATCTCTGTATTTGCGGACGACACTAAGCTACGCACAGCAATAACTTCTCCGCAGTATATGGAAACCTTGCAAGAAGAGCTGAACAAATAATTGGGGTGGGCAACTACATGGCAAATGAGATTTTATGTAGAAACATTTAAAATAATGCATTTGGGTGGCAAAAATATGAATGCAATCTACTCACTTGGGGGGTAAACCTCTGGGGGAATCTTGGATGGAAAATGACCTGGGGGTCCTAGTAGATGACAGGCTCTGCAATGGCATGCAATGCCAAGCTGCTGCTAACAAAGCAAACAGAATATTGGCATGCATTAAAAAGGTGATCAACTCCAGAGATAAAATGATAATTATCTCGATCAACAAGACTCTGGTCCGGCTGCACCTAGAGTAAGTTGTCCAGTTCTGGGTACCAGTCCTCAGGAAGGATGTACTGGAAATGGAGCGAGTACAAAGAGGGGCAACAAAGCTAATGAAGGGTCTGGAGGATATTAGTTATGAGGAAAGGTTGCGAGCACTAAACTTATTCTCTCTGAAAAAGAGACGCTTGAGAGGGGATATGATTTCAATTTACAAATACCGTACTTGTGACCCCACAATAGGGATAAAACTTTTTTGCGGAAGTGAGTTTAATAAGACACGTGGCCACTCAATAAAATTAGAAAAAATGAGATTTAACCTTAAACTACGTAGAAGGTTCTTTACTGTAAGAGTGGCAAGGATGTGGAATTTCCTTCCACAGGTAGCGGTCTCAACGGGGGGGACATCGATAGTTTCAAAAAAACTATTAGATAAGCACCTGAACGACGGCAACATACAGGGATATACAATGTAATACTGACATAGAATCACACACAAAGGTTGGACTTGATGGTCTTTTTTCAACCTCACCTACTACAGTATCTCACAAAAGTGAGTACACCCCTCAATTTTTTTTGTAAATATTTTATTATATCTTTTCATGTGACAACCCTGAAGAAATTACACGTAGTAGTAGTAGTGAGTGTACAGATTATATAACAGTGTACATTTGCTGTCCCCTCGCCAAACATTTGTAGCCCGTTGCTAGGCCTACTGGGTATCATAGAGGATGAAGTTATGAGTAATAACATGAGAACGTTTCCTAAAATTACTGCTCTACTATGTAAGAAATTTGATTGTCCTTAATTGGATTAAGAGAGACTATCTCACGTTAACCGCCTGGAAAAGTCTAGTCAATACCAATGTCACAATATATAAAACGACTTACGAGTCAAGGGGCTGCCCTAAGAAATTTAACAAAGTTTGGGGAAGATGGAGCAATTCTAAGAAAACTGTGCAATCTGACACTTAAGAAGACACTTTAATGACAATGTGGAGGGGAACTGGTATACTTTGAACAAAATGACTGCAGGATCATGGTAATAGATGGAGAACAGCTTACAGCACACTAGTTCTATGGAGGAGGTTACCTCCAGTTTGTTAATTTGTTACTGAAATATGGAAATTATATACCTGTTTACGTATGTGAAGCACATGGTAGGATTGATGTTTTGATTAAAAAAGAAGCTGAATGTCCAATTAAATAACATCATAGAGACTGAAAATAATCTTGTACTGTTGTACTATTGTGCATACTGTGTATGATATACTGCACCCTGATTACTGCATTGATTGACTTGTATGTACATTTGGCAAATAAAAAACCCTTTAAAAAAAAAAATGCTGTCCCCTCAAAATAACACACAGCCAATAATGTCTAAACCGCTGGCAACAAAACTGAGTACACCCCTAAGTGAAAATGTCCAAATTGGGGACAAAGTGTCAATATTTTGTGTGGCCACCATTATTTTCCAGCACTGCCTTAACCCTCCTGGGCATGGAGGTCACCAGAGCTTCACAGGTTGTCACTGGTGTCCTCTTCCACTCCTTCATGACAACATCAAGGAGCTGGTGGATGTTAGAGACCTTGCGCTCCTCCATCTTCTGTTTGAGGATGCCCCACAGATGCTCAATAGGGTTTAGGATTGGAGACATGCTTGGCCAGTCCATTATCTTTACCCTCAGCTTCTTTAGCAAGGTAGTAGTTGTCTTGGAGGTATGTTTGGGGTCGTTATCATGTTGGAATACTGCCCTGTGGCCCAGTCTCCAAAGAGAGGGGATCATGTTCTGCTTCAGTATGTCACAGTACATGTTGGCATTCATGGTTCCCTAAATGAACTGTAGCTCCCAGTGCCCGTGTCCTATGATATAAGGTCCCCCATCCAATAGTGTCCGCTGTGTACTGTGTATGCGCAGTACACAGCAACACAGATTCTGAAAATAGCCGAGGATGACCGGCGCCTGCGCCGTGAGTCCAGGTTCTATCCCCACCATCCAAGTGGACATAGAGTAGGAATATAAAAGAGCCGAGCGCATCGAGGCCGAGCCCGAAGCGTGGCGAGCGAAGCTCGCCCGCGAGGGGCCCTCTAATATTCACAACCCTATGTCCGCTTGGATGGTGGGGCTACCACCTCCACTCACGGCGCAGGCGCCGTTCAGCTTCGGGGATTTTCCGAAGCTTCGTCTGCTCCGTACTGCGCATGCGCAGTACGGTGCGGACACTATATGATAGCAGGACACTATCTGCCAGAACACCGGCAGCACTCATGTAGCCCCAGACCATGACACTCCCACCATCATGCTTGACTGTAGGCAAGACACACTTGTCTTTGTACTCCTCACCTGGTTGCCGCCACACACGCTTGACACCATCTGAACCAGATAAATATATATGAGTCCTCCTGTATTGAATTGTATTGTAACTGTACTGTCTGCCTGTGCAAACTGTTGGCGCTATATAAATCCTGTATAATAATAATAATTATAATACAAAAAGAAGATATAAGTATACCAGAAGCATGTTTAAAACATCTATGGTGTTTTTATTTTCTCGGGTGGACTTATCCTTTAAGAACAATAAATAATCTATAATTTTCTACAAATATGACATCCGCAAGCATGACAGGGGACATGACTGCAAACAATCAGCTGGAAACGATCCTGCAATTCTGGTTTAACGTCTCTGCAGAGAAGCCGTGCCATTTTTTATTGGGTCACAAATTGCAGCTGATCTGTATCAGATCCCCCCCGCTCTTCATCTACTTCTATGAAATTTTCAGTGTTATAACAACATATTCTGATCTTCCTTCACTCTAATGGGCCTCCAGGGAAACGGACGACCCCTGATCCACCATCTTTCATCTGATTTTGATGCGTTTTACAGCAAGTAGGCGGCTGTGCGGGAAGCCCGACATATGTTTTGATGAAAATGCTATTCCTCTGTAGATCTGACATTGTGTAAATGGACCTCATAGGCAATGTTTATACTTTAATGGACAGCAGGACTCATATTTGGATGTTCATTGGTATTCATTTCTTTGAAATACATTTTTCTGATTAAAATTAGACACTTGAAAAGTAACTGCAGGCATAAATCTTACCCACTTAAAAGAAGCATAGCTTCTAATAATATATATATATTCATAATATGTGCGCACAGGTTAACCACTTCAGCTCCAGGAAGATTTACCCCCCTTCATGACCAGGCAATTTTTTGCAATACGGCACTGCGTTACTTTAACTGACAATTGCGCAATCGTGCGACACTGTACCCAAATATTTTTACTTTCTGCTATAAAACATACACAATAAAAAAATATAAAAAATATAATTTCTTTATAAATTTAGGCCAATATGTATTTTGCTATGTATTTTTGGTAAAATAAAAAATCCAAATAAGCGTATATTGATTGGTTTGCGCAAAAGTTAAAGCATCTACAAAATATGGCATATTTTTATTTCATTTTATTTTATTTTTTTACTAGTAATGGCGGTGATCAACAACTTATAGTGTAACTGCGATATTGTGGCAGACAGTCTGGGCACTAACTGACACTTTTTTGGGAACCAGTCACGCTAATACAACAATTAGTGCTAAAAAAATATGTACTATTACTGTACTAATGGCACTGACTGGGAAGGGGTTAACAACAGGGGCGATCAAAGGGTTAAATGCATGCCTGTGCTTGCGCACTGTGTGGGAGGTGCTTTTACTAGAGGAAGGCAAAGATCTGTGTTCCTGCGTTGCAGAAACACAGGATCAATACCTTCCCCTCTGATAGAATGACAATTTGCCTTGTTTACATAGGGAGATTGTCGATTTGCTTGTGTCCAGTGAAATCGGCAGGCGCCGGCGGACATTGAGACTGTGGTCCTCGGCGCTGGGCTCCCGCTGTGTATAATCACAGTGGGAGTGGGTCGCTGGCGGCGCACACGCAAGCCCCAGACCTGGAAGTGTCAGATCACATACTAGGTACATGATCTGGCACAGAGTGGGTGCAGTAAATGTACGGTGGGCAGTCCGCAAGTGGTTACAAACGTGTATGGTATTTATTATCCCTCAGAGACATCAGAGTACACTTCAGTGCCATCATAGTAAGGCTCATCATACACATTACCTTCCGTCCATACAATCTATGTACAATCAACTATAGCTCTATAAATACTATGTAATATTGGGACCTACCAATCTATCCAATCAATATGGATCCAATCAGGCAGACCCTTGCATTACATAGTTGTTGGTAGATCTAAAAGAGATTGTACAATCAGACTGTAACATGTGTGGTGAGCTTAAAAAGATACAATATGTCACAGAATGAATGAACAAAAAACAAAATTCAGTGGCACTTGGGTAAGGGGAGAGAACTAGGGAAAGACAATTGTCAAATAAAGGCACTAGCCCTAATAATGAATAATGCTCACAATTATGCCCTGTACACACAATCGGAATTTTGGTCAGAAAAAGCTCTGATGGTTTTCCAGACGGAATTCCGACTGGATTTCACTCAAGCTGTCTTGCATACACATGGTCTCACCAAATTCCGAACGTCAAGAACGCGGTGACGTACAACACGTACGAAGGGACTAGAAAAAGGAAGTTCCGTGAAGAACTCGAGTCTCCGATCTCTCTCCCAGAACTACAAAAATCTCTGGGAACGGTGAAACCAGGGAAAGCGCCGGGCCCTGATGGGTACACAATACAGTACTACAAAACACTATTTCCTATCTTAGGCCCACAGATGTTAAAGCTCTTTTAATGCGATAGACTCAACTTTTGCTAGAGGCACATTGAGAGTTCATATCTCCGTAATACATAAGGAGGGTAAAAACCCTACGGCATGCGGTAGCTATAGGCCTATATCGCTATTGAATACGGACCTCAAACTATATTCCAAGGTCATAGCTACCCGCATAGCCCAACACCTACAAAATCTTATCCACCTTGACCAGGGGGGATTCATCCCCACTCGAGAGGCAAAGGATAGTACCTCCAAAGTACTTAATCTAATATTTACAGCCCAGTCCGCAAATACCCTGTGTGTATTTCTAAACACCGACGCAGAGAAGGCATTCGATCGGGTGAGCTGGCCGTTCATATTTTCTGTCCTTAATAAAATAGGATTGGGGGAGAAAATGCTTAAGTGGATTGCAGGAATATATTCGAACCTGTCAGCGCAGGTAAAGGCGAACAGAGTGCTTTCAGAACCTTTCCAAATAAGGAATGGGACGAGGCAGGGATGCCCCCTGCCCCCCCCCCCCCTATTATTTGCCCTGTCTCTTGAGCCTTTTCTCTCCACAATTAGGTTACACCCTGACATCCAGGGGATCAGAGTAGGCAAGACACAATATAAGGTATCGGGTAATGCTGATGACCTTCTCTTCTCCCTAACGAATCCAGCGATATCATTACCAAACCTAATCAAACAATTTGAAATTTATGGGAGATTATCAAATTTGAAAATTAACTTCACAAAATCAGAAGCGATGGATATAGCTGCACCATCGGGGAACCTCCCGATGATGCACTCGGACTTTTGGTTTAAGTGGACATCGAGGGCACTAAGCTATCTGGGCACGTGCATTCCAGCCAATCTCTCCCGAATACATGAGTTGAACTTCTGACCCCTAATTTCCAAAACTAAGGAGTTGTTGGAGAGATGGAACAGGAACTTTCATTCTTGGTTTGGGAAATGCAACCTACTGAAAATGTGCATCTTACCAAAATATCTGTATCTACTTCAAGCTCTCCCAGTCAAGATACCGGACAAATTTTTTAGACAGGTACAGACTCTATTTATTGGTTTTGTATGGGCTAACAAAAAACATGTATCCCTCGCACACAGCTGACATTGCCTAAACTGTTCGGAGGATTAGCACTCCCTGACATTAAGAAGTACTACCATGCAATACAATTAGGCAGGGTCATAGACTGGCAGAGACATAGTCACCTGAAATTATGGGTACAGATTGAGCAAGAACAATTTTCCCATAGAGAGGGCATTATGGTGTTGGGAATCAATACCACCTAGAATAAAAACGCACCCTTTAATAGGAAACACCTTAAAAATATGCTCAAAAGTGGCAGTACGAATACAACAAACGACCAAAACATCCACCTTGACCCCTATCCTGGGAAACCCCAAATTTCCACCGGGCTTAGCAGATACACACTTTAGGTCTCTATGGGAAACAGGAAATATCACGGCAGCTGGGTATGTAAGAGGAGATAGATGGTCCTCCATTGAAGAACTGATGGACCTTATAGGCTTACATTTTGGTCAGCACTACAACTACACCATTTTCTCCAGACATTGAAGGACCCCCAAGCGTATACCAGACACCTCACCACATTTGAAGAATACTGCTCCGGGACAGAACCACTTACACATGTTATCTCCAAGACATATACATTGATTAACACTACAACGGAGCAACCAGTACTAAACTGCATAGCGAAATGGAATAGTGATCTTCAACGTATCTTCACGGCGCCACAGGTACAGAGCATAATACAATTAGCCCTTAAATCTTCACGATGCACAAGGATACAGGAAACCAACTACAAACTCCTAACAAGATGGTACATGACACCTAGTAGGCTACATACTATCGTTCCTGATACATCAGAGCTTTGTTGGAGATGTGGTGCCGGGAAGGGAACGATTTTACATATATTTTGGACGTGCTCTGAACTGACGCCTTTCTGGGTGGTGTTCCGAAACGTATCGCAGAAGTTTACTGACTTCACGGTCCCGGACAATCCAGCATTTTTCTTGCAACACATTTCAGATATTCCACTTAAAACATACAAGAAATCTGTACTGCGACACTTGGTAAACGTGGCTAGGTTATGCATACCCCTTCTATGGAAACAACAGCGCCCACCGACCATAGCTTTATGGCTTAAAAAAGTAGAAGAAGTAAATAAAATGGAAGATCTGATCATGACCTCAGCAGACAAACACGAAAGGTACCAGAACACATGGACTCACTGGAATATATTTAAATACTCAGATGAAGGCAAAACGCTTTTCGGCTTATGAACACTGGTCGTGCTTAAGTAGCGACAATAGCACATAGGAATAGGTGGCACTGGAGGCTTGGCCCACCCAGATTGCCATCTTTCCCATAACTCTTCCCCTCCCCCTACCAACCTCCTCCCCTTCCTTTCGCTTCTTTTTCTATTCTTCTTCCTACTTACGCTTTCTCTTATTATTTCCTTTTAGACAGGCTCACTCTGCAATTTTCTAGAAAAAGTTACAAAGGCTATGTAAGACGGCTCCTGGGACACGGGGGGGGGGGGTCATGGAGATATAAGATATGGGACCAGTAACCCAAGAAATTGCTCTAAGAAGCAACTGACTGCATCAACCAGAAGATGTCCAGTCTTGAGTGACTATGACCATCCAATGTATCTTCACAGCTGTAACTCCTTCTTATGTACTATACGAAGGTTGACCTGTTCTGTGTATATTCTTTGTATTTTTTGTAATGTTCTTGGAAAAACTAATAAAATAATATTTGAAAAAAAAAAAGAAAGAAAAAGGAAGTTCAATACCCAGTAGCCAATAGCTTCCATCTCCTAGTTGAATCTGAGCATGCGTGAGTTTTTGTGCATCGGAATTGCATACACACGATCGGAATTTCCAAAAGAAAGTTTTTCCGTCTGAAAAATTGAGAACATGCGCTCAAATTTTTGCTGGTGGGAATTCGGCCAGCTAAATTCTGACAGAGCATACACACGGTCACATTTTCCGATGAAAAGCTCTCATCAGTCTTTTGCTGGTCGAAATTCCCATTGTGTGTTTGCGGCATTAGAGGAGAAATGTCAGAAGAAGTCTGAGAGCCTAATTAACTTGCAGTTAATAATGATTTAATGAGAGTAGTGCAGCCAGCAACCAGAGGGGGAGCTATAATCTATCGGGACGAGACATAAAAGAGTGGTGCAAACACTGCCATAGTGACGTTTTTTTATTGTAAATTTTACTAATAAAAATACATAAAAAATGCATTTAAAGTGATTGTAAACCCTTTAAAAAAAAATCCAAACCTGCAAGACAAAGGCATAATGAGCTAGCATGCATAGCCTACTAGCTCATTATGAATTACTTACCTGAGATCGAAGCCCCCGCATCGGTCCTTGTTCACCGCTCTGGCGGCTGACATCTCCCAGGGGGTTTACTTCCGGGTATCGCGGCTCTGGCACTGCGATTGGCCGGAGCCACGATGACGTCAGAGCCACCGGAATTGGCCGGGAGCCGCCGGTGATGGCACAGTACAACTCAAGCAATGGCACTTACGCGCCGTTGCTTCAGTTTGCTTAAGTGTGCATGTGCCGATCACGTTGGCAAATGCAAATACAGGGGATATCTCCTAAACTGTGTAGCCACAGGTAATCCTAATTATAGCCTTGCCTGTAGTATAAAGTGGTTTGAAAGGGTTTACAACCATTTTAAAAGAAGGTGGTAACCATCCCATAGGATCCATCAGGTAAGTGAAACCAGTCATCGGGCACTGTATGGAAGGATAGTGGTGACATTGTGCTAGACTCCTCCTCTTCTGGGTATGACATCACAGAGATGGAACGCGTTTCGAGGATAACACATCTGCACTATCAGCTCTAATGCTGCCTCTCACCTTTAGAGCAACCAGAAGGTTACAATGCTCTCACAGTCCTAGTGAGTGGGGAGAGGGGACTAAGGAAATGCTTTCTTTTGCCTGCAGCAGACTTACATCACACTCGTAGGATGCCCTTCTCAGCCTAGGCATTCGTTGACTTGGGTTCAATAACTAATTTTTCTTAAAATGTACAGTAATGGAAAAAAAATAAACTGTTACTGTATATCGTGACATGTCAGCAATTTAAAAATATCAGTTTAAACAATTATAGATGTGTTTACTTTACTTATTTTGTCTTATAGTTTTGGGATCCTTGTTTCAACTTTCCCCAACCAGAATCTACATGGAATTTGTATTTTATTTTGTTATATGTATTTTATTTTGTTTAGTGTTTGATAGGCTTTTTTTCTATGTGCTTTGATGTCTTCCCAAGTTCCAAAGCTGTATTGACACATTTATTGGTTCTATCCAAACTGGCCAATTGTTTCCCCTTTGGGGACATGTACTGACATAGTTTAAAATGATCAATACTCTCTGCAAATTGCTGGAAAAGGGGGCCTACACTTCGTAAATTTAATACAAATTGTGAGGATGTGAGTGACAGTACAAGAGTCTGGTAGCAATAAAATAACTGCATTCTTTTTATGGTTTTGCTAAATTAGAAAAAGTCCAGAATGTAATTTATTTTAGCTTTGCAATAACTTAATTCTAGACTGTTCTAGCCTGTTGCTTTTTTTTTTTTTTTCTTAGTATTGGTAGTTTTTTATTTTACAAATAAATATTTGGTAAAGGGTCTTTGCTTCACACAAGGCCCACAGAATTTGTAAACAGAGAGCACAGTAGTAGATGTTTACTTTCTGACTGTCTCTCTCTAATTCAAACTCTTTACAGAACTATACAGAGGGCATAGAGATGGGTATGAGTCACTTCTCTGAGCTTTAGTTATCGAGCTTTGTTAACAAACGCCTTTTTTGAAAATAAGCCTACAACACCCACTGCTGACTGGAAATTCTAAATATGAAATATTCATAAACATTTTATTATATTCACACAACTGAAAACAGAGAAAAGTCTTGAACATAATAAAGAAAGTATATACAGAATACAATACATTCCATTTTACATAGCATTGAGTTTGCATTTAGGTATAGATCTTTTTTATATTGATTAAAAGATCATTATTTTTTTAGCATTAGAAAATTCTTGGTGTGCAAAAATCACCTTTGACCACCTTTGATTAGTGGCCAACAATACTAGTATTGCCTAATAAGTGATATGTTATACAATGTGCTGGTTTCCGAAGTTCTAACCTAGAATCTCCATAGCAAGCATGTATTCTGGTTAATTAAGCCATATACAATTCAGTCAATAACAATATCAATGCATTGCATTTTCTGCTGTTAACCCCCGGACCCCTGCTATACAAAACAAGTGCATATTGAATTCCTGCTACAGAATGTAGTATTAATTATCTTAGCTTTTTTGCACATATGGTCAATTAGCAGACTTCACCAACACTGCAACTCCCATGGAACCACCCTTATAGGAATACACAATCAGGTCTAGTTTGCTTTATAGTCTGACATTGGACTAGCGCTGGCAGTGCTCTACTACAAGCAAGCTGCATTTTGTTGTGCATTATTGTGTGTTATGTCTTAGTACATTCTACTGGTTCCTTCTCCTGTTATAAAATAGTTATACCAGCCCCTACTTACTTTACCATGTTGCGTTTAGTTTCTTCCTCATTGTGTTAAAGCCCATCTCTATTCAGCATGTTTTTTTTTTTGTTTGTTTTTTTAAAGAGTTTTATTGTCATGGTCAGGCTCAAAAACCAATATCAATATTTTCTACTTTCTGTTTGAAAATAAATCCAATAAAATCAAATTTTGTCATAAATTTAGGCCAAAATGCATTGTGCTTCTTTGGTAAAAAAAAATCCTGTTAAGTGTATAATAATTGGTTTGTGTGATCACGGACTGTATGCACGCAGATGATCATGTACAGATGTGCGCAGATGATCATGGACATATGTGTGCAGATGATCATTGGGACATTTTGGGGACATTGTGGGTTTACATTGTGTACGGACATGTGTGTGGGGACAGTGTTTTAGGGACACTATTTTGGGGACATTGTGTGTTTACATTGTGTGGGGATACTGGGCCGGTGATCAATGTATAAAAAGCTCATACTCACTGATCACCGGCTGGCTTCAGCGATTCGATCTCCTCTCCTTACTGACAACGTCCGTGAGAGGAGAGGAGAGCCGATCACCTAGCAACCTTTCTCTATTTACATCACATGATGGCTGTGATCAGGAGGGCCACTCACAGAGCCCTCCTGCTGATCGGAGATGCCCGTGTCCGGGTGACACGAGTACATCGGGATTGCGTGCGATCACCCTCCTTCTGAGGGACATTCTTGAAGCCTGAGCGAAGGGTGGGAGGTGGTTAAACAAGGAAGTTCATGGGAGGAGCAAAGTGTTCAAAGTTCAAGAGAAACAAGGTTCAAGGCATTATCACTCAATAAATTGTCCAGGGAACTGTGCAGAATCCCAGGTGGCTCAGCGAGTGGAGACATTGCCAGACACATCAGAGGTTGCAGGTTCAGACCTGGGTCCTGACATTTATATTCCACTGAGCCCACTGTCCAGGTCCCTCCCAGAGCCATTTCTGGGAGCCGGGGGTCTGGTATTCTAGCTCTGCAGATGTGCCCACATGTCTAGTCCCCTCACACTGACATCACTGCCTGCAGACACTCTCAGTGAGAAAACTCCAGTGATGGACAGCGAATAGGAAGAGTCTATATCAGGGATATGCAATTAGCAGACCTCCAGCTTTTGCAGAACTGCAAATCACATGAGGTATAGCAAGACTCTGACAGCCACAAGAATGACACCCAGAGGCAGAGCATGATGGGACTTGTTGTTTTGCAACAGCTGGAGGTCCGCTAACTGCATATCCCTGGTCTATATGGTCAAGGCAGTGATGACAACACCCAAAGGAGGAACCCACCTCCAGTAAACATAGCAAGGAAGACTCAGGACTGGAGTGTCACATGACCATGGTGAGTTAAAGGGGCAATTCGTTTTTTTTGCCAGTGATTAGTTAGGAGGTGGTGTGGCAAGGGGGTAAGGGGTGGTAAAAGAGTATCCCAGGATTCAGTTTTAAGAGCTTTTTGTAAAAAGGTTTTCAGAAATAAATGTTTTGCCAAAAAAGTGCAGGAGTGCATAAACTACATTGGATTCTACTCTTAATCTTTTTTGGAAAGTTAGTAACTGTCTGCAGATCTTGAAGAGTTAACAAGCTGCCATACTGTCCATATAGATTGGGCCACAGGAAGTAAATCTGTTGCACCCAGCAACATTTGAATTAGAGAACATGAGAAGGACGCACCTGCCTAAGGTAACATTTATTGGAATATATGCTAATGCATTTCAATAACTTCTTCTGCAGAGCTGTGATGAAGAGGTTATAATCCTCAAAACATCCTCAAAACTTTTTGATATATGCAAATAAATGGTACTTCAGGTAATGTATGAGGCTGATGTGCCCTTCTTGTGTTCTTTAATTCAGTTTCCAGGATCCCACATATCCAAATAGGGCAGCAAGGCCTGAGGTGCACCTGGATTGCCATATACAGTAAAACCTTTGATTGCGAGCGTAATTCATTCCGGAAACATGCTTGTAATCCAAAGTACTTGTATATCAAAGCCAATTCCCCCATAAGAAATAATAGTAACTCAGATAATTTGTTCCACAACCATATATTCATAAGTCTTTCAGTTTATAGTCCATATAAAAAGATTATAGCAATGTGACCAAGTTGTGTAACCATAAAATGTCCATCCACAAATGGAAGGCTCCACAAAGGGATTATAAGCAAATTCTAGCAGGATCTAAAGAGTATAAAAGAGAAGAGAGGCGCCTCTAAGTGTAGCAATATGGTTAGATTTAATGAAGGTACAACATTTAGCAACTCATGTAGTTGATGATTAAAACAGGCGCATCTAAGTATGCAGGCATCCGGGGTAAAGATTTTCACATAGACCATCCTCCACACCGCCGGCTCTCACCGATGTCAGTCTGCAATTGTGACTGGGAAGACTACCCTGCAGTAGAGCAATCTGAAAGTGAGGCTCGAAGAGCGTGCGGAGTGCAGCGTGGAAGGGATGATGTCGATTGCGATGCGGAGGATGTTCTATGTGGACAGCTGTACCCCGGATGTCTGCATACTTAGATGTGCCTGTTTTAATCATCAACCATGTGTAATTGAAATTTGTAGGTTCTGTATATACCGTATATACTCGAGTATAAGCCGAGATTTTCAGCCTCTTTTTTGAGGCTGAAAGTGCCCCCCTCGGCTTATACTCGAGTCATCGCTGTCTGCCTGCTCGATCAGCGTGTCGAGCAGACAGACAGCGGCCATTCTATAATTCAAAAGCCGCGCCTCCGGCTCCACCTTCGCCTGTGATAGGCGGAACACTGAATTTCCCAGCAGCCTGTGTTCCGCCTATCACCGACATCGTCTCATCCTCGTACTACGGACGAGGATGAGACGATGTCTGTGATAGGCGGAACACAGGCTGCTGGGAAATTGTGTTCCGCCTATCACAGACAGGGAGGCGCGGCATTTGAACAGGGGAATGGGCGCCGACGAAGAGCGGTGATCCTGGGACGGGACCGGACGGAGGCTCGGCTCGGGACGGGACGGGACCGGACGGAGTCTCGGGACGGGACCGGACGGAGGCTCGGGACGGGACCGGACGGAGGCTCGGGACGGGACGGGACCGGACGGAGGCTCGGGACGGGACGGGACCGGACGGAGGCTCGGGACGGGACGGGACCGGACGGAGGCTCGGGACCGGACGGAGGCTCAGGACACAGGTAGGCTGGACACACAAGGCCACACACACACACACACACACACACACACACACACACGGATGGACACACACACACACAGGGATGGATGGATGGATGGACACACACACAGGGATGGATGGATGGATGGACACACACACACACAGGGATGGATGGATGGATGGACACACACACAGGGATGGATGGATGGATGGATGGACACACACACACACAGGGATGGATGGATGGATGGACACACACACAGGGATGGACAGGCATATCTCACCCTCGGCTTATACACGAGTCAATAGGTTTCCCAGTTTTTTGGGGGTAAATTGGGGGCCTCGGCTTATACTCGGGTCGGCCTATACTCGAGTATATACGGTAATTGTATTCTATTTTAACTCTAATTTCTCTGTTTCTTGACTTTACTAGTTGCAGTGCCTGACCCCAAATTCATCCCACAACTTAACATCAAAAAGTCCCTTTCTGTCTAGTGTTAATGTCACTCTTGATCCATCCTGCTCACATAAATAGCTGTTTCTCTAGCTGTATACTCTATGTGATTCTTTGTCCCTGTGGACTTTGGTGGTAACCCAGTTACCCTTTGTGGATCCCTGTCCACTTTAACCATTAATCTAGGGGCTCAGTATAGGCGGAACCGCACCTTCGGTTCATATATAGCGCTCCTCTTGCGCTGGGCATTTTTGAGGGTCTCTTACCCATCATTTCCTTACTTAATTTAATGCCCATAATGACTGGCCAGTCTTCTCTACGTGTGCCTATACACTCTTGACTCTAACCTACTTTATCTAGCAGATGTACTACATATACCTGTGAACAGCGCTATTCTTCCCTCTCTATAACACTCCGATGGACAGTAGACAGTGACAACATAACATATAACCACCAATCAATACAGTTCGATTAAGGGGAGTAAAATAGGTACCCCTTGTCCTGAAAATGCCTTACCGATCAAGGAAGTCTGATAACTAAGAAAAAGGCTTACCTCAGCCGGCTGATTATCAGAAATTCCCGGATCGTCTCAAGCTCCTCGTTTCGGATACTCAGGGTCACCTGATAACCCCTGCTGGCCAAACTCGCCACCTGAGATGGATATTTTGATGATAGGCAACTCCTATCCTCATATTGATTAGTGGTTCCAAATTAATAATAACTACTGCAGTAGGGAACAGACACAAAAGATACACTCAGCATCTTTACAAATAACCGTTCTCCTTTATTATGACGCATGTGAAGGTTTTTATACACATGATTACGTAGGTATCACATTAATATTACAATTGTACATTTATGGTAACAAGGGGCATTACATAGGCAGGCTAATTCTAATCAGGACTTGAAAGAATGCAAAACATGTACTGAAAACATTGTTAGTGCCGTGTGCACAGTGAGGGCATCGTGCAATACATATAAAATAGAATACAATTGTATACAGAACCTACAAATTTCCATTACACATGTGAGTTGCTAAATGTCGTACCTTCATTAAATGTAACCATATTACTACACTTAGAGGTGCCTCTCTTCTCTTTTATACTCAGTTGTGACATGACGCTATTTGTATATCAAGACATCGCTTGTATATCAAGTCAAAATTCATAAAAATAATTTGCTTGTCTTGCAAAACACTCTCAGATCAAGTTACTCTCTATCCAAGGTTTTACTGTATTGCTTAAAATAGCAAGGAAACCTGTTTTTTTTCATACAAATAAGGTATCGTACAACACTTCTTACCTATAAGTAATCACTACAGCCTTTGGAAAGAGTGGGGAAGAGTTAAATTCTTTGTCAAGTTTGTATTGCTGTCTGTGCACTGCAGGGGAGATTCATCCCCAAATGTATTCTACTGTCATTGTCACAGAAACAGAAAGTGCAGGAAAATTACAACTTTTGTGAAAAAATGAAGGTGAGGTAGCCACTGGGATTGGATTTTGCAAATAGAACACAATGGGGGAGATTTACTAAAACTGGTTCCCCCTGAATACTGATTTAATGAGAGTAGTGCAGCCAGCAACCAGAGGGGGAGCTACAGGCTATAATCTATTGGGAGAAGACATAAAAAAGTGGCGCCAACGTTGCCATAGTGAAGGATTTTAATGTAAAATTTACTAATAAAAATAGATAAAAAATGCACTTAAAGTGGTTGTAAACCCTTTAAAAAAATGGTATAAAAAAAAAACCCAGCAAGACAAAGGCATAATGAGCTAGTGTGCATAGTATACTAGCTTAATATGAATTACTTAACTGAGATTGAAGCCGCCGCATTGGTCCTCGTACACTGCTCTGGCGGCCGACATCTCTCCTGGGGGTTACTTCTGGGTATCGCGGCTCTGGCGTTGTGATTGGCCGGAGCCGTGTTGACGTCACTCCCATGCATGTGCGCAAGAGCCGCCAGTATCTCCTATCCAGTGTAGCTACCGGTAAGCCTAATTATTGGCTTGCCTGTAGTATAAAGTGGTTGTAAAGGGTTTACAACCCCTTTAAAAGAAGGTGGCAACCATCCCAAAGGATCCATCGGGTAGGTGAAGCCAGTCATCAGGAAGGATAGTGGTGACATTGTGCTAGACTCTTCCTCTTCTGTGTATGACATCACAGAGATGGAACACGTTTCGAGGATAATATATCTGCACTATCAGCTCTAATGCTGCCTCTCACCTTTAGGGAAACCAGAAGGTTACAATGCTCTCACAGTCCTAGTGAGTGGGGAGAGGGGACTAAGGAAATGCTTCTTTTTGCCTGCAGCAGACTTACACCACTCTCGTAGGATGCCCTTCTCAGCCTAGGCATTCATTGACTTGGGTTCAATAACTAATTTTTCTTAAAATGTACAGTAATTGAAAAAAAAAATTAACTGTTACTGTATACCGTGACATGTCAGCGATTTAAATATGCCAGTTAAAAAAATTATAGATGTGTTTACTTTAGCATGCAGGCTAAATGGTTATTTTGTCTCATAGTTTTGAGATCGTTGTTTCAAATTTCCCCAGCCGGAATTTATATTTTATTTTGTTATATGTATTATATTTTGTTTACAGTGTTTGATAGGCTTTTTTCCATGTACATCTTTGATGTCTTCCCAAGTTCCAAAGATGTATTGACACATTTATTGTCTCTATCCAAACTGGCCCTACTGTTTCCCCTTTGGGGACATGGACTGACATAGTTTAAAATGATCAATACTCTCTGCAAATTGCTGTGAAAAGGGTGTCTACACTTTGTAAATGTAATATAAATTGTGAGTGTGTGAGTGACAGTACAAGAGTCTGGTAGCAATAAAATAACTGCATCCTTTTTATGGTTTTGCTAAATTAGAAAAAGTCTAGAATGGTAAAAGGACACCCTGGCAGAAAGAAAGTAATTTATTTCAGCTTTGCAATAACTTAATTCTAGACTGTTCTAGCCTGTTGCTGAATTTTATTTTATTTTTTTACATTCTTTTCTTAGTATTTGTACAGTTTTTTTTTATTTTACAAATACATATTTGGTAAAGGGTCTTTGCTTCACCTAAGACCCAGAGAATTTGTAAAGAGCACAGTAGTAGCTGTTTACTTTCTGATTGTCTCTCTCTAATTCAAACTCTTTACAGAACTATACAGAGGGCATAGAGATTGGTATGAGTGACTTCTCTGAGCTTTAGTTATTGAGCTTTGTTAACAAATGTCTTTTTTGGAAAATAAGCCTACAACACCCCCTGCTGACTGGAAATTCTAAATATGAAATATTCATAAACATTTTATTATATTCACACAACTGAAAACACGGAAACGTCTTGAACATAATAAAGAAAGTACAGTGCCTTGCGAAAGTATTCGGCCCCCTTGAACTTTTCAACCTTTTGCCACATTTCAGGCTTCAAACATAAAGATATAAAATTTTTATTTTTTGTGAAGAATCAGCAACAAGTGGGACACAATTGTGAAGTGGAACGAAATCTATTGGATTTTTTAAACTTTTTTAACTAATAAAAAAATGAAAAGTGGGGCGTGCAAAATTATTCGGCCCCCTTGCGTTAATACTTTGTAGAGCCACCTTTTGCTGCGATTACAGCTGCAAGTCGCTTGGGGTATGTCTCTATCAGTTTTGCACATCGAGAGACTGAAATTCTTTCCCATTCTTCCTTGCAAAACAGGTCGAGCTCAGTGAGGTTGGATGGAGAGCGTTTGTGAACAGCAGTTTTCAGCTCTTTCCACAGATTCTCGATTGGATTCAGGTCTGGACTTTGACTTGGCCATTCTAACACCTGGATATGTTTATTTGTGAACCATTCCTTTGTAGATTTTGCTGTATGTTTGGGATCATTGTCTTGTTGGAAGATAAATCTCCGTCCCAGTTTCAGGTCTTTTGCAGACTCCAACAGGTTTTCATCCAGAATGGTCCTGTATTTGGCTGCATCCATCTTCCCCTCAATTTTAACTATCTTCCCTGTCCCTGCTGAAGAAAAGCAGGCCCAAACCATGATGCTGCCACCACCATGTTTGACAGTGGGGATGGTGTGTTGAGGGTGATGAGCTGTGTTGCTTTTACGCCAAACATATCGTTTTGCATTGTGGGCAAAAAGTTCGATTTTGGTTTCATCTGACCAGAGCACCTTCTTCCACATGTTTGGTGTGTCTCCCAGGTGGCTTGTGGCAAACTTTAGATGAGACTTTTTATGGATATCTTTGAGAAATGGCTTTCTTCTTGCCACTCTTCCATAAAGGCCAGATTTGTGCAGTGTACGACTGATTGTTGTCCTATGGACAGACTCTCCTACCTCAGCTGTAGTTCTCTGCAGTTCATCCAGAGTGATCATGGGCCTCTTAGCTGCATCTCTGATCAGTCTTCTCCTTGTCTGAGTTGAAAGTTTAGAGGGGCAGCCAGGTCTTGGTAGATTTGCAGTGGTCTGATACTCCTTCCATTTCAAAATGATCGCTTGCACAGTGCTCCTTGGGATGTTTAAAGCTTGGGAAATCTTTTTGTATCCAAATCCGGCTTTAAACTTCTCCACAACAGTATTACGGACCTGCCTGGTGTGTTCCTTGGTCTTCATGATGCTCTCTGCGCTTTCAACCGAACCCTGAGACTATCACAGAGCAGGTGCATTTATACAGAGACTTGATTACACACAGGTGGATTCTATTTATCACCACCAGTCATTTAGGACATCATTGGATCATTCAGAGATCCTCGCTGAACTTCTGGAGTGAGTTTGCTGCACTGAAAGTAAAGAGGCCCAATAATTTTGCACGCACCACTTTTCAGTTTTTTATTTGCTAAAAAAGTTTAAAATATCCAATAGATTTCGTTCCACTTCACAATTGTGTCCCACTTGTTGGTGATTCTTCACAAAAAATAATAATTTTATATCTTTATGTTTGA
Source organism: Lithobates pipiens (assembly GCF_037356315.1). NCBI lineage: Eukaryota > Metazoa > Chordata > Amphibia > Anura > Ranidae > Lithobates > Lithobates pipiens. The sequence goes on along the minus strand of NW_027507686.1, from coordinate 229,041,784 downwards.
AGCCTGAAATGTGGCAAAAGGTTGAAAAGTTCAAGGGGGCCGAATACTTCCGCAAGGCACTGTATATGCAAAATACAACACATTCCCTTTTGCATAGCATTGAGTTTGCATTTAGGTATAGATCTTTTTTATATTGTTGAAAAGATCATTATTTTTTTAACATTAGAAAAATCTTGCTGTGCAAAATCACCTTTGACCACCTTTGATTAGTGGCCAACAATACTAGTATTGCCTAATAAGTGATATGTAATACAATGTGCTGGTTTCCTAGGTTCTAATCTAGAATCTCCATAGCAAGCATGTATTCTGGTTAATTAAGCCATATGCAATTCAGTCAATAACAATATCAATGCATTGCACTTTCTTCTGTTAACCCCTGGACCCCTGCTATACAAAACAAGTGCATATTGAATTCCTGCTACAGAATGTAGTATTAATTATCTTAGCTTTTTGCACATATGGTCAATTAGCAGACTTCACCAACACTGCAACTCCCATGGAACCATCCTTATAGGAATACACTATCAGGTCTAGTTTGCTTTATAGTCTGACATTGAACTGGCACTGGCAGTGCTCTACTACAAGCAAGCTGCATTTTGTTGTGCATTATTGTGTGTTATGTCTTAGTACATTCTACTGGTTCCTTCTCCTGTTATAAAATAGTTATACCAGCCCCTACTTACTTTACCATGTTGAATTTAGTTTCTTCCTCGTTGTGTGGAAGAAAAAAGGAGAAAATTGCCCCAGGGATAATATGTGTGGGGTTTGGGTGTATATTAAATCACGTAGAAAGAAAGTAGTATGAAATAGAAAAGAGTATATAAATTGTATTCAAAATTAACATAAAAAACACATGATAAAACAATGGGTACAGTTAACTCCTGGAATATGGTCAGAGAAAACTCTAAATAACAAGAGTACAATCAGACATAGTCAGGATACCCAACATGTTTCGGAATTATAATTCCTTCTTCGGGGGTTTTGCAGACAAACTGTACTACTGTATATATCGTAAAGAAAAATATATGTAAATTAGTACTCTAGTATATGAAATACATGCACAAAAAACAGGAGACAGAGATACATAAAACATAGCGAATAATTACAGACAAATGCAAAAGACTTACAGAATAAAGCAAGAGTCGGCACGAGAACGTGCTAATATCTTGATTAAAAGAAGATGGTGCTCCTATCGCATGATTCGCATCGGTCTCCAATTGGCCAATTAACGCAAAAGAGATTTGGAAAATAAAGCTATACCCTGAGCATATGTGCAAAGGGAAAGAGCTAAATCCAAAAGGGGGTGCATGTATTTCATATAACAGAGTACTAATTTACATATATTTATCTTTCCGATAGATAGTACAATTTGTCTGTACAACCCCTGAAGAAGGAATTAAAATTTCTGAAATAGGTTGGGTGTCCTGACTAAGGTAACATTTATTGGAATAAATGCTAATTCATTTCAGTGGGTAATAACTTCTTCTGCAGAGCTCTGAGGAAGAGGGTATATTCCTCAAAACATAGAAAGAAAACCGAAGGGGTAAAGGTGCGCTATGGACCCTAGACATATTGAAAAATACACAGAATGCAAAATCTCAAAGCGCAGTGGAGTGTGAGGTGATTAAAATTAAGACTATAAAAAATTATACCTACAGAATACCAAAATACCGAAATAAATAAATAAATAAATACCCTAGTGGTAAGAACAGGGGCTGCCACTACCTTTGTAATCGCCCTTAAAGGGTGAAAGGTATAGATGTATATCAAAGGGGGTAGTCACAGCGCACACCTGCTACTATTTTGTGCTGATTGCAAATATGTGTAACAAATTTTTTGTGCAAGAAGATGTGGAAGAAAATAATAATAAATAAAAATAAAAAATAAATAAAAATACTGATAATAAATATATACGTAATGGTAACAAATGGAAAATGACAGAACTATATGCGTGATGACCCACAAATTCTTTAACAATATGGGTAAAATTATTCCATGCCTGGTACACAGTGTTTAAATAAAGTGCTCAATACTCCTAAAAAGTGTATGGTGCAAAGCATTAATATAAAGTGCTTAATAGAAAGTGCATGGTGCTCCAAAAATACCAAAAAAATTATAAAAAAACAAAAATACAAAAACCAAAAAATTTTGAAAATTATCAAAGTATAATTGTACTCTTCATGCGATTATAAAATCTAAGTGGAGACATGCAGAAAAAGGGTTGAAAAATATATTAAAAGTCCAACATCAGGATACCATGAGCAAAAAAGTTTCATTAACTAGTTGCTGACCGCCGGCCGTCAAATGACGGCCAGGCGGCGCAGCTATTGTGGCGGGAGGCCGTCATATGACGGCCTCCCGTTTAAACAGGGATGCGCGCGATCGTGCGCGCGCATCCCTGTTTCTTCGGTGGCGGCGTGTCACGGAGACACCGCTCGCCACCGAAGGGGGTGAACAGCCATTCGTTATGGCTGTTTACCACGTGATCGGCCGTGATGAAGTCACGGCCGATCACAGATGGTCACACCCCCTACGTGCACGGCGCATGCGCGCGATCGCGAGCGCGCTGCGCGTGCACGTCGGTGGCGGCGTGTTCCCCGGGAACACTGCTCGTCACCGACACTGGTAAACAGCCATTGGCTGGCTGTTTACCCACGTGATCGGCTGTGATCCTTTCACAGCCGATCACTAAAATGTAAACAAACCGCGGTAACGGGATGTTACCGGGTTCTCCTCCTCACACACCGATCGTGTGTGAGGAGGAGATTGCGGTAACATCTCGTTACCGCATACAGTGTACACCAAACATACTGATTGCCCCCCCCAATAAAGAGGACCTGTCACCACCCCTCATAGTACCTGTCAATCACAGTCCATCAGAGTACCTGTCCCAGCCCATCAGAGTACCCGAGTACCTGTCACAGCCCATCTGAGTACCCGAGTACCTGTCCCAGCCCATCAGAGTACCCGAGTACCTGTCCCAGCCCATCAGAGTACCTGTCAGCCCATCAGAGTACCCGAGTACCTGTCCCAGCCCATCAGAGTACCCGAGTACCTGTCCCAGCCCATCAGAGTACCCGAGTACCTGTCTCAGCCCATCAGAGTACCCGAGTACCTGTCCCAGCCCATCAGAGTACCTGTCCCAGCCCATCAGAGTACCCGAGTACCTGTCCCAGCCCATCTGAGTACCCGAGTACCTGTCACAGTTCATCAGAGTACCCGAGTACCTGTCCCGGCCCATCAGAGTACCCGAGTACCTGTCACGGCACATCAGAGTACCCGAGTACCTGTCACGGCACATCAGAGTACCCGAGTACCTGTCACGGCACATCAGAGTACCCGAGTACTTGTCACGGCACATCAGAGTACCCGAGTACCTGTCACGGCCCATCAGGGTACCAGAGTACCTGTCACGGCCCATCAGGGTACCCGAGTACCTGTCACGGCCCATCAGGGTACCCGAGTACCTGTCACAGTCCATTAGAGTACCGAGTACCTGTCACAGTCCATTAGAGTACCGAGTACCTGTCACAGTCCATTAGAGTACCAAGTACCTGTCACAGTCCATTAGAGTACCGAGTACCTGTCACAGCCCATCTGAGTACCCGAGTACCTGTCACAGTTCATCTGAGTACCTGTCACCGCCCTTCAGAGTACCCAAATACCAGTCACCAAACCATCAGAGTACCTGTCACCAGGCCATCAGAGTACCTGAGTACTTGTCACCAGGCCATCAGAGTACCCGAGTACCTGTCACCAGGCCATCAGAGTACTCGAGTACCTGTCACCAGGCCATCAGAGTACCCGAGTACCTGTCACCAGGCAATCAGAGTACCCGAGTAACTGTTCCAGTCCATCTAAATACCCGAGTACCTGTCACAGTCCATCTGAGTACCCGAGTACCTATCTCCAGCCCATCAGAGTACCCGAGTACCTATTTGCAGCCCATGTCTCATAGAATATACGTTGGGGTGTTTACTTTCCAAAATGGGGTCATTTTGTGGGTAATTTCACTGTCCTGGTGGTCCAGGACCTTCAAAAGTGTGATGGGTAGGAATGAAATAAGATGTGTCATTTATGCTCCTAGAAGGCCTGAATGTACTACTTCAATGTTCGGCCTCTCTATGTGGCCAGGCTGTGTAAAAGTCCTACACATGTGGTATTGCCATACTCGGGAGGAGTAGCAGAATGTATTTTGGGGTGTAATTTTTGCTATATACATGTTATGTGTTAGAAATATCTTATAAATTGACAATTTTGTGTAAAAAAAAAATGCGTTTTAATTTTTTTTCACATATTCCAAAAACTTCTGGAAAAAAATGAACCGTTCAAAAGACTCATTATGCCTCACAGATTATACGTTGGGGTGTTTGCTTTCCAAAATGGGGTAATTTTATGGGAAATTCCATTGTGCTGGTACTCCAGGGCCTTCAAAAATGTAATAGGTGGTTGAGAAATGAGATGCGTAATTTTTGCTCATAGAACGTCTGAAGGTACTACATCAATGTTAGTGCTCTGTATGTGGCCAGGCTGTGTAAAAGTCTCACACACGTGGTATCGCCGTACTCGGGAAGAGTAGCAGAATGTATTTTGGGGTGTAATTTTTGCTATATACATGCTATGTGTTAGAAATATCTTATAAATTGACAATTTTGTGTAAAAAAAAATGCGTTTTAATTTTTTTCCACATATTCCAAAAACTTCTGGAAAAAAATTAACCATTCAAAAGACTCATTATGCCTCACAGATTATACGTTGGGGTGTTAGCTTTCCAAAATGGGGTGATTTTATGGGTATGCTGTGTGTGAGAAATAACCTGATAATATGACAATTTAGTAAAAAAAAATAAAAAAAAATAAAAAATCTTCATTTTGCAAAGAATTGTGGGAAAAAATGACAACTTAAAAAAACTCACCATGCTACTTACTTAATACCTTGGGATGTCTACTTTGTAAAAAGGGGTCATTTGGGGGGTATTTGTACTTTCCTGACTAGTTAGAGTCTCAAGAAATGAGATACACCTGATGCACTGAAGGCCTGATCAGAAGTGATGAATTTTTAGTGATTGGCACCATAGATTGTAGACTCTATAACTTTCACAAAGACCAAATAATATATACTAATGTGGGTTATTTTTACCAAAGATATGTAGCAGTATAAATTTTGGCCAAAATTTATGAAGAAAAATTACTAATTAGCAAAAATTTATGACAGAAACGAAGAAAAAGGCATTTTTTTCACAAAATTTACATTTTATTTTATTTATAGCACAAAAAATAAAAAACCCACTAGTGATTAAATACCACTAAAAGAAAGCTCTATTTGTGTGGAAAAAAGGACGCAAGTTTCATATGGATACTGTGTTGGATGACTGAGTAATTGTCATTCAAAGTGTGAGAGCGCTGAAAGCTGAAAATTGGTCTGGTCAGGAAGGGGGTGTAACTGCACTGTACTGAGGTGGTTAAACAAGTGGATAAGAACAAAATCTTCTTAAACGAAAGTGACAATGTGCTTCAGAATTCCTGGATAGCAACCGGTGTGATTGTGGTGTAAAAGGCAGTAATCCGCACTCACCAGCTCCCCATCCCCTTATGGGGTTAACGTGCCTTCACAGTGTGAGCTCCTGTGTCGCTATGTATAGCTGGTCCGGTTAGGTATCCAGGGAGTTCCTCATAAAAAGTAAAGTGGGGCAGACATAGTGTGATCCAGTATATAAAAGGTTTTTTATTTAATTGTTTGTAAAAAGCTACTCACATAGTACAGGATAAGAACCGGCATTTAAATTCATCAGATATAGGTGTCAATCTGTTTGTATTGACACCGCCGCCACCACTATGCACGAGTGGATACACCTGAGGCCACGCCCAAAGGTGTATCCACTCGTGCATAGCGACGGCGGCGGTGAATACAAACAGATTGACACCTATATCTGATGAATTTATCTGATGAAAAGCTTGGATTGAGAGCATAATTCATTCCCGAAACATGCTTGTAATCCAAAGGTAATTTCCCAATAAGAAATAATGGTAACTCAGATAATTCATTCCACAACCATTTATTCATAAGTCTTTCAGTTTATAGTCTATATAAAAAGATTATAGCAATGTGACTAGGTTGTGTAACCATAAAATGTCCATCCACAAATGGAAGCCTCCACAAAGGGATTATAAGCAAAATCCAGCAAGAGCTACAGAGTATAAAAGAGAAGAGAGGCGCCTCTAAGTGTAGCAATATGGTTAGATTTAATGAAGGTACAACATTTAGCAACTCACATGGTTGATGATTAAAACAGTCACATCTAAGTATGCAGGCATCCGGGGTAAAGATGTTCACATAGACCATTCTCCTCACCACCGGCTCTCACCGATATCAGTCTGCAATTGTGACCGGGAAGACTACCCTGCAATAGAGCGATCTGAAAGTGAGGCTTGAAGAGCTTGTGGAGCGCCGTGTGGAAGGGATGATGTCGATGGTGCTGAGGATGGTCTATGTGGACAGCTTTACCCCGGATGCCTGCATACTTAGACGTGCCTGTTTTAATCATCAACCATGTGAGTTGCTAAATGTTGTACCTTCATTACATGTAACCATATTGCTACACTTAGAGGTGCCTCTCTTCTATTTTATACTCAGTTGTGACATGACGCTACTTGTATATCAAGACATCGCTTGTATATCAAGTCAACATTTATAAAAAAAAAATAGCTTTTCTTGCACACTCTCAGACCAAGTTACTCTCTATCCAATGTTTTACTGTATTGCTTAAGATAGCAAGGAAACCTGTCACCTTTTTTTTTTTTCATACAAATGAGGTATCGTACAACACTTCTTACCTATCAGTAAGCACTACAACCTTTGCAAAGAGTGGGGAAGAGTTACATTCTTTGTCAAGTTGTTATTGCTGTCTGTGCCCTGCAGGGGAGATTCATCCCCACATTTATTCTGCTGGCCATTGTCACAGAAACAGAAAGTGCAGGAAAATCAAAACTGTTGTGAAAAAATTAAAGCAAGAGGTGAGGTAGCCACTGGGATTGGATTTTGCAAATAGAACACAATGGGGGAGATTTACTAAAACTGGTTCCCCCCTCCCCAGGCGCTTACTTATCTCTCTGTAATGGCAGCTTCTCGTGGGGGAGATTTACTAAAATTGGTGCACACAGAATTTGGAGCAGCTGTGCATAGTAACCAATCAGCTTCTAGGTTTTATTGTCAATCCTTAATTGAAGAAGCTAAAGTTAGAAGCTGATTGTTTACTATGCACAGCTGCAGCTGATTCTGTGTGCACTCATTTTTATTAAATCTCTCCCACAAGATACTGCCATTGGGTTCTAAGATTGATGGGTTTAGGGGGCTGCGGCTCCTAGGTTGGTAGTACACAGGCAGCTCTTGCCACCTAGCCTCCTGGGTTGCTAGGATGCAGGCAGCTCCTGCCACCTAGCCTCCTGGGTTGCTAGGATGCAGGCAGCTTCTGCCACCTAGTGTCCTTATTATTCAGGGCCAATAGTGTAAATTTATTCTAAATGCTGTACACATTTACATATGAATGTTATACATAGTCTGTACACAAGATTCACTGATATATATATATATATATATATATATATATATATATATATATATATATATATATATATATATATATATATATATATATATATATACATATACAGCTGAGCACACACCATATGCATATAACGTGTGTGCTAATGTTTACATGTGTACAGTGAGAATAAAGATTTAGCTCCTAGTGTGCTTGGTATTCAAAGAAAATAGTGTAGTTTTGCTAGACACTGTACACATGTAAATGTTAGCTCAAATACCGTTAATCACGCTCCATACTTAGGACTGTAGACACAGATTTTATTTTATTTTTTATACAGCTGAACGCAGCGGCAGATCATGGAACTGTACGCAGCTTTGTGGATGGTTCCATCACAAAACATACAGCTGCATTCACATCTGTAAAGAATTTACGCATTACAGATCTGCATGCAGTGTATTTTGCGCCCATGTGCAGGAGCACCAAGTAACATTACACTGTCCTTCAAAAATAACAGTTGTTCCTTTTCTGACCAGACCAGCCAATCTTAACCAGGGTTCCATGGAGGCCTAGGGTTCCTCCAGTTGCTAGAAGTTCCTTGAGCTGTGGCTGATTGACCCCCCTATCTGCATAGTTCGGGGTCTAACATCAGGTAGGAGGTCAACAAGCCATTCTCAACTAGGGTTCCTCCAGAGGTTCATAGGGGTACATTGGGGTTCCTAGAGCTGTGAATGATTGACCTCCAATCTGATGCTGTCTGTGCAGTTTCGGGGTCAATGACACTTGGCAGAGCCAGCTACATGAAGCCAGTGATCTTTTTTAGATGACTTTGTAGGTTGCAGTTTGACCAGGACTGTAAAGGAGGCATTCTGTCTACTGATCACTAATGTAAAGGTCAGTTTTCTCCTTAACCACAAATGAATTGGTTTTATCAAGGGTTGCCCAAGACCTGGAAATCATTTCAAGGGATACTCTGGGGTTTAACGGCTAAAAAAGGTTGGACTAGAACCTCTGATTTAGGGTCTTCTCTACACAGTACTATGCACCCAAATTGCTATAATGAGGGTCTAATGATTTGAGTATACTAGGAAAGGGTTATTTTCTATTTTACGCTTGTCTGTACTAGAACCTCCGGTTCAGCCTTTTCATTGTCATTGTAATAATAGAAACTGTATACTCCTGCCAGTCACAGCACTCTGCAGAGAACACTATTTACACGAGCAAAGATCAGGAACAATCAGAGTATTTTCTATTTTATATGCCGATCTATTTAAGCATAATTAGCATAATTAGGTTTCACATTCTTGAATGACTACAGGTGTTGCTCTATATTTAACAAAAAAGGACAATGCGGTCAGAGATGAAGACTGGGAAGTAACACTTTAGGAAAAAGGTTTGTATTTCTCATGCTGGCTTCATTATAATGCTGATATAAATAGCCAGGCTGCTGTTTGTGATTCAGTGAGCAGATACATTGTATGAAATGTATACAACTGAATTTTAAGGGTCAATCCACCTAGGATTAAAACTTGAATTGTTGTGTGTCAATGGTTTGTATAACCTAAGGCAACCTATAAATGCTTGTTTTTTTTCATTCAACCACTGAGTTGAACTAAAAAAAATCAAAAAACAAAAAAATAAATTTTTTCCCCCATTCAAACATTCGAGGTGGATGAAGAAATCCTCCTTGCTTAGCTAGTCTGTATTCTGAAATCCTCCTTGCTTAGCTCGTCTGTATTCTGTTTTCTGTTGTCAGAAAATACTGATCAGCTCTGCCGGCTATAGCCTGCGGCGCTGACTGAGCAGAGAAAACCCGACAGGGTGGTAGTACAGAAGTCGATCAGCAGATCAACTTCTGTACAATAAGGCTGCCCATACATGGAACACAATTTTGGTGGTCTTTGCTGAACTGGGCAAATTTCGATCCATGTTTGGCCAGCTTAAGGCTTTCTCTTAAAGCAATATTAAAGCCTTGTTTTTTTTTTGTTTTGTTTTTTTAAATAACAAACATGTTGTACTTACCTGCTCTATTCAATAGTTTTGCATAGAGCAACCCAGATCCTCCGCTTCTTGGGTCCTACGCCAGCGATCCTGGCTCCCCCCTCCTGCTGGGTGCCCCCACAGCAAGCAAGCACGCTCCTGAGCCGTGGCTCAGTGTGTCCATTCACACATGGAGTCGTGGCTTGGGCCACCCCCCCTTCTGTCTCCTGATTGGCTCATTGGCTGTGATTGACAGCAGCGGCTCCTGCTGTTGCCAAAAGCCAATCAGGAATGTGAGTCCCCAGAGAGGCAAGGCTCTCGTGCACATCGCTGGATCGAGAGGAGGCTCAGGTAGATATTGGGGGGGGGGGGGGGGCTGGATAGACTGCTGCACACAGAAGGTTTTTTAGGTTTCATAGAATGCATGAAGGTAAAAACCTTGTGCATTTACAGCCACTTTAATGGTGAGCCATTGTAATCAAGTTTTCCAATTTTTCTACCAGCTGTGAAGAAGAATGCAGAAGAATGAACTGACGCGGAAATAGAAGAAAACATGAAGAGCTCAACACTAGCCAGTGAGTCACGGGTGCATGACACTTAACGATATCCTTATTCTCCAAAAAGAATCCATACACATCAACTACTTAATGGCCCTGTAATCTATTTTACGTTAAATCATTTCTTACTGTTTTTATTGCCTCCATGTAACATCTTCCATGAACTTCTCCTTTTCCTCCCTTTGCTTCTGTTTGTTTGAAATGAGCAATGCACGTTAGTTTCAGTCATGTGATCCTACAGTCCATCTCAGGAGCAAGAGAGGCTACATTCTTACAAATAGTGCGACCCTGGAGAATTAACATAGCCACCCTCTAACGGACAGTCCAATCACGGCACTACCTGCCTGGAGTTTGCATGTGCCTGCGTGGGTTTCCTCCCACGCTCCAAAGACACGCTGGTGGCCGAGCCGGAACACACGCCATTGTGCATGCGCAATTTCGTTGCAGCCATCTTGCTTTCTGGAATAAGAGTTGTCTATGTGACATGAAGTACTTAGTTATGTTATCATTTATAAGTGCATTTACCATATTAAATTGTTGTGTTTTTAACTGGATTACACCAGGGAGATTGTCTCGTCTTTTCTTTCATGACACCATTTCCTTATTGAGCATCAGTGCTTAGTGCTCTATGAAAACATAGCAATACCATTGTTTGACATGCGGTTCATAGGGAGGCAGGACATAGTGGAGTAACACATAAGCCCTGATTGACCACTCTTTATTGGGGGTAATAAAAATCCATTAACACTGAGGTGTTGTGTGATTTTGTAGGCAGAAAAAATTTATGGCAACCACACCTATCGCTGTCCTCAAGATTGGAAGATTGCTGTTTTTTTTTAGTTGGGTTCTTTTTTATTATAATTATTATTATTATTATTATACAGGATTTATATAGCGCCAACAGTTTACGCAGTACTTTACAACTTGAGGGTAGACAGTACAAATACAATACACTTTAATACAGTAGGAATCAGAGAGTCCTGCTCCTTAGAGCTTACAATCTAAGAGGGAAGGTCAAGAGATACAGGAGGTAACAACTGTGGGGAATGTGCTGATGGAGAAGATAAATGTACAGTTATTAGGTGGGGGCTAGATAAGCTTCTCTGAAGACATGAGTTTTCGGGGATTGTCTGAAAGTGGATAAAGTAGGAGAAAATCGGACAGCTTGGGGTAGAGCATTCCAGAGGATGAGAGAGGCCCTGGAGAAGTCGTGAAGGCGAGCATGAGGTGACAAGGGAGTTTGAGAGCAGGAGGTATTGGGAGGAGCGAAGAGAACGATTAGGTTTGTATTTTTAGACTAGGTTAGTGATGAGGCTGAGGGCCAGGTTGTGGATGGCTTTGTAAGTTATAGTTAGTATCTTTTATTTAATTTTTTGGCTGAGTGGCAGCCAATGGAGGGATTGACAGAGGGGTATAGCAGACACTGAGCGGTTTGTGAGGTGGATGAGCCTGTCAGCAGCATTCATGATGGGCTTAAGCGTGGATTACCTATTTAGAGGTAAGCCAATGAGGAGGGAGTTGCAGTAGTCGAGGTGGGAGATGACCAGGGAGTGAATTAAAAGCTTTGTGGTGACATTGGTTAGGAAGGGGCGTATCTTGGAGATGTTGTGGAGGTTGAAGCAGCAAATTTTGGATAGAGATAGGATGTGGGGCCGAAAGGTTAGGTCAGAGTGCAGAATTACACCTAGAACCTTGGCAGGGGGGGGGGGACAAGTTGATAGTTGAGCCATTGATATTGACAGAGAAATCAGAGGAAGTGGCACCTGGGGGAAGAAATATCAAGAGCTTGGTTTTGGATAGGTTGTGTTTGAGGAGGTGATGTGACATCCAGGCTGATATTTGGTTGCTAGTAAGTTGGTGATGCGTGAGGAGACAGATGGAGAGAGCTGGGGGGATAGAGAGATAGAGTTGGGTGTCAACAGCGTAGAGATGATATTGAAAGCCATGGGAGGCAATCAACTAACCCAGGGAGGTGGTGTAGATTAAGAAAAGGAGAGGTCCAAGAATAGAACCTTGGGGGACCCCAATGGAGAAAGGAAGAGGAGGAAGGAGAGTTGTAAGTGACACTGAAGGAGCTGCGGGATAGGTAAAATGAGAACCAGTGTAGTACAGTCATGGAGACCAAAGGAGTGGAGTTTATTGAGGAGGAGGGGGTAGTCCACTGTGTCAAAGGCAGCAGAGAGATCCAGGAGAAGTAGTACAGAATAGTGTCCGCTGGTTTTAGCCGTTAGTAGGTCATTTGAGAGTTTAAGGAGAGCAGTTTCCATGGAGTGTTGAGGGTAAAAGTTTGTTCATGGTCAGATGGTCGCTCAGTCGGTTGTAGACCAGTCTTTCAAGAAGTTTGGAGGAAAAGGCGAGTAAGGAGATGGGACGTAGGTTGTTAAAATTGGTGGGGTCCAGTGAGGGCTTTTTAGGTATAGGGGTGACTAGCGCATGTTTTAGAGAGTTTGGGAAGATGCCAAAGATAGGGAGAGGTTCAAAATGTGAGTTAGAGAGTGTAGAATCGAGTCAGAGGGTGAGTGTAGCATTTGCGAGGGAGCAGGATCCAGGGGCCAGATGGTTAGATGAGTGTTAGATAAAAGTTTAGCAACCTCATTAATACTAACAGAGTTGAATGAGGGAAGTAATAATTTTATCTGTGGACATGGGGTGTTGTGTGGGGGAGGTTTCTGTGCATTGGAGATCGCCTCATGAATTGTATCAATCTTATTTGTGAAGTGATTGGTGATCTCCTGGGCAGTGAGTGAGTTAGAAGGTGGAGGCAGCGGAGGACAGAGTAGAGTGTTGAAGGTAGAGAAGAGTTGTCGTGGACTGGATAGGAAGGTGTTAATGAGTGTGATAAAGTAGGTCTGTTTGGCAGTGTGGAGGCAGGAATAGTATTTTAGGAGGGCAGATTTATATTATGTGAAGTCTTCTTGGAAATTAGTCTTGTGCCACAGACGCTCAAGAGCGCAGCTACGTTTTCTGAGACTTCTGGTGTCGTCTGTTTGCCAGGGTTGTAGCAGTTGGGGCCTAATTCTGCTTGTAGTGAGGGAGGCAAGCTTGTGTAGGGAGGAAGACAGTGAGCTGTTGTAGATGAAAGTGGCTAGGTTGGGCCAGGACAGGGGTGAGATTTTGTCATAGAGGTGATCAGTAGCAGAGTAGAGGAGAGAAGGGTTGAGGTGGCAAAGGTTTCTACGTGTAAATGTTAGGCAGTTGGATGGAGAGGAGGTGGAAGCCAGGGAGACAGCAAAACTAATGTGGTGATCAGAGTGGGAGAGGATTGTTGGAAAGGTTGCACTGAGTGCACAGATAGGAGAAGACAAGGTCAAGGGTGTTGCCATTGGAGTGAGTAGGAGCCTGTATCCATTGCTTCAGGTCAATAGATGAGGTTAAACTGAGAAGTTTAGAGGTAATAGTAGTGTTGATGTTAACAGGGATGTTGAAGTCACCGAGAATAATTGTGGGGATTTCAGAAGAGAGAAAGCAGGTTAGCCAGGCAGAAACGTCATCAAGCAAGGCTGATACTGGTCCAAGGGGCTGGTAGATGACAGCAATTCTTAGAGAAATGGGAGAGAATAGACGAATACAATGTGCCTAAAAAGAAGAGAGTGTCAGAGAGGGAGGTGGGTGAAGTACCTGATAGGTGCTGCATGGGGCTAGAAGGATTCCCACTGCACCTCCCTTCCGTCCACTTGGTCTAGGTGAGTGAGTCCAGAGAAGGCCATCATGGGAGAGGGAAGCAGGAGAAGTAGTATCTGATTCATGAAGCCAGGTTTCAGTAATGGCAAGTAGGTTAAAGGAATTTGTGATAAAGAGGTCGTGGAGGGTGGTGAGTTTGTTACAGACAAAGTGTGCGTTCCAAAGGGTACAGGATAAGGGGGGCTAGTTTGGAAAGAAGAGGAATAGAGACTAAGTTCTGTGCTGCTAGAGGGTGTAGGGGGATGGGAGCGTTGGGCAAAGACAGATGATGGAGGCCCAGGGTTTGGGGATATGTTACCAGAGGTTAAGAGAAGCAGGAGGGTGAGGGAGGTAATGTGGAAATGTGATTTATATGAAGGGGCATGCCTCAGAGTCCTGGAGGTTTTATCAGTATGTGGACGTAGAATGAGCAAGAGTTGGTAGAAGCAGTAATAGTGAGAGGACAGAAGGCAGGGTGATATGTATAAGCAGGTGGGTGGAGAAGAGGGGTGAAGGTAGTTTGAGGAGAGAGGACACAAGTGAGAGAAGGAGTGTTAGAGAGCGCATGTTACAAAGTGGAAGGAGAGCTTAATAGAGAGACAGAGTCACCTGCAGTCTGTTAAGTGCTTTCCAGTGTAGTTTGCTATGTATGTTTGCTTTGTACAATCACTGAAGTGCAGAGATTGAAGTACATATCACTTGTATCACTTGCATATCACTTGTAGAAAGAATCACTTATGCCGCGTACACACGATCAGACTATCTGGCGGACTTGGTCCGGTGGACCAGAGTCTGCCGGACAATCCCCCGTGTGTGGGCTCTGGCGGACTTAGAAAGAAGTTTTGACTCAAAAATTGTCCGCCGGATTTGCAGTGCTAGTGCTAGTCCGCCGGACTTTTAAAATGAACGTACGGCGGCGACGACGACGACAGAAGACCGGGCCACCGCTAGTAAAAGAGCTGGAAGAAGGAGCGGAGGCCCGACAAGAAGAACCGAAGAGGGGGACAAGACCCCCGAAGTCAGAAGAAGAGGCGGCGGCGACAGAAGACCGGGCCACCGCTAGTAAAAGAGCTATAAGAAGAAAGTGGAGGCCCGGCAAGAAGAACCGAAGAGGGGGACAAGACCCCCGAAGTCGGAAGTAGACCCCCGGATGGCGACGAAGAAGAAAGGGCACGTGGCCTGGTACGGCTCAGGGGGGGGGGGGGGGGCGCTCGCTCTTCCCCAACCCCTTTCCTGACCGGCCGGGCTGCATGCTCGGATAAGGGTCTTATATGGACTTTGGGGGCGTAGGGCTTCCCCTTTAAGTCCATATCAGGTGACGGGGCCAGCGACATTTCAATCTCGCCGCCGAAGGCGGTGACATTGACTACCTTCACTAGTCCCGGCTACCTGGAGCCGTGTTCAAAATGAACGGACTTTCCTCCGTGTGTGGGCAAGTCCGTTCATTTCAAAAGTACGGCGGACTCCCGCCATAGTCCGGCAGACCTAGTCGGCCAGAAAAGTCCGGTTGTGTGTGGGCAGGTCCGCTTGTTCGGAAAGTCCGGCGGACTTTCCAGCAGTTTGTCAGCCAGACTAAGTCCACCGGATAGTCTGATAGCGTGTACGCGGCATTAGATAAAGAACCCTCTCTATTGGGGGTCATATTGGGGGTTCTTCGTTTTGGACTTTTTGACCTTTTCAGACTTTCTGTTTTAATCCAATATCTGGTGATGCACCTTGATATGTATTTTTCTAATGACTGCGCTGCACGCATTTCTTTGATTTTTATTTTGGTGCTTCTGTCTTAAGATGCTGGTAGATTATTCAGCTCCTGTCTAAAGTTGCCCTAGTATATGAATGTAGGAATGTGAGTTAGGGACCTTAGATTTTAAGCTCATTGAGGGCAGGGACTGATGTGAATCTACAATATACGGTATCTCACACAAGTGAGTACACCCCCCACATTTTTGTCATTATTTTATTATATCTTTTCATGTGACAACACTGAAGAAATTACACTAGTGAATGTACAGCTTGTGTAAGTATGTACATTTTCTGTCCCCTCAAAATAACTCAACACACACAGCCATTCAGGTCTAAACAGATGGCAACAAAAGTGAGTACGCCCCTAAGTGAAAATGTCCAAATTGAGCCCAATTAGCTATTTTCCCTCCACTGTGTCATGTGACTCATTAGTGTTACAAAATCTCAGGTGTGAATGAGGAGCAGGTGTGTTAACTTTGGTGTTATCACTCTCACTCTCTTATACTGGTAACTGGAAGTTCAACATGGCACCTCATGGCAAAGAACTCTCTGGGGATCTGAAAAAAAAGAATTGTTGCTCTACATAAAGATGGCCTAAGCAATAAGAAGATTGCCAAGACCCTGAAACTGAGCTGCAGCACGGTGGCCAAGACCATACAGCCGTTTAACAGGACAGATTCCACTCAGAACAGGCCTCACAATGGTCGACCAAAGGAGTTAAGTGCACATGCTCAGCGTCATATACAGAGGTTGTCTTTGGGAAACAGACATGTGAGTGCTGCCAGCATTGCTGCAGAGATTAAATGGGTGGGGGGGTCAGCCTGTCATTGCTCTGACCATATGCCGCACACTGCATCAAATTGGTCTGCATGTCGTCCCAGAAGGAAGCCTCTTATAAAGATGATGCACAAGAAAGTCCGCAAACATTTCGCTGAAGACCAGCATACTAAGGACATGGATTACTGGATCACATGGATTACATGTCCTCTGGTCTGATGAGGCCAAGATAAACTTATTTGGTTCAGATGGTTTCAAGCGTGTGTGGTGGCAACCAGTTGAGGAGTACAAAGACAAGTGTGTCTTGCCTACAGTCAAGCATGGTGGTGGGAGTGTCATGGTCTGGGGCTTCATGAGTGCTGCAGGAACTGAGGAACTACAGTTCATTGAGGGAACCATGAATGCCAACATGTGCTGTGACATACTGAAGCAGTATGGGCAGCAGAGACTGGACCAACATGATAACGACTCCAAACTCACCTCCAAGATGACCACTGCCTTGCTAAAGAAGCTGAGATTAAAGGTTATGGACTGGCCAAGCATGTCTCCAGACCGAAAGCTCTATTAAGTATCTGTGGGGCATCCTCAAACAGAAGGTGGAGCAGCGCAAGGTCTCTAACATCCACCAGCTCTGTGTTGTCATCATGGAGGAGTGGAAGAGAACTCCAGTGGCAACCTGTGAAGCTCTGGTGAACTCCATGCCCAAGAGGTTTAAGGCAGTGCTGCAAAATAATGGTGGCCACACAAAATATTGACACTTTGGACATTTTCACTTAGGGGTGTACTCACTTTTGTTTGTCAGTGGCTTAGACATTAATGGCTGTGTGTTGAGTTATTTTGAGGGGACAGCAAATTTACAATGTTATACAAGCTGTACACTCGCTACTTTATATTGTAGCAAAATGTAATTTCTTCAGTATTGCCACATGAAAAGATATAATAAAATATTTACAACAATGTGAGGGGTGTACTCACTTTT
This sequence comes from Lithobates pipiens, assembly GCF_037356315.1. Taxonomy (NCBI): domain Eukaryota; kingdom Metazoa; phylum Chordata; class Amphibia; order Anura; family Ranidae; genus Lithobates; species Lithobates pipiens. Next base: position 229,024,548 of record NW_027507686.1, on the reverse strand, counting down.
GTGAGATACTGTATATATACTATACAGCAGCCCTTCAAAATTCCACTCGCCTGCTCACATTTTGCGAGTGGAATTTAGAGCATGGCGAGTGAGGAGCAGGAGCGGACCAGGCCAACAGTTTCCTGGCTGATTGCTTTTGAAGAAAAAACAGTGCTGCATTTAAATAGTTGGAAAACTGTTAAATATACCATAAGGTATAAAGTACACCAAAAATCATGTCATTAAGTAGTAAAAATTATGTAAAAATCAAAGAATTCCATATTTAAATATACAGTATAAATATCAGTCTTGACTAGTGATAATCCATTAAGGTGTTAATACTTTACAGTGATATAAATGTCTCCCTGAATCACTTCCACAAAGTAGTTCAGTATGTCCCGCCACCAATCCAATGCACTCACCAGAATATATTGCTGCATGGATTATAGGCAGCAAACTGGATTCAATGATGTCATCCAAACCCAACGCGGGGGCAGACTCTCAAAGGAGATGACCTTTTGAAGATGACAGCAAATTGCCTTTGAGGACAGCAAATGATTGGCAGGACCTTGTGGGACAGATGCTCACCAAAAAATAAAGTCAAAGAAAAGTGCAATAGTATAGTATATACATTTTTTTTTCGATTATATGTGCTAAAATAAAACTATAAAATAAAATAAAAAGACACAGTATGCTCAACCATCAATCCAATGCACTCACAAGATCGAATGGCTGTACAAAAAAAGTGTGAACAGCAAAAGAGCACAGTGAAAAAAAACACCAAATCACAGCAATCCACAATTAAGGACAGTCCAATTCAAGGGAGTATCCAGTGCTAAAATCACCACAATGTGTACCACCACCAGCATATTGTCCTCACCAGATCAAATGGCTGCACAGAGATGTGAACAGCAAATATACACCATAAAAGTCACCAGGTCCCGGTAATCCATATATTTAAAAGTCACCACAACATGCACCACTACCAGTATAATACACTCACCAGATCAAATGGCTGCACAAAAATGTGAACAGCAAATAAGCACCAGTGACCTGCACTTTTAAGAATTGTCCCCTGTAAGGAAAAGGTCCTCTCACAATGACAACAAACAGGTATATATATGGCATGTAGTAACATCAGTGGATAATAGGGCTGTATGGGACAAATGCTCACCACAGACAATAATGGAATCAGCGAGCGCTCAGGAGGTGGAGCTGCTGGCAATAAAGGTGACCAACCCAATATAGTAATAAAATCCAAAAAAGTGCAGCAAAAGTGATATTCATATAATAATCATAAAATAAGCTAAGAAAAAAAAAACATATAAAATAAAAAATAAACCAAAATAATAGGGCACCATGCACATGAACAAATGGTGTCCATAATAAAAGTTCATGAAGTGAAAGAATTTCCAGTGACAATTAGAGAAAAAAATCCTCTGAAGATATAACTTTATAATGCAAAAATAAGAATACAGAAAGTGACTCCAGAGCCCTTCCTCCACCAATATGCACTCACCAGAATGCTATTGGAAAACCGTATATAAGGATCCAACCATCCTAGAAGAATCCACAGCAGCCTTTTAATCAATCCTCCAAATCACACAATGCTCAACCAGTGGGAATCCTAATTGGAGAAATGCTCACCAATCAAGTGTGGTCACCCGGCTCACAAAGTCACCTCCTAAACACCAGTACTGCTGCTCCTTAGTATAGCAGACTTAGTACAGCAGTACTGGTGTGTAGGAGATGACTCTGTGAGCAGGGTGACCACACTCGATTGGTGAACATTTCTTCATTTAGGATTTCCCCTGATTGAGCACTGTGTTATTTGGAGGATTGATTAAATGGCTGCTGTGGATTCTCCTAGGATGGATGGATACTTACAGTATATACTATTTTCCAATAGCATTCTGGTGAGTGCATATAGGTGGATGAAGAGCAGGAGGAAGAGCACTGGAGTCACTTTGTGTATTCTTATTGGTGCACTGGGAAGTAATAACTTTAGAGGATTTGTTTTTTCAATTGTCACTGAAAATTCTTTCACTTTATGAATTATTTAATCATGTTCATGATGCCCTTTTACTAATTATTTTTTCTTCACTTATTTTATTTATTATTATTTTATGAATATCACTTAATATTTGTAAGCGTTGCACTTTTTAGAAATTCATCACTACAGACTTAGCCAAATTGAAAATATATAGTGTAGTATTTAATTGAAATAAGGATAAAAACAGGCAAGGTCAAAAACTACAGTGTCGAGAACTTACAGCTGAGGCCACCTCAAACACACTATATGGCAGCGATGACATTAGCACTCTTTCTCCGCCCAACACTAGCGCATCATCAGGGACTGGATTACATCATTAAGCCCAGTTTGCTGCCTATAATCTGTGCATCAATATTTTCTGGTGAGTGCATTGGATTGGTGGTGAGCAGACCTTTTTTTCAGCTGGAACTTTGTGGAATTCAGTTCCACCACCTATGCCTCGGGCCCTCTGCTCCCCGCTCAACACTATCACTTGTAAACACAGAAGTATGGTTTCTGTGTTTACAAGTGACAGCTTGTCTCCCAATGGCTCCCACAGATCTCATATCCTGAGTGGCCCCCACTGAATGCAGGATGGGGACAAGGGAGATTAAGTTGCTCAGGGTGCAGTGTAGATGTCGACACCCCCACTGGATAATCTCCCTCTAAGTGAGCGAGGTGGAGCCAACTACAGCATGTGGGGAGGTATTAAAGCCAACAGGGTGCTTCAGCCTAATAAAGAAACATAAGTAAGACATTTGGAAGATGGTGGGGCTTTTAAAGAGGTGGGGAGAAGATGGGTGGCAGAGGAGTGATGGGGGGGATATTACATGCAGAGTTTAGAGCTGAAAAGTGGTGAAAGTTCGATGGGGATGCAGAGGTAAGCAACCGTGAAAGAAGGCTGAATGCTGCACTCTGTAACCCCTTCCCAAACTCTGCATTCTGTATGTAATGCACTCCTTTAAGACCCTCCCACTGTTAGTGACATTTGACCACACGATTTCAGTTTGGAGGGTGTGGGGGGAGGGGTCTTTTGAGGGGGTCGTGTTAGAGTTCCTGTACCTATTTTTGGAGAAAAAAAGCCCTGGTGGTGGTGAGACACATTGAAGTACTTTGTGGAAGTGATTCAGAGAGGCATTTATATCACTGTAAAGTGTTAACACCTTAATGGATTATCACTAGTCAACATTGAGATATATATATATATATATATATATATATATATATATATATATATATATATATATTTTATTATTATATATATATATATATATATATTTTTTTTTATATATTTTACTACCTAAGGACATCATTTTTGGTATAGTTTATGCCTTATGGTACATTTCACAGTTTTCTAACTATTTAAGCACTGCACTCTTTTTTTTCTACATTGTTTCACTAAGGTTTGGGCATATTTTACATTAAGTGCTAGCAGGGCTTTTCTATGGAGTGCCAACTTTTGTTCCTATTTTTTTGAATTATTATTATTAATTTGGGAGGCGACTGAGATCAATAGGAGGGACTATTCTGCGTTAAGAACATATACACATATAGATTTTTTTTTTTAAATAGAGTTTAATGTCATTTTAATAATCATTAATGACAATTATTGGACATGGAAAAATATATCTGCAGTAATGTCCACTTTAAAAGCACCAGGCTATTCTAGACTGTTAATATTCATTGTTAAAGTGAACCTGTCAGCATTTATTAAAAAAAAACCATCACAGGAGGGTACTTTCAGCGGAGACTGTCAAAATTTCAAGACAGCTGTGTCAATTCAAGCAAATGGAAAATGAAAGTGATATCCAAACCTTATTTTTAAAGTCAAATTCAACGCTGTCACCTCTCTATTGATCACTGCGCCTGTCCATCACATTAAGGGCTCATTGAAATGGGCGCTGAGACCTGTCCTCCATGCTGGACTGCTTTTTGCTGCATGTGCATTCACCTTGGAGTGAAAGGACATCATGTATTTGAATCGGTGTACCCACTCATGCCTGCTGCAGATTCAAACCAACACTTTAGCGCTGGGTTAATTTTTTCTACACAGGACAATTTCTTGTTCTACTGGTTCAAAATTGTTCTAGTATGTTGGAATAAGTATCAGAATAAAGGAGGTTACGGTATCTAATGATAATGGGAAAAATATATGGCAGATTTGTGGGCAGGACCTACTCGCCCTGCTTGTGGGGGTACCTTTTGTCATGGATGAACTTATCAATGCCCAGAACCAGGCAGGGACCATGGTCGTGTGAAAGTCAAACATGATGGTGGTTCCCTGCTTTAGAGATGAGCTATACACTGTGTGCAGTAGAACATGTATAGAGTCCTTCTGTAAAGTGCTGTCCTGTGTCACTACACGCCTTCCTCATTGTATATTGTATTTGAGAGGGACACTACTGAGCCATTGCCCACTCTGCCAGTCTAGCGTACCTCTGTCACCTCACTCCCAGTGACAGAGTTGGGTCCCCGCCAAGTACCAGTGCAGACCTCATGTATGCTCTCACTTGACTCTTCTTTCTCTTGTGCTATGCGACGAGGCACACAACGTCTCTGTACTGCAGGTTTGGTCCTGGATGATTTTGGGGAACTGACCAGTAGGGAGGGAACTAGATCACCAATCCTCTTGCTACTGGAGGACCTGTCACCTACACAAGGTACCACGCTTCATGACAGTGTGCATTACAGATCCAGTTCTTTTGATATGCCATAATCTACAATGCACCCCTTTGAATAACTTCAAACCAGGCTTAGAAACAGTTCTGGTACAATAATTTTTATTGAAAGATTTGCAATAACAAGTAGATCCAGTAGGTCCTGTAAGAACCTATGACCCCAGGTATAAAAGGGAAGAGAATAAACTTTTAAGTCAGACTTCTCTCTTCAATTCCTGATGCCACGGGCACAACAAACTTTGTGGCACAATTATACAACAAGTTATAAGAAATGCAAAAATTAATCTCTGAGTAGCATTCTCCTTTAAGTGGGTAAGAAGAGGAGAGTGTTGGAATCCTTGTGATGTAGATGTTCAGTTTCTTCAGCTAGCTAAACAAGGGTCCAGAAGGATTGTTATTCAATGGTGACCAGCAACAGAAAATAACATGTGCAAAGTGTTTCCTTTTTAATGTAAAGAGATAGGATAACGTTGTCTGCATGCAGTGTCTTTGTAGGGTGTACACAGGGTGGGCTTTTACCCGCTCACCAATCCTGGTGATACCAAGACTCAAGGGAATAGGATATCCTGGAACAGGCTCTTGAAGAATCTGCAACCAGTTAAAGGGGCCTGGCCGTGTACTTAGTGATGCAGGGATTCAGCTGGGACTGTGCCAGTGACAATGAGAGTGACCCCCAACACCCTCAGTCACTCGGCCAATAGGGAACTGGCAATGGTGGATCTGTCTGCTCACTCACTGGTGACTCTCCGAACCATCTAGACTGGCACCTGCTTGCATCCCCTGGAGCGACCGGGTCCCTGCTCTCAGCTGAAGGCCATGGTCCCAAGAGAGAGACTCCTCCCTAGACCAGGCTATTTATGTCCTCACCCAACATTCTTCTCTCTCTCCCAGACGGCTGAAAATTTTGGACTCTGACATGTGTGATTAACCACTTCCCATCCCGTGTACAGTAATATAAAGGTGGTTCTCTCATCCTGGGCAGCCATCATATGACATATATGGCTTCTCGGCCGCCTAGGGGGCACACCAGTTGCGTCACTCTGGAGCTGAGGCACCCACAATGGATTGTCACAGAGCAGGGACGTGGATCTGTGTCAGTAAACACAGAACCACGTCCTGTCAGGAGAGAGGAGACAGATTGTGTGTTTCTTGTATATGGGAACACCGATTGATCACCTCCCCCAGTCAGTCCCCTCCCCCCACAGTTAGAATCACTCCCTAAGTAACACATTTAACCCCTTGATTGCCCCCTAGTGTTAACCTCTTCCCTGCCAGTGACATTTATACAGTAATCAGTACATATTTATAGCACCGATCGCTGTATAATTGTCAATGGTCCCAAAAATGTGTGAAAAGTGTCCAATTCGTCCACCGCAATATCGATAAACAGTCTCAAAAAAAAAAAATCGCAGATCGTCGCCATTACTAGCAAAAAATAAATAAAATGCCATAAATTTATCCCCTATTTTGTAGGTGCTATAACTTTTGCACAAACCAATCAATATACGCTTATTGCGATTTTTTTTAACAAAAATATGTAGAAGAATACATATCGGCTTAAACTGAAAAATAACTTTTTTTTTTTTAATTGGCATATTTATTATAGCAAAAAAGTAAAAACGATTGTTTTTGTTTTTCAAAATTGTCACTCATTTTTTTATTTAAAGCGCAAAAAATATAGACCGCAGAGGTGATCAAATACCACCAAAAGAAAGCATGATTTGTGGGGGAAAAAATGATCAAAACTTCATATGGGTACAGTGTTGCATGACCGTGCAATTGTCATTCAAAATGTTACAGCACTGAAAGCTGAAAATTGGTCTGGGCAGGAAGGGGGTGAAAATGTGCTGTATTGAAGTAGTTAAAGTGAACTATAGTAAAGTGCAAATGCAAAAAATAGCAATGTGAATCTCAAATAATGATGAACGAGGTCTATAATAAAGTGCAAATCCAAATGACCTAACTATAAATCTTGAAACGTGACATATGATGCATAAATAATACACCGGTGAGTTGGTGCTAAAGTGCAAGGTGCAGATGATGCCATGTGAGACACTGCATAGCAGGGAAAAAAAAGAAAAAGCACATGGTGATAATGCAAAGCACTGAAATGAATATAAATCAAACAAAACAGCATCCAATTAAACACCCCTGGGTTCAAATACAAGTGTAGACAAGTCCCGAAAATTATTATTTCAGCTCCTGTGCAAGATAAAGTAAAACAGTCCAAAACTGATGAATGTGTGATATTCCCTTCACAGTGCACCATGAAACAAAACTGGCCGATGCCTGGCCAATCAGCTGTGGTGGCACCTGAAAGTGCACTAGCCCCTCCCCTTACTGCTGTAAGGTTACAGCACTTACTGAATCTGATGCCTCAAGCAGGGGTCTTCAGAGAGTCCCTCTATGGATGGATGCAGCAGTGGATCCTTACGCCACGTACAAACGATCGAAATTTCCAACAAAAAATGTTCGATGTGAGCTTGTTGTCGGAAATTCTGACTCTGTGTAGGCTCCATCGGACATTTTTTATTGGAATTTCCGACAAACAAAATTTGAGAGCTGGTTCTCAAATTTTCCGACAACACAATCAGTTGTCATAAATTCCGATCGTGTATAAAGAATTTTGACGCACAAAATTCCACGCATGCTCGGAATCAAGCAGAAGAGCCGCACTGGCTATTGAACTTCATTTTTCTCGGCTCGTCATACGTGTTGTACATCACCGCGTCCTTGATGTTTGCCATTTCTGACAACATTTGTGCGACCGTGTGTATGCAAGACAAGTTTGAGCCAGCAACCGTCGGAAATAAATCCAGGATTTTGTTGTCGGAATGTCCGATCATCTATATGCGGCATTAGAGTTGGTGGGTACAGCCTCCTCTCCACTTAGCTCGATCGGGGTGGTAAAAGTGGAAGATCCCAAATAGCATAATACCGCTTAAAATGTAGGTTTATTAAAAATACACAGAGTTGGTACACTCACTTGGATTAAAAAAGCTCAGGTAATACTCCATGAGCCACAAGCTCGTACATTTGCATCACTTCCAGTTTCTGCCTATTGCTCCAATTCCAACACGTATCGTCACATCATCAAGTGACTTCATCAGGGGATCAATTTAGGAGATGATGTCCTGAGCAGTAGAGGAAAACAGGCTCATTGGAGCTGGTGTTACAGAATGTCCCGCAATGACACAAGGAAAGTTAAACAGCACCTGGCTATACTGTTATAGGGTGACAACACGCTATCCCTGCCTCTCCAATGTGTTCTTGTCTTGTCATCCTGTAATCAGGGCTTCCTATGGCTACAAACAGCCGTTTTAATACATGGGCATTGTCCACTGCTGTCACTATAAGCAAACCAGCCCCAGCAAATGTCATGCAGCCATCATTGGAGTTCATGTAGACAGGAAGTGGCTGCTAGAAGAATGGAGGAGATCAGTAAGATTCAATATTATATGTAAAAGTGCTTTATCAACCTAAATATCATTAATTGGGGGTTCTTTCTGAAACATTTACATACGGTCTGAGATATGTTATAAAATGCAGTTATAATAAAAAAAATGTTTATATTTACTATTCCTTTCTAAATCTCTAAGATAACATATTGCTGCAGTCTGCATCGCATACTGCTACCTGTCTGGCTCCACTTTATATGTATGTATCTATACATGTGTCTGTGCTTATGGGGTTAGCTGTGTTTCATGCACATTGTCATTTGAGGATTTGAGGATAGCCTTCTGCCATCATTTTAAGTGCATAAAAGGATTATAGATATGAAAATACACGAACCCACAGGACTGAATTATTCATCTTCCTACATTGCTTATAAATTTGACTTGACACGTGCTAAAGAAAATTATTGCATATAATGCCGCGGCCTATTCTGTGGTCCTATACAATGGCGAATTAACCTCTTTTTATCACACAGCCCTTAGGCACATATCTAGAAATATATGAACCTTAGCTTTGATTAACAAAGACTCCAGGCGAATCTATAACACCCTTTAGTCCTACACATTACTTCAGCTAGTGTAAAAAAAAAAAAAAAAAAAAAAAAATATATATATATATATATATATATATATATATATATATATATATATATATATTTAATTCAGGTATTGCAATATCCTGAAATAGGCAAGCTGAAAGCCAAAATCAGACTTCTAATGGGGGAGGTGTCAATTGAGGGCTGTATTTTGGCAGGGCAGCTATGGTGATTTTAGGGCTGGAGCACATGGTTAATATTTTACATTTTTAATAGCATAATTTTGCTTTGCTTTGCAGTATTAAAGTGTAACTAAAGTTAACATAATAGCCATATATTACATTTTTCTTTCAAGTTATATGTCTCATTGACACGGGCGTACTTAAAGAGGAAGTAAAGTCTTCCTGTTTAATTATACCTACAAGTATAATAAGGCTTACCTGTAGGAACTGTAAATACCTCCTAAACTTGCACTGTGTAGGAGATATTTACTATTTATGCATGCACTCTAAAGGAACGGCCGCTCGTGCCATTTCTTCAGGGCCCTGTGCCGTGACTCCCGCGCACATGAGTAATATCATCGCGGCTCCGGCCAATCACAACACTGGAGCCTGTGAACCCTGAAGAAACACCGGGGAAGATGTCAGTCGTTTCAGCGATGTGCAGGCACAGCTGCAGGGCTTCCTTCTAAGGTAAGTATTTCATAATGAGACAGTATGCGATGCATATTAACTCATTATGCCTTTGTCTCACAGTTTTTTTTTTTTTTTTTTAACTTACAACAGTAAAATCATTCTATAGATGCAGTAAAGCATGCTTGTTATACTCACTGTGGAACCTAAGGGGTTAATCCTCTGCATTGTGTAAAATGGCTGTTTGATCTTGTATGCACAGATCCTCCTCTTCTTCCACTGACTCCAAATCAGGTCCGGATAAGACAGAGTCTATGGAGTCAGGCTGTACATGCTCAGTTTGGTGTGTATTGCTAGAGAGTATTTTTTTTTTTCTTAAGAGAGTGCATGTGATCAGCACAGGGCCAATCAGCACTGTCCAGACATGTTCAGACAGAGGGTCAGGGGTCCTGCATCCTAATAGGACAGCTCAATGCAGTATGAAAACCCCTCCTACAAGCTTTAACCAGACACTGATAGAAGTCACAAGACTGCCATATACTGCTGATGAGAAGAGGTATTTATCAGTTTATATTTACTAAAATGATTGCACTCATGTACTGTAGGAGACCAGATATAGTGAATGCAGGGTCCTGGGTTTAGTAACACTTTAAGAGTATACCTGTTTGAGGGCTGCATGGGACACATCGGCTACATAGACACATCTGCTGCTCCCAATTTGACATCCGAGTAGGTGTGGGTCCCCGAATGCAGATAGTGTGAGTTCAGGGACATACACCCACACCCACAAATTGGGGGCAGTGGCTGTGTCCCAATTGACATGAATGGGACTATACAAACGTTGATGCACAGAACACCTATGCATCCCATGCGCTTAAGTACACCCATATGAATGAAGCCTAATGCCCTGTACACACGACCGGTTTTCCCGTCAGGAATAAACTCTGAAGGTTTCTTCCGACGGAAGTTTCGACTGAATTCTGCTGAAGCTGTCTTGCGTACACACGATCACACCAAAGTCCTACTGTCAAGAATGCGGTGACGTACAACACGTACGATGGGACTAGAAAAAGGAAGTTCAATTGCCAGTAGCCAATAGCTTCCGTCTCAGAGCATGCGTTGTTTTTGGTCTGTTGTAACAGCATAGACGAGCGGTTTTCCCGATAGGAATTGGTTCCGTTGGAAATATTTAGAACATGTTCTATTTCTAGGTCCGTCAGAATTTTCAATGTAAAAAGTGCGATGGGGCATACACACGATTGTAATATATGATGAAAAGCTCCATCAGACTTTTTCTGTCGGACATTCTGCTCGTGTTCACGTGGCATAAGATGCACTTTAAGGGTAACGATCGATTGCTACACTGATGGAACAAATGGTGTGGGTTATAGATGTAGCTCACACCATTTTTTAAGTAGATTGCTTGGCCATCTAAAAGAATGATGTCAGTTTATAATAACAGCAAGCCTAGCAATAGTCAGAAGTGTAAAGAACAATTATGTGAAACAAGAATTTCCCAGATATTTTCTATCATACAAATTATCTTTCAGCATATCTATTTTGCCATCTTACATGACATTAATCATTCCGCTCTTCTAGTTCCAGTATAAAGTACACTTAGTAAAACTGAGCTGTGTGGGTGGCAGCAAGCACCATTCAGTGACTGCCCGTATTCTAGCATCTTGAAATAGCTCTACACTACCTGCCTGGAGCTGGCTGAACCTGTGTGTACAGAGATAATGCTTAGAAACCTCCCGCCAATGCAATATGGAAGTGAATGAAGCATGCTTGCATGCTATTATTTAATGCCATGTAGAGTGGTTTTACTTCCTCTTTGTTTCCCTGCAAAGGTAAAGCATAATGGGCTACTATGCATCGCATAGTAGCCCATTATGTGTCACTTACCTGACACAGGAGTCAGCGATGTCACCGATGTCCCCTCTACCACGAAGCGTCCATCTTCCTTCCAGGTATCGTGGCTTCGGTGCTGTGATTGGCCGGAGCCGTGATAACGTCACTCCTGCGCATGCACGCAGGAGCCGCCACTAATGGCATGATCACCGTTAGCAGCGGCAAGCTCAGTGCACCTGCGTGGCACTGTCTACTGCGCATGCCTGTCTTTTGCAAATATCAGCTAAACCGTTTAGGTAAGCTTACCTGTAGGTAAAAGTGGTCTGTAAGGGTTTACAACCACTTTAAAGCTGAACTCCAGGCAAACAGCTGAAATAGTGTAATTCTGTCCCTGCCAGAGGGGTACTAACGGGGGTGCAGTCCACTCCGGGTGCTGACTCTCTGGGGTTTGCGACCACCCAATGTGCAACACAAAAACAAAATAATGGGTGGTCACAGCACCACTAGAGAGTTGGCATCCAGTGCTGCCCTAACAGTGGTAGTTCAGAGAGAGAGAAAGCCTCCTTCCCTGTACAGACAGAGCCAAAAGGAGGTCTTTCTCTCACTCTACACCTGTACTGAGTAGTCTGTACTGGGGAGGGGTATCTGTACTAAAGGGTCTGTGCTGGGAAGGTGAGACTGTACTGAGGGGTCTATACTAAAGACAAGAGACTAGACTGAGGGTATTGTTCTGGTGAGGGGGGGGGCTCGGTCTGTATTGGAGGGCTGTCCTTACTTAGGGGTCTGTACTAAAGAGAGGTGTCTGCGTGTGTGTGTGTGTGTGTGTGGGGGGGGGGGGGTTAGCCTTTACAGAGGGGGTCTATGCTTGATTGGTAGGGGAATCTGTACTGAAGGGTTTGTTCTGGGTGGGGGTATTTATGGCCGTTAGCCCTTGTACACACGGTCGGAGATTCCGACAGCCAAATCCGTTGGATTTTGTCTGACGGATTTTGTCCGAAACTGTTGCATACACACGGTCGGACAAAGTTGTCGGAAAATCCGACGTGATGACGTTATTTTGTTACGACAGGACTATGTTCACGCTAGTAGCCAATAGCTTTAGTGTAGGAATTTGATGTGAGCATGCGTGGCACTTAGTCCGATTGGAATTCTTTACACATGATCAGAGTATGTCCGATCGGAGCATTTTGTCAGAAAATTTTACCAAAAAGTTGGAAAACTTGGTCCGTCGGAGTAAACAGTCTGATGTAGACCACACACAGTTGGAATATCCGACAAAACGGTCCGATAGGACACATTCCATCGTAATCTCCGACCGTGTGTACAAGGGCTTAAAGGAGATCTGTCCTGTGGGGGACATGGGCTTGGAGGAGGTAAGATTACTGCAGCATATGTGTGCAGTGTATAGAGGGAGTAGGTTCGGGTTTTATTTAACCATGAACTTTTAAGTCCCTTTCACTGTTTTGGGAGAAGGGGGGGGATGTCAGATACCCAAAGTATGCCACTGGTTCCTTGATCCAGCAGGGTCCCTCTTGCGGTGCAACCTGTACCCTGTAGTCTCCTAAGGCACTCCGACACTCACCCTTGATGAGTATAATGCAGGGTTAATAGCCCTTCACTGTAAATGATGATCCTGAGGGACTGCCCACAAATGGGAACTTCAGAGAAAAGAGGGCAGCACCAGTGTTGGCTGGAGCAGGGGATAGATTATGTAAGAACGCCTGTTCTTCTACCCCTAGACATAACAAGATAATGGCGTTCCCCCTGCACCGCAAGGGTAGATTGTTCCTTTTTGTCAATTCTTTATTTATCAAAAGTACAGAGAAGATATCACACATTAATTTTTGCATGTATTACAAGGGGTACAACATGAAAAGCTTACAATACTGTAATAACCAAGAATGTGTCGCCTGGGACACATGGGGAAGACAACATAGCAAAAAGTAGATAATAGATAAAGGAAAATAGAATCAGTTGGTAAAAAAGAAGACAACATAAGTACCCCAGAGAACTGTGGGGGTCTCCATACCCTGCTTTGATTTTTCTTTTCTTTTTTAAGGTCTAGAATACAGAGAACAAAGGTAAAGGGAAGAAGCACAAGAAAATGGAAATTGGACGAAGGATGGGAGAAATAGAAAAAAAAGTGGGAAGAAAGTGGGGGGGAGGGGGGGGGGCGATAAAAAAAAAAGGGAGGATAAAAGGGCTATGCAAACATTCCCTCTTCACTCCCTCACTCACCAGTGGCACCCCATGTATGCCAAGGTATAGGGCCAGAATTAGCATTCCATAGACATGAAATATGCAGTTCAGTTTTGGGCACCAGTTCACAAATATGTTGGGGGATTAAAGAAAGTGCGGAGAAGGGCAACCAAACTGATAAGAGGCATGGAGGAGCTCAGCTATAAGGAAAAATTAGAGGAACTAAATTTATTCTCTCTTGAGGAGATTAAGGGGGGATATGAGCAACATGTACAAATACATAAGTGGTCCATATAGTGAACTTGGTGTTGAGTTATTCACTTTTTAGGTCATTGCAGAGGACAAGGGGGAACTCTTTATGTCTGGAGGAAAAGAGATTTAATCTCCAAATATGGAAAGGTTTCTTCACAGTAATGCATTTTTAAAAGCAATCTACTGAGCTGGACAGAACCAGCTTTTGAAGGAGTCTATTCCACATTTTCACAGCTCTTATGCCACGTACACACGATCGGAATTTCGGCCACCAAAAGACCGATGAAAGCTTTTCATCGGAAAATGCTACCGTGTGTATGCTCCATCGGAATTTAGCTGGCTGAATTCCCGCCAGCAAAAATTTGATAGCATGTTCTCAATTTTCCCCGACGGAAAAACTTTTTATCGGAAATTCCGATCGCGTGTATGCAATTCTGACATGCAAAAATTCACGCATGCTCAGATTCAACTACGAGATGGAAACTATTGGCTACTGGGTATTGAACTTACTTTTTATAATACCGTTGTACGTGTTGTACCGGGTTCTTGACGGTCAGAATTTGGTGTGACCATGTGTATGCAAGGCAGCTTGAGCGAAATCCCGTCAGAATTCCATCGGGAAAACCATCAGAGTTTTTTCCAACCAAAATTCCGATCGTGTGTATGTGGCATAAGAGCTGTGAAAATGTGGAATAGACTCCCTCAAAAGCTGGTTCTGTCCAGCTCAGTAGATTGCTTTAAAAAATGCCTGGATTCTTACCTAAATGTACATAACATAACTGGATACTAACATTTATAGGTAAAGTTGATCCAGGTTAGACATGTGCAATTTTTTTCATAACGAATCGAAATTCGGCCGAATTTTGCATCTTTCGGATGTTCGGATGCATCCGAAAGTCTGAATAAAAAGATAACGAATTTCAACTAATACAAAAGAAATTATAGCAGATATAACGAGTGAATTTGGCATGATTCGATAATTCGTTAAAGATCTAATGAAACAAAAGGCCAACTCAAAGTAAATCTCATGCCGCATACACAGGACCGGACTTTCCAGCAGACTAGGTCCGACGGTCTTCCCGACGGACTTTCGGCAGAGTTCCGACAGACTTTCTGTACAAACAGACTTGGCCACACACGAACGGACTAAGTCCGTTCGTAAGTCCGTTCATTTTGAATGTGATAACATAAACGGGACTAAACAAGGAAGCTTAATAGTCAGTAGCCAATAGCTTACCTGGCTTCGTATTTGGTCCGTCGGACCAGCACACAGGCGAACGGTTTTCCCGATTTTAGTCCGTCAGACCTAAGTCCGTTGGATAGATTTTAAACATGTTCTATTTCTAGGTCCGTTGGATTTTTTTCCCAAAAACGATCAGATTAGCCCACACATGATCGGATTGTCTGACTGACTAATCCCTTCGGACCTAGTCATCCGGAAAGTCCGGTCATTTGTACGCGGCATTACAGTCCAATCAGCTGATTAATTTTGTGCTGGAGGTTGGATTACTGGCAAAGTGCATTCCTGAGAACTGAGTGAGAAGGGTGTTGCATTGTATTTGAGCAGAGGAGAAGAGATATTGTCATTGTGTGTGTTAACCCCCCTGACGGTATTCCCGAGTCTGGCTCGGGGTGGAATTTTTATACCAAAGGCGGTATCCCCGAGCCAGACTCGGGACTCCCCGCTGTACGAGCGAGCCGTGTCTCGCTTGATCTATCACGGAGCTGATCTCCGTTCCCTGCGAGCGTTGCAACAAATTCAAAAAGTGAAACACACAGTATACAGTATACAGATTACATTGCTGTATGTAAATATTTCACATCCCCTTTGTCCCTAGTGGTCTGCCCAGTGTCCTGCATGCAGTTTTATATTATAAAAACTGTTCTTTCTGCCTGGAAACTGGAGATTGTCCATAGCAACCAAAACCGTCCCTTTACATCAAAAATGGTTTTAGACCAGCTAGAAAACAGCGATAATAAATTGGAATCACTCGCAGAATTGAGAGATAGCGATTTGTGGGGAGATCCGTCATCAAATACTGAAAAGTAATGACAGTGACAATTCTGCAACTGAGCAAATTTCAGTGTTTTTGATTTGATTACATTATTGAATAATTTTCATTATTGTTATATTATTATTTGGTACAATTATTTATAGTTATTCATTATATTATAATTTATGATTTCATTTTTCAAACTTTATCATACCCGGGATGTCTGCTAGACTCTGGTTTGGACAGATTTAAGAGAGTTATTCCTAAGAATTACAGGACTACAATATAAAAACGCCAAATTTTCATGCAAAATAATGGTACAGCTTTTAGCATCTAAAATCCGAAATAATCGTACCGCCAGGGAGGTTAATAGATTCAATAAACAAACGACTTTCCAAACTACGAATCATTATCACGAATATATATACATACATAAATAACGAATTTCACCTAAAACGAAAGAAATTATAGAGGATATAACGAATGAATTCAACATGATTCAAGATTCAGTATAACGAATATCGACACTACAGAAATAACGAATTATCTGAAAACAAATTAACATAACACAACGAATATAACAGAATGAAATTATGTATTTTACGAATGATAACTAAACAAAACGAAACAAAATTTTCCGTTGTGCACAAGTCTAATCCAGGTAATATTGTTTTTTTTTTGCCTTCCTCTGGATCAACTGTCGGTATAGGATTGTGTATACGGGAGGTCCCCAAGTTACGAACCTCCGACTTGCGAACGACTCCCACACATCGGAAAACATCATAAAACAGCAGAAAACATTGGGAAACTACTTTTGCGCATGCGCGGCTACTTGACAGAAAATCGTAAAACATCGGAAAACGGCGTTTGCGCATGTGCGGCTACTTGACAGAACATCAGGAAACATTGTCTCTGCTGTTCTGCGCATGCGCTTCCAACTTACGAACAAAATCCGACTTAAGAACAAACCGGCAGTCCCTAACCCCTTCGCAACTTGGGGCCCGCCTGTACAGTATTGAATGTTTTTTTTTTTCCTTTTACTGGTTGAACTAGATGGACCAGACCAACTATGTAACTATATGTAACCATAGACACATACACCTCTGTGTATCTAAATTCATTCCAGTAAAAACATT
This sequence comes from Lithobates pipiens, assembly GCF_037356315.1. NCBI lineage: Eukaryota > Metazoa > Chordata > Amphibia > Anura > Ranidae > Lithobates > Lithobates pipiens. Next base: position 229,007,804 of record NW_027507686.1, on the reverse strand, counting down.
TCTTAATAAATTTCTCTCAGTTGCAACCAAGGGTAGATGGTTTCTAATTCTTGGAGTTGGGCGATAAATACTCTCTTCACCTATATCAGAAATATCCTCCCTAAGCCTATTTTGTATTTTCACAGGAAGGCGAATGAAGGTCACTCCATCAGAGGTGATGATTAATTGCTGTAGCGAGACTGCCCCAGAATTGCAGATGGAAATTGGGACACTTTGCTTCCCAGAGCTACATTCTGGCAAACATCTGGGCTCCCAGAACGCATTTGTGCTTCAGTAAGCCTGCCCGTCACGGCAGCATGGAGCTGGAGCTATCAGTGATCGGAGCTGACCTGTCAAACGTTCGACTTGTTTTCCTGTGCTATATGGTGGCACCAACCCTCAACATCACGGTAAACAAACTGGAGATTGCGTCATTGAATGTTCAGCTCTTGTCTCTGCAGATATTCCCCCCAGACATGCTGCTATGAATATTTTCTTAACAAGATACAAATGACAGGGAGGAGGATGTACATTTTGTTACTATTACATCCAACATTAGAAAATCAGCAAATGTCTTAAATTACCCAGTGTGAGTTTCTGGTTTACACTCAGAAAAATACAGTATGTAAATACAGAGAGAGGAAATTAAAGAGGAAGTAAACCCTGATGGATTTTACTTCCTCTATATTCCCCTCCAAAATAAAAGCATAATGGGCTAGTATGCATTGCATACTAGCCTACTATGTTGCACTTACCTGCAAACGAAGCCCATGATGTCCACGATGTACACGCTGGTGAAAGCATTCATATTCACCCCTCTTCCTTCCAGGGCCATGAACTCCGGCTCTGTGACTGGCCGGAGTCACGTGACGTGCGGGAGCTGATGGTCACGGCACGGGCCCTATAAAAATTGCACGATTGTGCCCTTTCTAAAGTGCGCATGCGCCTATGACATATATGGTAAATATCTCCTAAACCGTGCAGGTTTAGGAGATATTTCCAGTACCTACAGGTAAGCCTTATTATAGGCTTACCTATAGGGAAAAGTGGTCTGTAAGGGTTTACAACAACTATAAAGGTACACTCTAGCCCTAGTGACTGGTATTTGCTCTAGCCTTCACCTTGTACATCTTGCTGACCTTTGTTGTACCCACATCTTCTAATGGCCCCCCGATTATGTACCTTACCCAGTGGAACAATAGCTGTAGAGTCACACGGAATTATGTGAAAAGAGGCTGCAGTCCTATCTTGAAGCACATTTGATCGATTTACTAAAATTGGAAAGTCAAGGCTTTAGTGGGAAACAGCAACCAAGATCAGAAGTTTGGACAGCAAAAAAAATAAAATAATTTTTTGGGCAAAGGTACTTTACATTTCCAGGTTTTAGGCAGTACTATCTGCATAACATTTTTCTGACAAGGCCATTGTAAAATAAATTACTGTCATAATTTGCGTCTTGGGCAACGTGCTAATAATACATATTAACAGACTTAATCAATAGAGTATTAATAACTTTAAAGCGTCAACCCCCCCCCCCCCCCCCTCAAAATACATATACAGTGTGGAAAATAATTATTTGATGCCCTGTAGATTTTGTAAGTTTGCCCACTTACAAAGAAATGCTGTCTCCTTAGTGCTGCAGTGCTGGGTTTCGTAAGTGTGGTAATTGCCGTAATTATACCTAGCTGGTCTTTGTCGGGTATATAGAAATACCATTTTAACCACAACAATCACTAATATACCATCGGGTAAAAGTCCTGGCCCCGATGGCTTTACATTGAAATTCTATAAGATCTATAAGGGTTTACTTCCTCTTTAAGGATTTAGAGAAAATGTGTAAAGATGATTGGACCAAAATCCCTCCTGAGATGTGTGCAAACCTGGTAACCAACTGCAAGAAATGTCTTACCTCTGTGCTTGCCAAAAAGGGTTTTCCTGACAGGCTCCATGGCAGCATACGTGTGGGTTAGCCCCGCCTCCATAACTACCCAATAGGACCCCTACTCCCATAAATCTTTGCTCCATGCTGCTATCCGTGTTGCTTTTTTGTCCTCCTCCATAGGACAGGTGTTTCCTACCTGAAGATATCTTCACTACGATCAAGTTGGCCGACTATCAAGCTATGTTCCTCCGATAGGCCCTGTCTGTTAAGCATGGGTATGGAGTGTATGGCAGAGTAGCGCTGAAGGCTCGGTTTTGTCCGGAGATAAGTGCGCGCAGCTTATTACCTGTTATGTAAGGTGGCCATTATCTGCCAGGTTGACCGGTGGTGTGTGCTTGAACATTCTCGGCCAGGTGATCGTTGGTGGAGTGGTGAGCTGTAAAGTTTCCTTTTTCATGGCAGCAGTGTTTATGTGTTTTTTCTACCTGCGTCTCTTTCATGTGTTCCCAGCTGGTTCTTTTGCATAGGCGCTGACGCTTCCGCATTCCAGCAGCCTTTCTCCGCCTGTTTCCGGGTCCAGCGCTGCGTTCTGTGCATGCGCGGACCCAACCCAAAGCGAGGCTTGGTTCCCGCGCATGCGCGCGGGCATCTCGCGTCTGACGTCGCTGATGACGTCATGAGCGATATATTTAAAACACAGTGAGAGCTGTCAGAGTCTGGGAATGATTGCAGGAGATTCTGCGACTTCCCGGGCCATTTTCTGATTGGTGTAAGGTAGGTTATGGTCTGCTCTGATGTATTGATGCTCTTGTGTTCTGTTTGGCTGCTTATGAGGGTCTATTGTTGTTTCAGTCAGCGATCTTTAGTTATGGATGCCTCACTGCCCACTAGTGACCTGCCCGCTTGTAACAGGTATGTACATGGCTGGATTGCTGTGTGTATGTGGAGTATTCTTTAGCATTTGATACCAGCTGGTCTGTATTTTTCTCTCTTTTGTACATTTCCTTATAGCCCTTCTAGGTCCGAACCGCAGTACAGTACTCATAGTCGCAGTGGATCGTTAAAATAACACCACCGTAAATCATCGTCAAAATCTGGTTACCATAGGTCTTCCAGATCTAAACAACGCAGGGGTCACTCGCACTCAAGCAGAGGACCAGATAATTCATGTTGGGGCTGGAAGATGCCCATTCCATCAGACAAATCGCTCTGTGATCATTGCTTTTCTAAAGCCGCAGATGAAAGAGATGGTGCAGATCAACTCTTGGAGTCTATGGTGAGAAGGGTGGTAAAGGAATCCTTGCAGCAGAGGGAAGTCCATCACTCTATGGAATCCCCTTCAGACCCATTGTGTCCTTCAGGAGGTGAAGGGCTATTACAAGAGACTGGGGAATCTTCTCAACCAAGCCACCACTCTGTTCTCTTGTCTGACAGCGATTCGGATCCAGAGGATCCAGGAGTGGGATTTGATTACGCTTTAGTACCTGCTCTAGTCAAGGCAGTGAAAGAAGCTTTAAAATGGGAAGAACCTACTACTTCCCCCCTCCCCAAACAAAGAACGTTTTTCAAACAACTCAAACAGGAACGGCAATATTTTCCTTTCCTATCTGAATTGGGAGAAATCATTACTGAGGAGTGGAGCAAGATTGATAGGAAAAGCTCCATGCAATTGAAAGTGTTTAAACTGTATCCCTTTAAAGAGGATGATGTAAAGCACCTTGAATCAGCTCCTCTGGTAGATGCAGCACTTATGCGTCTAGTCAAATACGTGACTCTTCCTTTGGAAGACATGGTATCTTTCAAAGATCCATTAGAGAGATGAATTGACTCAGATCTGAAAATAATTTATCTGACTTCAGGGATGGCTTGTAAATCAACTTTGGCATTAGCCACAGTTTCAAAGGCTATTGAAACCTGGGCCGACAATGTTGAAGAGTTCTTGAGAGGTATCTCGGTGAATACGGCTAAAGACTCTCCCATTCAGGAGATTAGAATGGCATCAGCCTTTCTGGGGGAGGCATCTATTGACATCACCCGCCTACTGTCCTGGGCTATGTTGGCAGCAGTCTCGGCATGCCGTGCTTTGTGGCTCCGTCCTTGGTTGGTGGATCCAACATCTAAGCAGGCATGGTGTCGTATTCCATTTGAGGGAACCTCCTTATTTGGTAATAAACTAGATAGCGCCATATCCCGGGCCACGGGTGGGAGGTCTGGGTTCCTCCCTCAAGACAGACGTCTTCAGAACCAAAAACGTCTTTTTCCAAGAAGGCAGACCTCGGATCGCGCTAGAGAAGCACGCAGTTATAGACCTGGCCGGGAGTTCTCTAGATCATGGAGGTCCAGACAATCCTCCCTTAAGAAAACCTCAAAAGGGGGTTCCGCAGGTAACCAAGATTCTACTAAATCTTTTTGAAATTGGGCCCGCTCAAACATGTCAGGTGGGGGCTCTCCTTCTTCACTACCGGCATGTTTGGGCGGCCTCAATTCGAGATTATTGGACCGTCAAGATGGTTTCCTTGGGTCAAAAGTGGACTTTCATCAACACTCCGAGGTTAAGGTTCGTTCCCACAACAATTCCAGGCTCAGAGGAAAAGAAACAGGTCCTATTGACCTACGTAAGTTGTTTACTGGATCAAGGCGCGGCCGTACAACGTGCCGGAAGACGAACATGGCGAGGGCATGTATTCCCCTCTGTTTATGGTTCAGAAAAGAAATGGCGCATGGAGGCCGGTAATAGATTTGACCTACCTCAATTCCTTTATTCGCAAGGAAAATTTCAAGATGGAATCCTTTCTTACGATCCAACAGTCTGTGCATCTGGGAGATTGGTTAATATCAATCGATTTGAAGGACGCAATTTTCCACGTGCCAGTGGCAAGGGATTTTCAGCAGTTTCTCCATTTCACAGTTGGCGAGTAACACCTACAGTTTACCTGTCTCCCGTTCGGGTTAACAACATCTCCTCGGGTCTTCTCAAGGTACTCCTAGCTGTAGTAGCTCTTCTCCGAGTCAAAGGAGTTCGTCTACATCATTATTTGGATGATTTGCTCCTACTATCTCAGGACAGAGATCAGATTCTGGGGCACAAGAGTTTAGTCATTTCCACTCTGCAGGCGTTTGGTTGGCTCCTGAACCTGGAAAAGAGCCATCTGGTTCCAACCCAAGTCATCGTGTTTCTAGGGGCTCAGTTCGACACATTAAAAGGCACTATCTCCCTGCCGGAGGAAAAGATCAGTGTGATCCGAGACAGGATTCACGCAGCTCGGGAGTCATCTCATCTTTCGGCTCTACAATGTTTAAAGGTGATTGGCACAATGACAACCACCATCCCTATGGTGAAGTGGGCCCAGTGACACAATCGTCCCTTCCAGAAGGGTTTTCTGCAACAGTGGGACTCGTCCAGTCAAACACAACGCATACTCCTTACACCAGCGATGAGGATGTCTCTCCTCTGGTGGCTCCAAGGGAAGAATCTACGCAACCATCATTCGATAGTTCCCATTTCCTGGGTAATAGTAACTTCAGATGCCAGCAACAAAGGTTGGGGCGCTCATTGCATTTCGGAAGTAGCTCAGGGAAGGTGGTCGTTCCCGTCACTGGGTGTGGTCTCCAACATCCTGGAGTTGAGAGCAGCCTTTCAAGCGCTCTTAGGGTTTCGCCATCTGGTGGCAGGGTCGTCAGTAATGTTAAGATTGGGCAACACAACCGCGGTGGCCTATATAAAGAAGCAAGGGGGGACTCGCAGTTGGTCTCTATTACGAGAGGTAGAACCGATAATGAGTTGGGCTCAGAAGAATGTGGCCAACATTTCTGCTGTATACATCCCAGGGGTCCAGAATGTTCAAGCAGATTTTCTGTCACGGGTCAGAATGGACAACAATGAGTGGTCCCTCCACAGGGATGTCTTCGAGTGGCTTCTGACTCTGGGAGTGTCTCCAGAGGTCGATCTGTTCGCTTCGCCGTACAATCGCAAGATGCACAAATACTACTCGAGGTTCAGGGATCCTCAGGCATTCGGGACAGATGCTCTCACGGACTGTTGGAAGTTTCAGAGAGCCTACGCCTTCCCTCCAGTTCCTGTAATCCTGCAGTTCCTTCGGAGGCTCAGAAGGGAGAGGGTGGCGATCATTGCGATAATACCATTCTGGCCCAACAGGCCTTGGTTTCCTCTGCTGCTGCTCCTCAGCTATCAGGATCCAGTTCCCCTGCCTCTCAGACCAGATCTACTGTCCCAGGGCACACTATTACACCCGTGCCCGTCCTGTCTACACCTCAGGGCGTGGTTCTTGAGAGGGGAAGGCTAGAAGATCTGGGTTGCCCAGAAGAAGCGATTCCAACCCTTCTTAGTGCCAGACGGAAGAGTACCAATAAAGTATACGAACGCATATGGGCCAGGTTTATGGTCCACATGTCTTCTAGGTCAAATTCATATAATTCTCCGGCAGTCCAAGATATATTGTCCTTCCTTCAGTCAGGGTTAGACTTGTCTCTGGCAGTTAGTTCTTTAAGAGTACAAGTTTCAGCCATTTCAGCCTTTACAGGAGTTTCGTGGGAAAATCATACCTTAATACGACAATTCTTTAAAGGAGCCCTCAGGCTTAGGCCTCAAAAAAGGCCCAGGTTTCCCAAATGGGACCTTCCTTTAGTACTGGACTTTCTTTCTGATCTTCGAAGAAGTTTGGACGCTCCCCTGTCTTTAGGAGATCTCACTATCAAGACTGTGTTTTTGGTGGCAATAACTTCAGCCAAAAGAGTGTCAGAAATTAGGAATCTTGGGTCTGTGGAACCATTTCTAACCTTCTTTCTGGACAGAGTGGTTCTGATCCCTATGCTTGGGTCAAATCCAAAAGTTATGTCAATATTTCATGAAAATCAGGAAATTGTTCTACCTACGTTTAGAATGTCAGACAACCAAGAGATTCACCCTTTGGATGTTGGTCGCACGTTGAAGAAATATTTGGATGCTACAGCTCCATTCAGACGAACAGACTTTCTTTTTGTTCTTCTCCACGGCAAAAATAAAGGGATGCGAGCATCAGTTAGATCAATCTCATCCTGGGTGGTCCAAACGATTCAAAGGGCATACAAGGCAAAGGGCTTGGTTCCTCCTGAGGCAGTGACAGCTCATTCGACTCGAGGTATCTCGACCTCTTGGGCAGCAGTTCGACATGTCGCACCAGAAGTTATCTGTAGAGCGGCTTCCTAGTCTTCAATTAATACTTTTGTTTCCCACTATTGTGTGGAGCCAGCTGCGCGTTCTTCTGTTAATTTTGGTTTGTCAGTGGACAATGTAAAATAAAGTTCTGGCTTCTTTGCTAAACATTTTAGCCCACCCGGGTGTGTTTGGCGAGTTATTTCCCACACGTATGCTGCCATGGAGCCTGTCAGGAAAATGGAAAATTTATATCAGATACTTACCGTAATTTTCCTTTCCTGATAGGCTCCATGGCAGCAGGAGTTCCCTCCCAAATGTTGGAGTAGGCTAGTTACGGAACACGGATAGCAGCATGGAGCAAAGATTTATGGGAGTAGGGGTCCTATTGGGTAGTTATGGAGGCGGGGCTAACCCACACGTATGCTGCCATGGAGCCTATCAGGAAAGGAAAATTACGGCAAGTATCTGATATAAATTTTCAATTTTTCCACCAAGTACTAAGTCATGTTTTGCTTGGAGTTTAAATACTTATTTTACTCACTGAACTGCAACTTAATTTATAGCGTTTGTTTTATGTGTTTTTTCTGGATTTTTGGTTGATTTTCTGTCTCTATCATTTAAAATACACCTATGATAAAAATTATAGACCCTTAATTTTTTTGTAAGTGGCCAAACTTACAAAACCTGCAGGGTATCAATAATTCTTTTCCCCACTATATATATTGTGGGCTTCACCTGTCAGTTTTGTTTATCTCTTGGGGAATTTATTGATGAAATTACTGAACTGGGCCTGCACACTTGTTGTGACCATTATGAGGGGTCCCCACTCTCCCTGTTGGATATTATTTTAGTATTTTACACTATCAAGAATGCAACAGAAGCAGGAATGCAGGGACACTCAAAACTCCCAGATGGACAAGGGACATTATAGCAAGGACGTCTATTTATTTATGACAGGTATTTATATAGCACCAACAATTTATGCAGCACTTTACCATACCTCCCAACTTTTTGAGATGGGAGCGAGGGACACCTTTTAGCAAAAGTATGTAGGCATAGCACACACCCCCCTGCCACAGCTCCTTAAAGGAGAATTATTTAAAAAAATGTTTTAAACCCACAAGTTCTTTTTTTTTTACTACTATTATTCCTATACTGGCTTTTTAAATGTGCAAATGCAGCAATTTAGAAATTGGATTGGAAGTTTAGCACTTGGAAACTCTTTTTGAAAGATAAAAAGTGCATTTTATATACAACTACATAGATTAGACTAAAATGAGGGACAAATGAGGAGGAAAGAGGGACTTTGTTCCAAATCAGGAAAAATCCCCCAAAATCAGGGACTGTTGGGAGCTATGCTTTACACATGTATTGTACTCTCACAGCAGTCCCTGCCCTCAAGGAGCTTACAATCTAAGGCCCTTACTAACATTCATACATTCACAAACTAGAGCCAATTTACCTACCAGCACGGAGTGTAGGAGGAAACCCACACAGGCACAGAGAGCATGCCAACTCTAGACAGGTAATGTCGTAATTGGGATCAGGGGTGGGGCCCATTAAGGACGCACGGGCGCGGCCCCCTCTCATGCCACCCCCCTATATGCATAATGGATAGATTTATTCATTGCATGAATCTATCTATGGCCACCTTTTCGGACGCCGGGCGTCTGAATTACAGCCATGGGGGTGTTTTTTTGAAGCACGTGGTTAGAGCCATAGGCTCTAATAAGCTTCAGAAAAGGTGGACTCGGAGCGAAGAGCATTGTGCTCAGAGCCCACCCAGTTGTGTTAGAAAAGCAAATATATATTTGCTTTTTCTAACACTGAACCGCCTTTCTGCCAATCAGGAAGCGTGGGTCTAATACCCATCACATGATTGGCTGAAGGCACAGGCGATCCTATAGGATGCCTAGCAGAAGAATAGAAGAGACACACAGGAAGCATGGAGAAAACAGGAGCCGTCGCCTGACCCGCTGCCCGTCCCACAGCTCACCACCATCCAGCCACCAAGATAGGGTAAGCGCTGGTCAGACAGCCAGCAGGGGGTCACAATGAGGCTACATTTTATGGGGTACAGTGGCTGCATTTAATGAGGTACAGTGGCTGCATATGATGGGCACAGTGGCTGCTATTGATGGGCACAGTGGCTGCAATTGATGGCACAGTGGCTGCATTTGAGGCTGCATTTGATGGCACAGTGGCTGCATTTGATGGGCACAGTGACTACAATTGATGGCACAGTGGCTGCATTTGATGGGCACAATAAGGCTGCATTTGATGGGCACAGTGGCTGCATTTCATGGCACAGTGGCTGCATTTGATAGGCACAGAGGCTTCATTTGATGGCACAGTGGCTGCATTTGATGGGCACAGTGGCTGCAATTGATGGCACAGTGGCTGCAATTAATAGGCACAGAGGCTGCATTTGATGGGCACAGAGGCTGCATTTGATGGACACGGTGGCTGCATTTGATGGGCACAGTGGCTGCATTTGTCGGCACAGTGGCTGCATTTGATGGGCACAGTGAGGCTGCAATATTTTTTTTTTCAGTATTTTTCAGAATTTTTCAGTTTGTTACACACCAGCCGCCAGTGGTTGGGATATAAACCAAAGGCCCCATACACACATAGATTTTCTGTAGATTTTTGTCTTCAGATTTACCAAAACCATATAATATGAGGCCAAACCTTAATGCCGAACACACGATGAGACTATCCAAGACTTTTCCGAACGAGCGGACTTGCCCACACATGACCGGACTTTTCCGGTGGACTAGGTCTGGTGGACAATCCGCCAGACTTTTGGCGGAGGTTCACCGGACTTTCCAAATGAATGGACTAGCCCATACACAGACTAAAGTCCGTTCATTTTGACTGTGACTTTAGGTAAGATGGAACTAGCGAAGGACATCAATGTCACCACCTCCATCGGTGAGATTGACACCTCAAGAGCCCCGTTGCCTGGTATGGGTTTTAAAGGTAACCCCTACACCAAAAAACGGCGTGGGGGTCCCCCCAAAGTCCATGCCCTTATCCGAGCTCGCAGCCCGGCCGGTCAGGAAAGGGGGTGGGGACGAGCGAGCACCCTCCTGAACTGTACCAGGCCGCGTGCCCTCAACATGGGGGGTGCTTTGGGGAAGGGGGGCTGCATGGACCCCCCACCCCAAAGCACCTTGTCCCCATGTTGATGAAGACAAGGGCCAGGGTTGTCGGGGACTGTGGCCGTGGGGCTTATCAGAATCCAGGAGCCCCTTTTAATAAGGGAGCCCCCAGATCCCGGCCCCCCACCCTATGTGAATGAGTATGGGGTACATCGTACCCCTACCCATTCACCTGGGCGGAAAAAGTGTCAATAAAAAACACACAACACAGGTTTTTAAAGTAGTTTATTAGGCAGCTCCGGGGGTCTTCTTCCGACTTTGGGGGTCTTCTTGCCGGGCTAGCGGAGGAGCCCGGCTTTCTCCTTTCTCGTTGCCTGGGGGTCTTCTTCTGACTTCTCCGCACTCTTCGGTTGTTCTGCCGGGCTCCTCCGCTATTTTCTTCCAGCTCTTTTACTAGTGTTGGCCCAGTCTTCTCGTTCGCCGCCGCCGCCGCCGACCAAGGAAAGTCTGTGACCTTACCAGATCCCAAGTGAGGACAGTTACCAGAACTGTATTTTTTTTTTAAATACACTCTGAATAGTCTGAAGCTTTTAGGGTTTTGGTAACAGTTAGAGCCGGTTCACACAGGGGCGACACGACTTCCAGGACGACTTTGTGAGGCAACTTGGAGACGACTCAGACACGACCTGGGGCGACTTACAACACGACTTTAAGTCGCCCCAGGCCAGGCGACTTTTGCCGTGGCCAATCAGAGAATGAGCTCTGAAGGGGGAACTCCACGCCAAATTTATGAAAATTTTTTGGCGTGGGTTTCCCCTCCGAGAGCATACCAGGCCCTTAGGTCTAGTATGGATTCTAAGGGGAACCCCCTACACCGAAAAAACGGCGTGGGGGGTCCCCCCAGATCCATACCAGAACCTTATCCGAGCACGCTACCCGGCCGGCCAGGAAAGGGGGTGGGGACGAGCGAGTGCCCCCCCCTCCTGAGCCGTACCAGGCCGCATGCCCTCAACATGGGGGGTGCCTTGGGGAAGGGGGGGCCGTGCGCCCCCCCACCCCAAAGCACCTTATCCCCATGTTGATGAGGACAAGGGCCTCTTCCCAACAACCCTGGCCGTTGGTTGTCGGGATCTGCGGGCAAGGGGCTTATGACATCATAATGGGCGGGGACATCATCCGGTGATGCCCCTATATAAGTTGCCGCACGCCGCATCCCTATCATTGTGAGACAGCAACATCTGACGAGAAGAAGAGAAGAACAGAAGACGGCGACAGCGACAGAAGACCGGGCCACCGCCTGTAAAAGAGCTAGAAGAAGGCGCGGTGGCCCGGCAAGAAGAACTGAAGAGGGGGACAAGACCCCCGAAGTCGGAAGAAGAGGGCGGCGGCGAAGAAGAAAGCCGGGCTCCTCCGCTAGCAAAAGAGCTAGCAGAAGATAGCGGAGGAGTCCGGCGAGAAGACCCCCGAAGACGGACAGAAGACCCCCGGAGCTGTGCAATAAACTATTTAAACCCTTGTGTGTTGTGTTTTTTTTGTACATTTTTTTTCACAGGTGAATGGTTAAGGGTACATTGTACCCCATACTCATTCACATAGGGTTGGGGGCCGGTATCCGGGGGCCCCCTTATTAAAGGGGGCTCCCGGATTCCGATAAGCCCTCCGCCTGCAGACTCCGACAACCAATGGCCAGGGTTGTCGGGAAGAGGCCCTTGTCCTCATCAACATGGGGACAAGGTGCTTTGGGGTGGGGGGGCCGCGCGGCCCCCCTTCCCCAAGGCACCCCCCATGCTGAGGGCACGCGGCCTAGTACGGCTCAGGAGGGGGCGCTCGCTCATCCCCACCCCAGCCATATGCTACATACAGTATTCAATGGCTGTGCTGGGCCGGCCGGTTACCTGGATGGGTTCCTGCAGCACCGCCATCCTCCAGCCTCCCTCGTCTGCTCCGGGGACTTCTCTGCCTGTCAGCTGCTCTCATGGCGGCCCCCGGCTCATTTAAACTCACAGTGTCCGTTACCGCGGGGGCCGCCGGAGATAGCCGAGTTTTGTTTGCTGAAGCTGAAGAGCTGTCGGAGAGGAGCGGGGCGGGGGAAGCCGAGCGGTGGCGGAAAAGGACGACTGTGGGCCGGAGGTGGCCGAAGATGTGTGCAATACTAGTGTTATGAGAGCGCCGAGTGGGGGCGGAAAGAGCCGAAGTGCGCCGCGCGGCGCTCGGAAGTACAGCGGTGCTCAAATGAATGGCTGCGCGAGCAGCGCAGCCATTAATTTGGCAAGCTGTCACTGAAACCGGCCCACTGAGCCATCGGCCCACCGGGAATCTCCCGGTAGTCCCGATGGCCAGTACATGCCTGGTGGTTTAGATAGATAGGTCTTGGGCTGCATTGTATGTGAGGATGATCCCGTGTTGCTAACCAATGTTTTATAAATATTTAAAGTTTTGTTTTTCCTTCCCTTTTCCCCATTCCAACCCTAAAGTTCAGGTACTCAATTTTGATAGAACTAGTTTTTCTTTCTCTTTTTTTTCTCTTCTTTCCCAGACGATGAGGACATTGTCTAAATTGGAAGGGGAAGTATGTAGCACCGGCTCCTAAAGAGCACGTGCTATGTGTTTTTGTCATTTAACTTTTTCCTGGAACCGCAGTTTGGTTTTGGGTTTAATTATTCTAAATTTTGACCTCAGTACCAGTCTGGCTGGACTGCATGTGTTCTGCCTGACCATGGGTGGCGCTGTAATCCCTGGCAGGGTCTAGAATGTAGTCTAGTTGGGTGCATTAAAGGTTTACTCTTTCTCTGAGTGTCATTTTTTCTGTGCATTCTGGGAGAGGGTACTTAAGGTGCTGACGTCACGTTTTTCGGGATTCCTGTCCAGAAGGGCTTTCTGGCTGATGGTACTGGTCCTCCTGACCAGCCCCCAGGATTCTCATGGCCTGGAGTGCGTATCCACCCCACTACAGGTCTCGGGGCTGGCTAGCCCGAGGCAAAGAAACTGAAAGAAGTATTCAAAGGTTGTCCGGTGCTGTCTCGGTTTGTGGAGAGGCCCAGCAACTGTGAAGATATCCAGGGGAGGATTCTTCAGGAGAAGGCCACGCAAAGGTTGGCTTCTCAATAAGAGCCTTGACAAGTTGGAAGACCCCAAGTGAATATGGTCTCATGTGGTATCGCCGGACCTGCTGCAAGATACTGGTACCATACGAGGGTTCTCCAAATGTTCTACCACCTTTCAGTTTTACTCAAGTGTTCTATAGCAAGTCTGTGGCAGAGACTGTATCTGATTGAAGCACCTTGTTGGCTGCTAGGCCTGGTGAGAGAAGGACTATCCAATAAGAGTGAGAATCCAGCTGTGAATGGCTATTCTCTGGATTTCCTACTGGTGAGAGACTTTTCCTATTTGAATTAGCGCTAAGAGTGCCTGGACTTTCCTACCTAAACCCTCTAACCCTATGTTAAGAGACTGTGTTTGTTAACTACTTTTTTGCAAATAAAAATCCCTTTTAGTGGATCTGGCGTCGGTCTCTGCAGTTCTTGGGCCATCTACCTCGGGAAACCCCTAGACACACACGAGGTGAAGAAGGTAACAGTAAGCCCATTTAAATCAGCCACTCCTTCGGGGGTCAGTGCTACACCTATTGAAGTCACTGTACAGCAAGACTGGAGTGTGAGAGGATGAAGCAGCACAATGAAGCATGCTTATAGGAGGAGAGCAGAACAACAGAGGCATGAGCTCATCACTGTGCTGCTTCTCCTTTTTACTGTTCAGCAGAAGGCTGGGGCATGGCCCAGGACAACCTGGGATCTGTGGAAGTTTGTTAAATGATGCTGGCTATCCGACCAAGAACATCAACCAGCACTGCAGGGATAATCTGTGGCTTGAAGGTAAAAGTTGGTTTTCGTCATGTTATCTTTTCATTGGCTACTGCTTTTTAACTTTTTGTGGCTGGATTTCTGCTTTAAATATCACCGTTGGGTGGATTGAACTTTAAAATGCTAAATCTTGTATGCGATAATCCACAGCAACCAATCACAATTCATCATCTCCAGCATCATCTAGCTCTCTCCTCCCCATCTTTACTGTCCCTGGTCTACCCCTTTCATTTATAGGATTTGAGCCCTGTCAATCACAGAGGCTCAGCACCAGATGTGGGCTTTTCCTGGGGTGGTCTGCTTTGTTCAGGAAGTTATTTGCTGCCCCCAACCAGATCTGCCTGCATTGCACAGAGCAGCACAGAGACCCGGTAATTAAATCACTAGGTCCAGAATAAGATATACAGTATAATGAAAACAGAAAGGTTATAAATGTCGTTAGCATGTTGATTAAAGTGGGAGGGCCAGATCAAGGAAGGCAAAATATAAGCAGATTAAACCTGGAATGGAAAACACAATTTTATTTGTTGCTGTGTTTAATTTAGCATAGCTTATATTTTTATTAAACATTTACTAATTATATAAATGTAAATAATAATGTTCTATCAGGATATAATATTTCAAAGCCAATGCAAAATGCTTTAATTTTTTTAATCCTTTTATTCGGATTTGCTGTTACAGGAGTAACAAGAAAAAAATTCCATCAGCGAGGAAAAAAAACAACATTATAATTATTTGTTGAATATGGAATTTGTTGCTATTTATTTTTATTAAATCAGAACTTTAGCGGGGGATGGTTAAATTAAAAAAAGTCAGCAACTGCAAATACTGTAGATGCTGACTTTTAAAAAATGCATATGTTCCAGCCCTTGGAGTCCAGCTTCCGGGCATGCAACCACCAATTTTCTCCCAGGGCTTCTGTTTATCCATGCCGCCATCTTGGTTTTGGGAGCCCTCTGTCACTTCCTGATGTCTCATAGCTGGCTCCCCTACTGCGCATGCGTGAGCTGCACCCTGCAGAAGACTGGCCCTGTAGCTTTCTGGAATGTGCAACGTGACCTCTGGAAGTGCAGCTCCTTCCCCCGCCATGTTTCCTGGGTTCTTCTATCCCAGGGGTTTCATGGAGAGCCGTTTAAGCGTTAATATTTACTCTTAAGGGGCTGGTGTATTTGTAAGACTAGATGTGCAGAGCAACCCACTTCCTCTTTACATCAGATGGCAAGAGCCCCCCACTGCTGCCGGAGTCTGCTGAATGCTGAAATGAGGGGAGGCAAAGATGAGGGGGTGCTGTGGCTGCACAGAGAGGTGCAGGATCTGTAGGAGGAGTTCTGTTCTCCTCTCTGCTGCCAACTGCTGAGATGGAGGGGGAGAGACTAGCCTCTCCACTGCTGCACAGACAACCACAGGATCTGGCAGAGGAGTTCTGTACTCCGTAGGACTCATGCACACAGGGCGTTAGAAAAACCAAACAGCAACGACACTACTCACTACCAACGCCAGGAAAAAGCAGCTGTAAAAATGTGCTTTTAGCAGCTTTTTTATTGGTGTTAATGTACGTTTAGCTGCATTGGCTTTTATCTGCGTTTCTCTGCCTCTATTCAAAATCAATGGTTCTTTATGAGAGCCCATTTTATTTGAATAGAAGTCGCACCAGATGTGGGATCATGATGATCCAGCTTGTAGAGCAACTTATGCGCTGAGGATCTTGAAGGGGAAAGAAATGGCGTGGGGTCCCCCCCAAATCCATACCAGACCCTTATCCGAGTATGCAGCCCAGCAGGTCAGGTAAGGGGGGGGACGAGTGAGCTCCCCCGACCATACAAGGCCACATTTCCTCAACATGGGGGTGAGGGTGCTTTGGCCGTTGGTTGTCAGGGTCTGCGGGCGGGGGGTTATCGGAATCTAGAAGCCCCCTTTAACAATAGGGCCTCCAGATCTTGGCCCCCCACCCTATGTGAATGAGTATGTGGTACATTGTACCCCTACACATTCACCTAAATAAAAAAAATAATAAAAAAAACACAGTACACAGGTTTTTAAAGTATTTTATTAAGGCAGTGTCAGAAACCATGAAATCAGACCAAGACAGAAGTACAGTTAAATCACGCTTGTTTGATAATAAAGGTAGAAAGAACAAAACGTAGTCAAAATATAGCCAAAGTTCAGTAACCGGAATGGATAGTCAGCCAAGCCAGAAGTCAGGGATCAATGTAGTGGAACAGCAAACAGGATCTGGAGCCAGAAGGGATGTCAGCCAAACAGGAACGCAGGAGATAGTCTCTGTAATGTTGACCAAGGCAAAGGCAGAGATCCTCTGGACTGGATGGCTTAAGTAGGCAGGACTCACCAGCAGGATATCATCAACAGCTGAGTACCTGTGGAGAGATAGGAGCTGGCAATTAGCTGACGGCTGAGCGGCCAGCTCAGACAGGCAGCTCTGGCGTCTCTTACGATTTCTTCTCCCCTCTCCGGTTCTTCTCCCTCCTCTGGCGATGTCTTCTTCCTCTGCCGGTTCTTCTTTTTGCTCTTTCGCCGGGTCTTCTCCACTGTCTTCTCCCTCTGTTCTTTCTCCGATATTGACTCGATGTGATCTCCCGCTGTAGTACTGGGTCCGCTGTGTGCAGTGACATATATTGGCATGAGGCGGGACCACCCGGTGATGTCATCTGAAGGCCCCGTCCCCTTGTGACATCACCGCCCGGGGCATGATGGGGTAGTGACATCATAAGGGGGCAGGAGAGCCAGAGGAGAAGAGAAAGGAAGTGGGACCGAGAAAGGAAGGCACCTGCTCCTTAAATTTTTTTTAAAAGTCTGCCTTTCAGGAGATGAAAGCAGTAAGTGTAATTTTTGAGTGAAGATACACTTTAATAAACCGCAAGAAGCTCAGAAATAAATTAAACATATATTGTTCAAGTCTCAGTTGCCTGTCTATGCACTCATGCACACTGAGTGTTCAGCCCTGGTGAACGAGACTCCAGCATTGAGGTGCGAGTGGAAGGCACAGAAGAACCGTCCAGCCACGCTGCTGGCAGCCTTTAAAATTATGACAAGCTGACAGCTGCTGTGGCTGGACAGTGCACCAAGTGCTCCTAACATTAGGACAGTATACGCTCAGGAAGACGAATAACTAGAAAACCGACTGCTTGTTTTCCGTGCAATCGTCTGTGATCGCTTACCACCCTAAATGTTAGTAGCACTCGGTGCACCATCCAGCCGCAAGCAGCTTTCAGCCTCTCATAGAGTTTTACAGGTTGCCATCAGCAGGGCCGATTGCACAAAAAAAAATGTATAGGGTGTTATTACGAAAGGCAAATCTACTTTGCACTGCACGTACACTTGGAAGTGCAGTCACTTTAAATCTAAGGGGTAGTTCTGAAATGAGGGGAAGCTCTGCTGATTTTATCATCCAATCATATGCAAGCTAAAATGCTGTTTATTTTCCTTGCATGTCTCCCCTCGGATCTACAGCGCCTTTAAAGTGGATTTTCCTTTAGTAAATAACCCCCATAGAGTCTCATGCACTGATGCTAACACTCATACCCTGTACACACGACCGGTTTTCCAGTCAGAATAAACTCTGAAGGTTTTTCCGACAGAATTACGCTGAAACTGTCTTGCGTACAAACGATCACACCAAAGTCCGATCGTCAAGAACGCGGTGACGTACAACACATACGACAGGACTAGAAAACGGAAGTTCAATAGCCAGTAGCCAATAGCTTCTGTCTCGTACTTGCTTCAGAGCATGCGTCGTTTTTGGTCCGTCGGAACAGCATACAGACGAGCGGTTTTCCCGATAGGAATTGATTCTGTCGGAAAATTTAGAACATGTTCTATTTCTCGGTCCGTCAGAATTAAAAAAAAAAGTTTGATGGGGCCACACACGATCGGAATATACGATGAAAAGCTTCCGTCGGACATTTTGTGTCGGACATTCCTGCTTGTGTACCTGGCATCAATGTGCACGAAATCTATAAAGTGCCAAAGATAGGTCTGTAAAACAGGAAAGAGCTTAACAAATGGAGCTGTGTGTACCTACATGCGGTCCTGTCAGGAATGACACTCTGTTCACGCAAACCATATATTCTATTAATAAACGGAATCATCACGGAATCCCTGCGTGTGTTCGCCAAAGGGGCGGGTGGGGGAACTCTCATATTTTCATGACCCTCAATGCAACTATACAAACCAAAAGACCACAGGAGCAGCTCCCCTATTCTTCCAGTTGGTTACCGTAGTTTCTGTTGCTGTGGCAACCCTGTGAATGGATTGCGTGAAGATGGTTAATTAGTGAATCAACTAAGGAAGACCCTGCAAGGGGTGAAAAAAAAAATGCTCTGGAGGCCTGGAAAGGATTTATGGGCACAAAAGGGTTAAGATGGGTAGAGCCAATCAGTTATTTGATTCTGCCATGTATTGAAGTGCATGAATGAAATTAGCATAGTATTCCCTGCAGTCCTGCCAACTTTTCGGGAGTAAAAAAAATATTCCAGCGGTCTAGCGGTAGCTGCTGAGCTGTTATTTATTACAAATGTTCAGACATCATAAGACTAACAAAGGATATAACTGCAAGTGGGGGAGAGAGGCCTGTAAGGTCAGGGGACCTGAGTGTAACAGGAAGTGTTCTCACATTGCATTCTGTATTGTATAAAGCAGCATTTCCCTTTTATGTATACCAGGGTTATGCAATTTGCGGACCTCCAGCTGTTGTAAAACTACAACTCCCATCATGCCTCTGCCGCCGGGTGTCATGCTTGTGTCAGAGTCTTGCTATGCCTCATGGGACGTGTAGTTCTGAAAGGAGCTGGAGGTCCACTAATTGCATATGCCTGATGTATACCATCATCCAAATCTTTCAGTGTCCCACAGGCATATTTGCACACATGGGAACTACAGTATCTCACAAAAGTGAGTACACCCCTCACATTTTTGTAAATATTTTATTATATCTTTTTATGTGACAACACTGAAGAAATTGCACTTTTCTATGTAAAGTAGTGAGTGTACAGCTTGTATAACAGTGTCAATTTTTCTGTCCCCTCAAAATAACTCAACAAACAGCCATTAATGTCTAAACCGCTGGCAACAAAAGTGAGTACACCCCTAAGTGAAAATATCTAAATTGGGCCCAATTAGCCATTTTTCCTCCCTGGTGTCATGTGACTCGGTAATGTTACAGGGTCTCAGGTGTGAATGGGGAGCAGGTGTGTTAAAATGGTGTTCTTGCTCTCACTCTCTCATACTGGTCACTGGACGTGCAACATGGCACCTCATGGCGAAGAACTCTCTGAGGATCTGAAAAAAAAAATTGTTGCTCTACATAAAGAGGGCCTAGGCTATAAGAAGATTGACAAGACCCTGAAACTAAGCTGCAGCACGGTGGCCAAGACCATACAGCTGTTTAACAGGATAGGTTCCACTCAGAAAAGTCCTCGCCATGGTCGACCAAAGAAGTTAAGTGCACGTGCTCAGCGTCCTATCCAGAGGTTGTCTTTGGGGGTGGGGGGCCAGCCTGTCAGTGCTCAGACCATACACTGCACACTGCATCAAATTGGTCTGCATGGATGTCGTCCCAGAAGGAAGCCTCTTCTACAGATGATGCACAAGAAAGCCTGCAAACAGTTTGCTGAAGACAAGCAGACTAAGGACATGGATTACTGGAACCATGTTCTGTGGTCTGATGAGATCAAGATAAACTTATTTGGTTCAGAAGGTGTGAAGCGTGCGTGGCGGCAACCAGGTGAGGAGTACAAAGACAAGTGTGTCTTGTCTACAATCAAGCATGGTGGTGGGAGTGTCATGGTCTGGGGCTGCATGAGTGCTGCCGACACTGGGGAGCTACAGTTCATTGAGGGAACCATGAATGCCAACATGTACTGTGACATACTGAAGCAGAGCATGATCCCCTCTCTTTGGAGACTGGACCAAAGGTTATATGATAACGACCCCAAACACACCTCCAAGACGACCACTGCCTTGCTAAAGAAGCTGAGGGTAAAGGTGATGGACCGGCCAAGCATGTCTCCAGACCCAAACCCTATTGAGCTTCTGTGGGGCATCCTCAAACGGAAGGTGGAGGAGCGCAAGGTCTCTAACATCCACCAGCTCCTTGATGTCATCATGAAGGAGTGGAAGAGGACTTCAGTGACAACCTGTGAAGCTTTGGTGAACTCCATGCCCAAGAAAGTTAAGGCAATGCTGGAAAATAATGGTGGCCACACAAAATATTGACACTTGGGCCCAATTTGGACATTTTCACTTAGGGGTGTACTCACTTTTGTTGCCAGAGGTTTACACATTAATGGCTGTGTGTTGGGTTATTTTGAGGGGACAGCAAATTTACACTGTTTTACCAGCTATAAACGCACTACTTTACATTGTAGCAAAGTGTCATTTCTTCAGTGTTGTCATGTAAAAAGATAGAATAAAATATTTACAAAAATGTGAGGGGTGTACTCACTTTTGTGAGATACTGTTTATTAGAATACTGAGGCTACTTTCACACTGAGGCACTTTACAGGCGCTATATCGCTACAAATAGCGCCTGCAAAGTGCCTCTCCTGTGGGCTGCCAGGACGCTAAAAAAAGTCCTGCAAGCAGCATCTTTGAGTTGCTTTAGGAGCGGTGTATACACAAGGCAAGAATGCAGGCATCAGATGATAACAAATGAGTGCAGTCCAGGCACACATGCAGTAGTGTGAACAATGTGAACATCTAGCACAGCCAGGGATTAGCGGGAAAACCGGAAGGGGTATTGCTGCAATGAGAGAGAGTGCAGTTGCCAGATCCAACCTTTGATGTTGGGAATGGGCGGGGCCCCCTTTGTCAAGTAACCCATTCATAGGGAAACAGCTGGTATTTATGCAGTGAGAGCCAGGAACAAGGTGGCTAAGGGCCAATTGAAACTACTGCATGTGCACCCACAGCAGTGTATAATTCAGGGTTGGTCCTGCCCCTTGCCACCTTTTTCCTGGCAGGCACTGCACTGTATAAAAGCCAGCTGTTTCCTTATGAAAGGGTTGTCTGACAAAGAGAGCCCCTGAAATGCATATTGGCCCCGCCCATCCCCAACATCAAATTTTGGATTTGACAGCTGGACTCTCTCTCATTGCTGCTGTACCCCTGCTGGTTTGCCCCCCAATCCCTGGCTGTGCTGGATGTTCACAGTGCTGAAGGTCCCGCTTGGTTGTTAGCATATTATGGAGCAATGCAGGACTGCGGGACAAAGGTGAAAAAGTGGGAATGTCCCGCCCAATCTGGGACTGCTGGGAGGTATGGGTATGGTAATGACGTGGTAGGCTTAGGCCGCGTACACACGCGCGGACTGTTCGCCCAACTTTGTCCGCTGAACAGTGTTTGGGCGGACAGTCCGCTCGTGTGTGGGCTTTCAGCGGACAGTTTCAGCGGACAGTTGGACGGACAAGGTTTTTCGGAAATTCCGAAAAACTGTCCGCTGAAACCTTGTTTGAGCGAACAGTCCGCCCGTGTGTAGGCTTGTTCGTCAAACAAAGTTGCGCGCATGCTCAGAAAGGATTTTCACGCCGAAAGCTATAATGCAGTGTATAGGACGTCGTATTTTTCGTCCCGTCGTACGTGCCGTTCACGTCATCGCGCACGGTTTCAGCAAACTGTTCGTTCGTCGTGTGTGGGCATGTCCGTCCATGCTAATTTTGAGCGGACTGTTTGCCGAAACTGTTGGACGGACAAAGTTGGGCGAACAGTCTGCGCGTGTGTACGCGGCCTTACTGTAAAACAGGGATATGCAATTAGTGGACCTCCAGCTGTTGCAAAACTACAAGTCCCATCATGCCTCTGCCTCTGGGTGGCATGCTTGTGGTTATCAGTCTTGCTGTGCATCGTGGGACTTGTAGTTCAACAGCTGGAGGTCCGCTAATTGCATAGCTCTGCTGTAAAAGAACTAAGTTTAAAGTGGAACACCAGGCAGCTAAATATATAAATATTGAAATACATACTGTATATAGAAACTGTTTTACCTGCCAGAGGAGGTGTTTTTCTGTCTATTCAGTCCTGAGATTTCCACAGCTCAGCCCTATGAAAATGGAGTGTCAAACAAAATTCCTATGAATCCATAAAACTGAATTGCTACTTGATGGATGAAAACTCGATGTCCAGCGCCTTTTATTTACTTTTTCTTTTATGCAGCACAGCCTTGTCTGCCATGGGAGGAGACCTGATATTTATTTTCTGCAGGTCAGTAATACAGGTCTTATCCCTCCCCTAGTCTGTGATTGGATAGTGAAAGGAGAAGCAGCAGATTGATGAGCTCATCTCTCTCCTCTCTTTCTCCTCTATCCTCTGTAAGCACATGGCCACATGCAGCTGCATTCATTTATGTCTTTTATATCTGCCTAGACTTCAGCTTTAGCAATTGTTATCTGAGGAAGCAGAGCCATTCTTATCTGGGGGAAAAGTTAACATTTTGTGTAATACCAAGGAAGCCAGAGATTTGTGTCTTGTCTCAATTTCTCACCCTTCAAGCATTTCTTGACAGATTGAAAGATTTGGAAACAGAGCAGGGATACACAATGTGAATGTAATCAACTGCCTCTATACTATCGACTTCAGACACGAATGTGAATCTTGTGAAGGTATGTTCAATCTAGCCAGGGAAAGGCTGTCTGAGCCCTTGTACACACGGTCGGAGATTCCGACGGAATGTATCCGATCGGACCGTTTTGACGGATAATCCAACTGTGTGTGGTCTTCATCGGACTGTTTCCGTCAGAGTATCCGACGGACCAAGTTTTCCAACTTGTCGGTAAAATTTTCCGACAACATGATCCGATCGGACATACTCCGATCATGTGTAGAGAATTCCGATCGGACAAAGTGCCACGCATGCTCGGATCAAATTCCTACACCAAAGCTATTGGCTACTAGCCTGAACGTAGTCCCGTCGTAATGAAATAACGTCATCACGTTTTGAACGATCGGATTTTCAGACAACTTTGTCCGACCGTGTGTATGCAACAGTTTCGGACAAAATCCGACGGATTTGGTTGTCGGAATGTCCGACCGTGTGTACAAGGGCTTAAAGGGTATTTCCACTTTCGCAATCAAATTCGGTAAATCTCCACTTGTACCACAATCAAAATTTCACCCAACAAAAGACCGATGAGAGCTTTTCATCGGAAAATTCGACCGTGTTTATGCTCCATCGGAATTTAGCTGGCCGAATTCCCGCCAGCAAAAACTTGAGAGCATCCAATCGTGTGTATGCAATTCCGATGCGCAAAAACTCACACATGCTCAGATTCAACTACGAGGTGGATGCTATTGGCTACTGGCTATTGAACTTCCTTTTTCTAGTCCTGTAGTACGTGTTGTACGTCACCGCGTTCTTGGCGGTCGGAATTTGGTGTGACCGTGTGTATGCAAGACAGCTTGAGCGAAATTCCATTGGAATTCCGTCGGGAAAACCATCAGAGTTTTTTCCGACCAAAATTCTGATCGTGTGTATGCGCCATAACTGTTTGTTATATGTTCCCATTCACACAGCATCCAGACACAGTCTCTGGGCCTGTTTTTGTTGTTTTTATTAGGGATAATAACTTGGATGGGGTAGAGGGGTTATGGGATGCCCAGCTTTACGGAAAACAGTGAATGGGGAAAACTTCCTTCCTCTGTACAAAGTAAGGATTCTGTACTGCTCTCCTTCCAAGACACCCTCAGTCATTAACCACTTCAGCCTCGGAAGATTTTACCCCTTCCCTGACCAGAGCACTTTTTGCGATTCCACACTGCAACGCTTTAACTGGCAATTGCGCGGTCATGCGACGTTACACCCAAACAAAATTGCCATCCTTTTTTTCCCACAAATGGTGGGATTTGATCACCTCTGCGGTTTTTGCGCTATAAACAAAGAAAGAGCGTCAATTTAGAAAAAAACTTATTCTTTTTTACTTTCTGCTATAATAAATATCCCCCAAAAATATATATAAAAAAAAATTTTTTCCTCAGTTTAGGCCGAGATGTATTCTTCTACAAATTTTTGGTAAAAAAAAAATCGCAATAAGTGTATATCGATTGGTTTGCGCAAAAGTTATAGCGTCTACAAAATAGGGGATAGTTTTATGGCATTTTTGTTATTCATTTTTTTCTTACTAGCATTGGCAGCGATCTTCGGTTTTTATCGGGACTGCGACATTATGGCGGACACATCGGACATTTTTGACACACTTTTAGAAATAAACAACAAGAAATACATTGTTGAAAGAGCACAATAAAAGTACAATAAATTGAAATATGTTGTAGATCCTTTGACAGACTCTGTCTGCTTCTCCCTGGTTATTCCTGGGTGCTGGGTTTGCCTCTTCTTGATTGGCTGGTGGTGGAATGACGTCACCCAGGAGTCTGTGCACATGGGTGTCCATCAATCCTGCACAAGCCACACATGTGCAGCTCAGTGTGCATGCAGTAGAAGATTGCAAGCAGGTAGGTAAAGCCCCATACACACTATCAGATTTTGTGCTGATTTTTGTCTACAGATTTACCAAAACCATGTAGTGCAAGGGCCTGCCTGATTGCATACAAATTGAAACTCCTAAGGTTTGACCTCATATTATATGGTTTTGGTAAATTTGAAGATAAAAATCAGCAAAAGACAGTGTGTATGGGGCTTAAGGGCTCCTTCATATGGACATGTCCGTGTACGGAGCCCGCTCTGCTCAGCGGGGGATTGCTCTGTCGATCCCCGCTGAGCAGGCAGATGACAGGTCTGTCTCTGCACACTGTGCAGAGACAGATCTGTCAGAGCGCTGCTCTCCCCTATGGGGGGGATCGGATTAAGACGGACCGTAGAGTCCGTCGTCACCCGATCCGATCCTCAGATGGATGGAAAAACAGTTTTTTTCCTCCATCACACTTTTTCGGATCGGAGCGGGTCGGATGTCAGTGGACATGTCATTGCTGACATCCGACGCTCCATAGAGGTCTATGGAGTGTCCGTTCAGGTCCGCGTAAAAAACTGACAGGTGGACCTGAATGGGTCGTCCGTGTAAAAGGGGCCTAAGTGTTTGTTCTTGCTAAAGAGAGATTGCATGTGTCTTTTGCAATAGAGCAAAAGAGCTACCTGCTCGCAGTTTGTGGTTAGTTACCTTTAGTTCTGATTTAATGCAGACTTACCTAAAGGCCTACATTAAAGTATTACTAAACCCACAACAGTAAAATCAGTCTGTATATGCAATAAAGCATGATTTTTATACTCACTGTGGAACTTAAAGGGTTAACCCTCCACATTGTGTAAAAAAGCTGTTTGATCCTGTCTTCTCTGATCCTCCCCTTCTTTTACTGTCCCCAATCCATCTACTGATAGAACAGAGCCCTAGTAGGCATTCTGCACATGCTCAGTTTGGTGTTTATTGTTAGCGAGTTTTTAGGGTTTTTTTGGGGGGGGGGGGCGTGCATGTGATCAGCACAGGGCCAATCAACACTGTTCAGACAAAGTCAGGGATCATGCAGCCTCAAAGGACAGTCAGAGTAGAATGAAAAGTTGTCCTATAAGCTTTAACCAGACACTGACAGAAGTCACAGGACTGCTATATACTGCTGATGACAAAGGGTATTTAGCAGTTTATATTTACTAAAATAATTGTATTTCCATGTTCTGTGTACTGTGGGAGGCCAGATATAGTGAATGCAGGGTCCTGGGTTTAGTAACACTTTAAATAAGCCTAGTAGTGATTATATTATTTATAATAACTAGTATGATTTTTTTTTTTTACCATGTGGCCTAAAGTCTACTGTCCTGCCTGCACACATTTCCCATACATTATACAGGATCCCTTCAGCCCACATCACAGTGCCTGAATGCGCTCATGCAAAAGTTGACATGAGCTGAATTAATGAAACAAAATGAAGACATCTTAATGCATGTACATTTCAATTCATTAGTGAAGTAATGAATGCAAATTAATGGAAGATTACATATATGGATGTGAGTTAATTAATACTGGGATAAGGGGCTTACCAGGGAATTTGTGAAAAACAGGACGACACAAGACGGAGTCGGGCAGACCAAGGCTCTCAGCAGGAGATCCAGTAACAAAAAACATGCCTGCCTGACACTGGTGAAACATGCTGACACCAATAATGGGGAGCGGTCCTAGTTTTAGAGGCTTGCTATTTGGGAGACCAATGAAAAGTTGGAGTCAAACTAATGAAGGATTGCAATCCGAAAAATATAGATAATGGAATCATAAGACCTTGCCAAAAGCCCTTGGAATGTAAATCAAAGATGATTTTTATGATCATATGCGTCCCACAGATTTAAATATACACAAACTACCGCTATACATTTGCAGCCCTTTCCTGTGTGCACCCAAATTGTTTCTAACTAGAATTTTGTAGCAGGTGGAAATTTTAGAAACAAATCTATGTATGGGTCATTGTAAACAACTAGAGGCTACCTGAAAAGGGAGAAATTTACTATTTCGGTACCCAAAATATTAACAATAACATAGTAAAAATAGAAATGTTATTTATACAACAATATTAAAAGAACACATGTCAACATATACAGCATGAATAAAAAAAATCAATTCATAATAACATCTTCAGAACAAACTCTATATTGCTAAAAGTCTGCTTTTACACGCACAGAAACTTTAATGGCATCCCAGTCTTAGTCCGTAGGGTTCAATATTGAGTTGGCCCACCCTTTGCAGCTATAACAGCTTCAACTCTTCTGGGAAGGCTCTCCACAAGGTTTAGGAGTGTGTCTATGGGAACGTTTGACCATTCTTCCAGAAGCGCATTTAACAGCTTCAACTCAACTGTGGACAAGAAGGCCTGGCTCGCAGTCTCGGATCTATTTCATCCTAAAGGTGTTCTATTGGGTTGCAGGCCAGTTCCTCCACCCCAAACTCGCTCATCCATGTCTTTATGGACCTTGCTTTGTGCACTGGTATGCAGTCATGTTGCAACAAGAAGGGGCCACCCCCAAACTGTTGGGAGCATGAAATTGTCCAAAATGTTTTGGTATGCTGACACCTTAAGAGTTCCTTTCACTGGAACTAAGGGGCCAAGCCCAACCCCTGAAAAAAAAAAACTTACGCCATAATCCCCCCTCCACCAAATGATTTGGACCAGTGCACAAAGCAAGGTCCATAAAAACATTGATGAGTGAGTTTGGGATGGAGGAACTCGACTGGCCTGCACAGAATCCTGACCTCAACCCGATAGAACAACTTTGGGATTAATTAGAGTGGAGACTGTGAGCCAGGCCTTCTCATCCAACATTAGTGCTTGACCTCACAAATGCGCTTCTGGAAGAATGGTCAAACATTCCCATAGACACACTCCTAAACTTTGTGGACAGCCTTCCCAGAAGAGTTGAAGCTGTTATAGCTGCAAAGGGTGGGCCAACTCAATATTGAACTCTACAGACTAAAGCCTCGTGCACATAATCAGATTTTCAGACATCCGTTCGTTCCTTTTTTGTGGCATGCTAGTCTCATGTCGAAAGTTAAGAGGTTACTTACTTTTTACGAAAATTTTCGTACAACAGAATACAAATTCAGAAGTGACATAATCTGTTGAATAGTTTTATATGTATTATTTTGTTTCTGAGCATGCAAAGTTTTGCTCTTACGATTTTTTTCGTATAAAAACCATACTAATTAAAAGAAAATCGGACATTTAGTTTACGTACGACAAAAATTTTGTAGTCTGCACATCCAGCTTTTGTCTGACGAAAAACTGGAATCGGCTGTCGAAAGCACCATACTAACGATCCGAAAATCAGAAGATTGTTTGTTAAAGAGGAAGTAAACCCAGATGGGTTTACTTCCTCTTTGATTCCCTGCAAAGGTAAAGCATAATTGACTACTATTATGCATGCATGCGCACAGGAGCCGCCACTCGCGGCATATCGCCGTTGACAGCGGCACGCTCAGTGCGCCTGCCACGCAGCGGTGCCTGTCTTTCGGCAAATATCTCCTAAACTGTGTAGGTTTAGGAGATATTTCTTGAACCTACAGGTAAGCCTTAATCTAGGCTTACCTGTAGGTCAAAGTTGGTTGTAAGGGTTTACAACCACTTTAAGCAAACTTTTTGCTTCTGGTTTTCGTATCAGGTCTACGGATGCCAGTAAAGTTCATGTGCATGTAAAGGCAGGCATCCCAATTATGACAATATAGTATATGTTGTAGTACACATTTATTGCTGATAATGGGGTCATGTATTCATCAGGCTGAAAAAATAAAATACAATTCTTCTTTGTTATAGGATGCCCATTTGTTCTTTTTCAGAAAACTATAAGTCTCTGCATAAATGTTTTTTTTTAACCAAGCACTATAAAAAATAAAGATTTAAAGCCCAATTCCAGGCACTTTTTTTGGATTTTAGATGGAGCAGGGAAGGGCTACAGATTTTTCTTCCCATCTATGTTGGGGAGATTGCCTTCACTTCCTGTCATGACAGGAAGTGATGAGAAATATCTCCAACCGGGACACGAACAAAAATGTATTTCAGTACAGCATGGAAGGGATATAACTTTTAACCTTTTTTTCCTGCAAATTGACAGAAATCTAACTCTAAAAATCTTCCCACCCATCATGGGTCCTTGCCTCCTTTTGCTAAAAGAAAACTTAAAACAGGAAGGGTAAGATTGCCTCATATTAGCCACAACTGATAGATGAATTTGGGACCCGCAGTCAGAGGTTTTGTCAGAAGAGGCATGGTGGATGTTCTGAAAATGTTATAGATAGGCAACTCCTATCCTTATATTGATTATGATTAGTGGTTCCAAATTAAATAAAAACTACTGCAGTAGAGAACAGACACAAAATAATACTCTCAGCATCCTGAGTCTTTAGCTAGACTGTTAAGATACTAAAACACACTTTTTTAATACCTAACTAAATCCACATTATTGGGTATCAGCAGCTGTGTGCAGGTAACAATTGGCCTAATTTACTGTATTATGGCTCCAAGTCATGTGTGACCTCTTTTCTTACGTGTGTTGCAGAGCTTCCAGCAGATAAGTGAACATGTGGCAAGGAATTCTAATGTTTATATATTTCTACAATTATTATTGCATTTCATGGACAGGATAATGGGTGAAGTATATTACGGTACATAGAAGAGAACACGCCACATTTGGCCTTATGTAAGTATTCAGGGAACGTTGTTTTAAAGGAATATTTTGGTGGAACTTGTTTAATGTCAGTTTCTATACTGACAGCAGTGAGACAGACAACAAATGTTTTCGAAAAGAGGTTTATCAAGTTGCTTTCAAATGGGGTAGGGTCCAACGATGTCATCCTGATGACCTACAATAGTTTGGTGTGCTGTTCAGACTGCGTGGGGTATATGCGATCATTTGTAGCTGATGGGAGTGCCCGCAAGGAATGGAGCTTGTCTTAGCTCCTGCTGTAGCTCAAAGGGAAAGGGAAGAGGCAATCCCTAAAGCCGTATACCCATCCTGTTCCACATTAGTATCAGAATGTCAGAATGGCAAAAGCCCCATGACTAAGCTCCAGGGGGCGGAGCATTGGGGGCTTGGCCTGGTTGGAGCCAGGCTGAGGTTGCCACTCTGACATTCTCTTACTATGTGGATAAGGACGGATGTGCGGACACGGGGGGTGGGGCCACCAGTACATTGGCACCATGCTTGTGCACCCATCGTGGGACTTCTGCATATGCGGCAGCTCCATGCTTGGTGTGCACTACATCATCACGATGGCTGCACGTGCTCACGGAAGCGCAACGCGGGCACGTATCATAGCGTTGTTTTGCATGGCGTTAGGGGCGTGGCTCGTTGCCTCCGCTTGGGGATATAGGTTTGAGGGCTATGCAAATGCTTTTCTTTTCCACTCACTTTGATGGTGGTCTTGCACATTCGAGGTCTCATACAGGGGTAAGCACATCACAGACATTACTATGTCACTTTATTTGTCCTCACTGCACTTGTTTCATACAAATCAGCGATTTGTTTTACACCTCCCAACCCTAGCATTGTTTTGAGGACTTTCTTTGCTTACATACATTTTTCACCTTTCTGCTCTCTTTTTCCACCTTGATTTCCTCTTCTTTCCCATTTTATCATATCTTTCTTTATCATTATTATTTTTTCCACGCTCTACCCCTGCCGTTGCTCTCGTTCCATTTCAGTTTATAACATGAATGTTGTAAAGACATCTACATTCTCATACGTTCATACAACCAGTATGGTGATTACTATTATAATCATATTTATATATATATATTTTGCTTACATTATCCCTGCTACACTGTATTTGGTTTATGAGGCACGCCATAGGGTATTCCTTTTTTTTTTTTTTCTCGATCTCCCTTCTTTTTCTTTTTGTTTTTTCCTTTTCCCCACTCACATTTTTGCACTCTTTGCATCCTCCTTTTCATACACTTTCTCCTATATGTATCCACCTTCACAATGCCACGTATTTCACTTTACAACAGTGATATCCTACCATTTATACTCTTAGGTCTTTATTAAGTACTTTGTTAATTTATTTAGATAATAATTACATTCTTATTTCAGTTGTTACGACATATATGGCCATGGGGTATTTCAGGATACATCACATCCACTCTTCTTCTTGTTGCCATACCCACCCTCCACCTGCTCCCCATGTGTTTGTTGCGAACCATGTCTCTTCAGCTTCCGGTGGAGGCATTCACTGCTTTCACCCCTGGAGATCAGTCCATTGGACCAGCTGACCCCAATGTGAGTATGGAGTGCCTCTCTGAGGCCACATGCTTCTTCTTCAATAGAATCATCACTGTTTGCCATATCTTACCGATACTTATTGTCTTTTTAGATACTCCACATATACATCTACTCCTGAGGAAGCGAGCAGAGCTTGCGAAACGCGTCGAGTATATAAGCTGTATATGTATATTATGTACTTTTAATATTGTAACACATATGTTCATGGTTAAGCTATGGTTCTTGATGGTTTTTATATTTATTTACGATTATGTCTGTGAAACGCAAATAAAATCTTTATCAATGTACTACACTTATTTGTTATGACCTCTATGAACAACTCATTTAAAGTCCCATGGGCGAATTCGTTTTGTATTATATGTATTAGGGATGGAGTTGTACCATATATAGTATCCAGACTGCCCCCTTTTTTCGATGTGCGGATTTAGGGATTACCTCCTCCCTTTTCCTTCAAACTGTCATCCTGATACTTCTTTCCTGCATGATGGTTCCAGTTCAGTCACATACTACTTCTAGACAGTAAAGTCAGTTTCTGGATGGCAGCCCAGGAGCCATCATTGCGAATCATAGATATTTGCCCCTTATGAGCTTTACTTATCTAATCTGACTTTGGATCAGTGGTGTAGCGTGGGGGGCAGGCGGGGATACCGCCCCGGACGCAAAAGATTTAGAGGGCGCTGTCCTGAGTATAAGTCATCTAGGGCAGGGCAAAAAGCCTCTTGTTTTTGCAGAGTCCGGGTTGTGTGGCAGCAATAAACAAATAAGCTTTCTATCTCCATCGGTCTCTGGGAATGGATTAGCATTGTGGAGATCTAATACCTGGTCAATTAGTATGGAACGAGAAGAGTTAAGTGGAGCAGGCAAGAGGTCTAGGCTGTGTGCTCAGCGGGACCCCATTCTGTTACTGGGAGTGAGGTAACAGAGGTACGCTGACTGGTGGTGTGGGCATGCCCCTCCTAATGCAACACATACATCTGTTCAAATGTGTAGGACAATATCTTTGGAAGTATTCCGCATTTAACCCTACACACATGTGTCTCATTACTGAGTTGGGAGACTACCTAATGTTTGACTTTCACATGACCGTGGCCCATGCCTGGTCCCGGGCATTGGTGAGCATACCTTCTGGCAAGGTGTTACCCCTGTGCGGGGACGAGTCACCCTGTTCATCACCTGGTTTAGCCCAAAGAACCCACCCCGGGGAAGGCCTCCTGCGTGTCCCCTAGGTGGTGCCCCGATGAGTTCATGAGGAGGATATGAAGGAGGTGTCATCCACCTATTGTAACATGCACCCTACCCTTACAAGCGCTGATCGTGCTCAGTAAGTAAAAAAGGGGCTGGAGGGAGAGCAAAACACAGACTTTTTTTTTACCTTAATGCATTGAATGCTTTCAAGTAAAAACAACACTTCTAGCTTTACAACCACTTTCAATACGTACTTACTTGGTTAAAATACACTATTTTGATATTGAATTCAAATACTGATTTCTACTGTAAGATTTCTTGAAGGATACAGAACTCTTCCGTGCACACAGAAGCTAATTGCTTTTCACATTTTTATTGTTTTCTTCAACGAAATTGATCTTACCCAGTCGTAGGTTATTTCAAACTTCATCTATCACCAATAGGCAAACCCAATCAAATGGAAAGACTTCAGAATCTGCTGCACCTCTTGGGAAGCAGAGTCCCCAATTAGCTATTTTATTCCTCAAGACATGGAATATGGATTTTATGATATGGGATTGTCAGAATTTATTCTCAAGATATTGTGTAATATAAGCAGATCGACAGCAACTTACTTCTCTGTGACTGATAAGTGACTCTACAAATACTGCTAATTATATTGTCACCATGTGTTAGCCATGTTACAGCAGAACTTTTAACATTTATGACATTTCATTGATTTTATAATGCCAAACGTTGATAATTGTAACTTATATCTATGTGCCTTATTTAGACTGTCTGATCTACCACCATCAATCCAAATAAGCTGATTGATGGCTGCAAGTAACAAAAACAAGTTGCCTTAGATTTATGGGTCAAGCTTAAGCGTAGTACAGTACACACTGGCCGAATGTTGGGTGGCATCGGCCGGTTCAATAAAAAATGGCCGACATTTGGCCCATGTGTACAGCAGCAGGGCCAGTTTCTGCCTAAGGGTCATGACCAGCTCTGATCAGTGCTCTCAGCCAAAGGATGGTTTTACATGCTGTCAAAAAACACATGTGCACCCACTTTGAAAGTGGGAGGATGGACTGATCCCCTTGTATGGGTACTATTGTTTCATAGCTGAATAACAGTAGAATTTTTGTTTTATCACTATTGTGTTAAGCTGCCCACAGACGGATTGAAATTCCATGTACCATATTGCATAGTCTACATCTGTGTGCGGTAAAACCCAGGTCTGTTTTCTTGCCTTGAGTAGGTGCATTGAGGTGCCATTGAAAATTAGTGCGTTCCAGTAAAACACCCTTTGCCATGTGCTGACATTGACACATAACTGAATCAAACCTTGTTCATTGTTTGCTTAAACTCTTTGCCCATTCCATAAACACATGTTTATGCACCAGGAGTCTAAAAAAACATTCAGTCTAAGTCTAGCCTATCTAATCTAATATATATCTACCCTGAATAGAACTATCAAGAACCTCCAGTGTCAATCAGACCTGAACATCTTCTAAAGTGGCCAGGGAAGGAGCCTGATCTGCAAACAATGTGTCTGGATGGAATCATTATACCCACTTTATTTGTTCTTATTATTAATAATATGAAAGCTAAGGCTCGGTTCACACAGGGGCGGCACGACTTGCAGCGTGACTCACAGACGTGACCTGCACACGACTTCAGCGGCGACTTGCAAAACGACTTCTGTATAGAAGTCAATGCAAGTCGCCTGAAGTCGCCCCAAAAGTAGTACAGGAACCTTTTTTCTAAGTCGGAGCGACTTGAGTCGCTCCTATTAGAACGGTTCCATAGTACAGAACGGAGCGCGACTTGTCAGGCGGCGAAGTCGCCTGGACAAGTCGCCCCTGTGTGAACCGAGCCTAAGTCCTCATCAATGCATCTCTTGTAGCAAACAAAGCCACCCTGCATAAATGGATCTACCCTGAGACCTCCACCAGGTAAGCTATCCTATGTTTTCCATATGGAATGGAATGGGCGGAGGCCTCCTTACATAAGGGAACACAGGTCCAAAATAATTTGCATATCTAGCAATCTTTTATTCAAACCTTGCCAACTGATTACCAATAACCCAGTGTACAAGGTTTCCAATACACTAAATTATATCAAACTAGACTGTTGATGTTTGACAATCCTCCTGACCCTCTACCTTCCACTTTAGCCCAGGTTCACACTGAGCTGCGGGAATTAAGCCATGCGAGTTCAGCTGAACGCATACGATTTCACTCCCTCATGTCAGTCCCAATTTTGGCTGTGATTTCAGAGACATCTGAAATTTCTGAGAAATCGGTATGGCGCCGCAATTGCAGCAGCGCACTGATTGGGACGGTGTCATTGCCGGCAATTGCCGCCAACTTGACATGTCAAATCGCACCAATGTGAACCAGGATTTAATCATACTTTAGATCCCACTAGCTGAGGCCTTCCCCCTTTCCTCCAATTTCTGGTTAACTGACCAACCTCCATCCATCCAAATACTCATCATTACTCCAATCTTAAAATGGTTCTAAAGTCAAAAGGTTTGTTGCCTTAAAGTGATTGTAAATGATCACCTTGTAAAGCAACCCATTCAGTTTAAAATAGCAATAAAAAGCAAAACATTATTGTATAGATATAAAAAAAATATATAAATAGAGTTTCTTCCTTTTTTTATAAGTAATCACATTTGCTCTGTTCTCAGCTGCAGAAGAGCTGTGGGGAGCAGAATTAGCAGCACAATGAGCTTCCCAGTAAATGGTCCTGCAGCGGGGGGCATGCCAGGACAAGTCTGATCATTGCATAGCTAGAGAACTGACCATGGTGTGTTCTCCTGCTTAGTGTGGTCAGTTTTTACAAGGAAATCAGAGGGACTAGCAGGAACACAAGGGATTTCACATAAAGGAAGCAATACAAAGAGAACAGGATACACTCTCATACAAGTACATGATACAGCAGGCACATATCATGAATATGAAGTGTTGGGGTAACGATCAGTTTAATGCATTCCCTATCTTAAGGTTAAAAATTGGCCCACTACCTATGCAACCCAACCCCATCCCTAAACACTTATCCGACTCCTATTACTGCTCCAGCACTCTCTCAGCTGCAGCACCGCTCCCCTTACACCCTTACTTTCTGCTTTCACAGGAGATAGGCTCCTGCTGCTATCAGTCAAACTCATGTGAGGAGGAAGCAGGGGTGTGGCTTTCCAGTGCTGTGTTTGTCTATGGACCCACATAGCCCAGCTTGTGAGTGTGTACAAACATGAGTGCTTCCCTAGTGCCCTGATTGCTAAGGAGGCACCCAGATGAGGGAGGAGCAGGCAGCCCTGGCAGGGGACTTCCAGAGGAGAAGGTAAGTCCTTTCTGTGCAATATAATTTTCTATGGTGAATACTGTTATTCTTGTATCGTTCTATTGGCCAAATGTTGTGGCCATCCTCGTGAGCTGCATTCTCATATCAACAAAAAAAAAAGCAAAGTCCTGTCTCTGTTTTGTCAGTGTGAAATTCTGCCTTCATTAGTAATTTTTGCTTCTCCACTGAACCTAAAACTCCAGAGAAAAAGAGCTGTTCTCTATGTGACATACAGTTTTATGCTGTGAAGAAACACTCACCTAGGTCTCCAATATGATGATAGGCCAGGGTCCAGCCAACCAACATGACAGTTTCACGCTTTGGTAAATCTAAACCCCCAATACCAGAGGCCAGGGATTGGAGCCGTTTTCTTCATGGCACCAACCCCTAGCGCCAAAGCCTGTTACCTTCACCAACTGCATGGAGGAATTTGAGGCTGCCAAACAAAGCCCACTTAGGTGTGGGCAGACTGCAAGAAGCAGCACCTGCCCTTTCTTTTTACATATGCCTAAAATGTTAATTCAAATCTCCTGTCGAAATCCAGACTATGTAATGCATAGGGCAGTGTCTCATGACATCAATGCACATTCTAGAAGGTAGAGTTTATTAGAGGGATGCCTCTGCAAACTGGGAGGTTGGCGCAAGGCATACTTGCCTAAGGACAGTTTTTCCCTGCATACACTGACTTTAGGGCAGAGTTTTATTTGACTGTCTTTATAATAACATTTATATTTGCTGAGTACACTATGGTTTATTTGTATATTCTGTAGAGGCTATGTACCCAAGCATGAGCTTAATGGAGAATATAGAAGTGGTTTAAGGAAGAACAATAATCTTTTAAAGGGAACTAGTGCATTTGACCTTATTTATGCTGAAGATTCATTCTAGATGATGAGTTTCCATCTGTGGGTTAAGAAACACACGTAGAACTAAAGTTCTCATCTTCAAAATACGTCTGAAATGTGCCTTCTAAATTCTGCTAAATTGCCCTATCTCTTCCTGGCAGAAGTTGCTAGAACAGGCAGGAGACTGACGGGACTGAGAGGCACCCCTGGGTGTGTGCAGGAATGCTGGGAGGCAGGGGAGCTCGGGTCAAAGGTGGTGCCGGGGACCTCTGGTCACAGATGGTCTGATGTAGGGACCCAAGATAGATTACCATCCCTGAATGGGTCACAGCAGTGGTGGAAACCAGGGGGTGGCGACTGAGGTGGAGCTGTCAACAGGCAAGTATGATTAAGTGAAGGAGAGCAGTAGAAAGTGATATCAGCAGGAGTATGAGGAGTGGTAGTGACTTGTCAGCGGCTTTGGAAGGCTTGTTGAGGCAGTGTTGCATCACCAGTGCAGCATGCAGCTAGTGGCATAAGGAATGTGGAAGAAACCATATACCATAAAGCAGAAGAGGGGGAAAGAGGCAGATCACTTAAGTTCAGAAAGACAGGAAGAATGATCCAGGTTCTGGTTTTGTTGGTGTTCAACTTGAAGCCTAGTGGTATGTTCCTCAGCCTGGCGTGTATGCCCGGATGGAAGCTGCATCACTGTCAACTTGGCACCTGAAGCCAAATTGAAGCCTGGTGGTTAATTCAGCTACAAAGATATACATAATCTTTAATGTTCACAAATCATATAATTATACTAAAAGAGGAATACGGGATGTAAATTGTCTTTTAATTTTCCTGTAGTTTCAGGTTGAAATAAAGGTCAAAAAGTAATAAAGTATGGGTATTAATGTTCACATGTAAACTATTTTATGGCAGCTGACGTCAAAATTCCTACTTTTACAATTTTTTAAAAAAAAAGTTCAACCCCCAGGACAAAGATGGTGTCTGGGTTCTGTAGCAATGACAGTTGGCAGTCACAGCCAAGCCATCATGAGGAATACACCGATGTCTTCCACATGTGTGCAGGTCCCCCTATGCACAGTGTATTGTCACACCTGATGCTTCACAATGCTTTATTCAATATGGAGGCAAGGCAATATGGAAACAAGAGCCTGTGCATGCACAGTGGTGGGCAATATTTACTGCGACCACGGCGCAAGGGTACAAGGATCCTGTTGCCATATTTCTGATATTACCATAAAGTGATGATTTTCAACGCATGTGCCATAACATTGCTATATTTTGATGTCAGAAATATGGAGATGAGATCCCACGCATGTGCAGCAGTGGACATAAAGATTGCTCACTGCTGCGCATGCTCAGTATCTTGCTGACCATTTAAGGCCTTGACGCCCCTTCTGCCAGCCCACACTTACCTTCTGTCACCCTGAACACCTCTATCTATGTGGACCATCTTCACCTCTTGCCATATTACCCTTCTATTCTCATCCTTTATATCCATACTCCCTTCTGTAACTCTGTACCCAACCTTTCATGTCCGCAGACCATCTACACCTTTTGCCTTACTTCTCACTTGCTGACATTCTTTACCTCCATCCTCCCCTTATATCAGTACTCTCTCCTCCTACCCTTCCACCACTACATCTGTTCCCTACACCTGTGAATGCTTTATCCCCAGTCTCACCATCATGGCTGCACCTTGCCACTTTCTTACCACTTGTGTATGCTCTTGCCTTTTCCAAGGTCCCACCAATGCACCTGCACAGGTCATATACACATTTCCAGCCAATGCCTGCAGGACTTCTCTACTCCCACTATTGTGACCCTGTGCTCTCACCTCTGCCATACCGGATGCCCCCCCCCCAGACATCTCAAACTCACCCCCATTATCTGCCTCAACATTGCACCTGAATGCCTCCACTTCCTATTTTCACCACAATGCCTGCCCCTCTCTGCTCTCGCCACTGTTCCTGTACTGCCCCCCCTTACAATTGCACCTATGTACTGTACTGCCCCCCTTACAATTACACCTATGCTTGATACTCAGGCTATTCCTGTACAACGTCCCCTGCCTTTCCCTCAACACTGTACCATTAACCCTTCTCTCAACAATCTGCATGTATATGCTTTTTCCCACTCTCAACAACATGCCTGCAACCACCACTACCACCACCCCGCCTGCATGTTCATCTCTCTCCTCTCACCCCTCACCTCCCAAACAAACCCCCTCTGTGCACCGAATGCCCTCATCCCCCCACCACCCTTCTTAATACCATGGCTGCACATGATGATACTTGTAGTAATGCAGCATAATATAATAATAACTAGGAAAAAATGTCAGTATACAAACATGAATCAGAATAATCAAAGTCAGGGGATGCATCTAATATAGAATTCAAGAGCTGGTAAAAATGTGCACACATTAATATACAGTATACGAGACCTAATTAGGTGCATTCATTTCTTGATAAGAGGTGGGTTAACCACCGGAATCTACTCTCTGCATTGTGCTCCGATATTTTTTTTATATCAAATTTACAGGCTTAAAGGAGTACTCTAGTCTGGACAAAAACAATAACCTGCTTTACTATCATCCATTCCCAGCAACTGACTGCTACAGGTTCTCCTTTAATTAAAATTAAAATAAGTGAATAGGGAAGGATTCTGCATTAAATCAAAGTGTACTAGGTAAAGGCTGCTGTTGTACATAAGCTTCAGAAGTAAGGCTTGTTGTTAGAGACATTACTTTCTACTATTGGTATTTTGGTGGGCAGGTTGTCAGCAATATCAATTAATTAATATATGACATTGCCTCCATCCTTCTGTTATGCTAATTAGTGTGAAATAAATGAATAAATATAAACTACGCTGGCTTGATTCATTTTCTGAGTCTGTTTACTGTAGGTATAGATTTTTTAGCACAATAAAAGTATCAATGTGAGCATGGACTACTTAATGATAAAACAAAATGTATTTACCAAGTCACTAACAACCAAGAATCGCCTTTATGTCAATAAACTTTGCTCTATCACACACACACACACACACACACACACACACACACATATACATATATATATATATATATATATATATATATATATATATATATATGTATGTATGTATTACCAAAAGTATTGGGACATCTGCCTTTACACACATATGGACTTTAATGGCATCCCAGTCTTATGCCCCGTACACACGCTCAGAATTTGGGTCGGAAAAAGCTCTGGTTTTCCCGACGGAATTCCAACAGGATTTCGCTCAAGCTGTCTTGCCTACACATGGTCACACCAAATTCTGACCGTCAAGAACGCGGTGACGTACAACACATACGACGGGACTAGAAAAAGGAAGTTCAATAGCCAGTAGTCAATAGCTTCCGTCTTGTAGTTGAATCTGAGCATGCGTGAGTTTTTGCGTGTCGGAATTGCATACACACGATCGGAATTTGCGAACAGAAAAATTGAGAACATGCTCTCAATCTTTTGCTGGCGGAAATTTGGCAAGCAAAATTCCAATGGAGCATACACACAGTCGCATTTTCCGACAAAAAAGGCTCTCATCGGACTTTTGCTGTCCGAAATTCCAACGGTGTGTACACGGCATTAGTCTGTAGGGCTCAATATTGAGTTGGCCCACCCTTTGCAGCTATAACAGCTTCAACCCTTCTGGGAAGGCTGTCCACAAGGTTTAGGAGTGTGTCTATGCGAATGTTTGACTATTCTTCCATAAGCGCATTTGTGAGGTCAGGCACTAATGTTGGAGAAAAGGCCTGGCTCACAGTCTCCATTCTAATTCATACCAAAGGTGTTCTATTGGGTTGAAGTCAGAACTCTGCACTGGTCAGTCAAGTTCGTCCAACCAAAACTCACTCACTCATGTCTTTAGGAACCTTACTTTGTGCACTGGTCCAAATCATTTAGTGGAGGGGAGATTATAGTGTGTAGTTGTTTTTCAGGGGTTGCGCTTGGCCCCTTAGTTCCAGTGAAGGGAACTCTTAAGGCTTCAGCATACCAAGACATTTTGGACAATTTCATGCTTCAAACTTTGTGGGAACAGTTTTTGATAAAGCAAGGTCCATAAAGACATGGATGAGCAAGTTTGGGGCAGAAGGTTTTTTATCTTAATGCATTCTATGCATTAAGATAAAAAGCCTTCTGTGTGTAGCAGCCTCTCTAGCACCCCCTAATACTTACCTGAGCCCCATCTCTGTCCAGCTATGTCCACGAGTCCCTCGGCCATCTGGGACTCTCCTCCTGATTGGCTGAGACACAGCAGCGGTGCCATTGGCTCCCATGGCTGTCAATCAAAATCAGTTAGCCCATCAGGAGAGAGAGGGGACGGGGCCAAACAGCAGCTCCATGTCTAAATGGTCACACAGAGCTGCAGCTTGGCTCAGGTGCCCCCAATAGCAAGCTGCTTGCTTTGGGGGCATTCAACAGGAGGGAGGGCCCAGGAGCTTTGAAGAGGGACCCGAGAAGCGGAGGATCCAAGCTGCCCTATGCAAAATCACTGCACATAGGAGGTAAGTATAACTTACCTCTCAACTTCCCTTATTTCCATTCCATTATCCAAGGACTAGCCTAGAAGGTGTAGTTCATAATATTTATTCACATCTGGTTGGAGGACACTTCTATTGATTAACCTAATGTTTGTTCATAATTGTTCATAATTCCTTAATTCAAGATATACCCCTACCTAATTGATAAATCATTATAATACTATTTATCCAGAGCCGGCGTTTACCAATCCCCCATGTTCACCGTGGGGGGATTTTGCGGATCTCCTTACCTGCAGCCTGTTCCTTGAAGTAGGGTGAGCTGACCTCCTCTTTTAAACATATAGGGAAATTTGTGTATGTAAAATCAATAACATTATGATAACTGTATTGCTTATATCTTTACATGTGTGTATGATTTAATGACTGTGATACTTTTATATAGATATCCTCCTGAAGAAGCGGGCCTTTTCCCGCAAAACTAGTCGAGGAAATTTATTGTGCACTCTCTACGGTTGAATGTTCCCTATGGAGAACCCGTCAGGAATACCTCAACTGTGATGTGCATATTATTGTACTCCTTCAAGTGATATTTCAGTGTTGTTTTGTTTTATATCTTTATTAAACATTATATTGATTTTAAATTTTATTAGTGTTTTTCTATTACCAAGTACCGGTATAGTCCAATTTATTATATGGCCGAATGGAACTGCATATGGGGTTGGTGTGAGCGACTACCCGGTATTCCCATTTAAGCCCTCTTTTCTTTAACTATGCAAAAAGTGTTAACTCTGCTAGCTGGATAAACTCCCAATAATAAACTGGTTGGTTTATAATGCCTTGGAAATAGAAATTTAAAGTGTGTTTTTCTCTATTGGGATGTTGTTTGAGTTGCACAGTCCTCCAACTCATTGACATTTGTACACCTGTGATTAAGCGTTCATCCCAAGTTCAGTTGTAATTCCAATGATATTCCATATTATTTATATTTTGATATCAGGAAAACCCAGAAAAGTTGAGGAATCAAGGCTGCCTAGGGGTAGGGAAGTAACAGTCCTTGCAGAAAGCATTTTGGACAGTCATTAGGAAATGTTCTTTGGGTGTTCAGAGCACCTATGGGACCATCCTTGCCATCAATCATACTGCTACTTTTCCTTTGATCGACTTTCTATGAATCAGCCTGAATGGTTAAAGTGTATCCAAAGGCACAAAAAATTATTTTGACTTACCTGTACAATTCTGTATCTTGGAGAACAGTACAGGACACAGGCTGGATTGTTAAAGACTCTGGCTTATAGGCTGCCATCGTCAGGTGTTTGGACACTGGCAAAGCCTTTGGACATGCCCCTCTTTCGTGTACCCCTATAACCCTACCCCACACCATGATACCTCAGTTTTTAGCAAGCAATACAGAGTAACACAGGAACAGAAGGGAGAGTGGTCTGTGTCCTGCACTGTATTCCAAGATACAGAATATACAGTTAAGTTAAAATTCTTCTCAATAGTACAGTCCAGGACACAGGACACAATGAGTCACTCCACACGTTGCTTTCCGAAATTAACACCTTTGGCGATTACTCTGGCTTCCGGGTGAATTGGGATAAATTCATTCTTTTCCCTTTGGATACTGCTGCGAATCTCCAGATTCACCCTGACTCCAGACTACAGGTAGTGTCCTCCTTTAGGTACCTTGGAGTCATGGTACAGATACCCCTACCTGCCTACATTGCTAATAACCTAGACCCCTTATTAACTCAAGTTTGGATCTCATAGGCAGGGCCAGCACCCTTAAAATGATCTATCACCCTAAATTCATAATGTTAGCTTCATACCATGTCTGCCTCCTCAAGGTTTCAAGTATGACTCAAACATATAAAAATATCTGTTCATAGCCCCGACACGTTATGTCACTGGTCAGGTGATGCAGGGTAGACCCTGAGGAAGTCACGTGACCAGTGACACAATGCGATAGGCGGAGCCAGTGACATCACTTCTGGGTGTATCCGGGATATGAAAGTTGCTTAGTAGGATCACTGTCGACTGTTTGATTTTATATGCTTTATCCAAGACTGATTACATGTGAGTGCAACTATATATTGTTTTAATAAAGTGTTTTTTTTATCAAAAATATTGCATTATGAACAGATATTTTTAATTACAGTGATTGAGTACACTTTAAGGGTTGGTTGCAGCAGTTCCAAAGAAACATGTTTGTTGTAGTTACCTAGCAACACATGAGTTTACTATTATAAGATCAGAACTACTGTCTTGACTCGAGTCTCAAGGTACTTTCTGCTCACTTGTCCTGGGTTAATGAAGTACTGAAGCCAGAGAGAGCTAGGCAACAGTTTTTCAAAAACAATGGCAGCCCTTCATGTTTTTCTATTTCAATTTAATTTTAACTTTTGACTGGAGTATGTCTTTAAGAATTAAGGTACAGTTACAGCTGAGTAAAGTAGATTGCACATTTTGTAATAATACAAATTGCTCCGTACATCCTTCGTCCTTATTATGTCGGAGCAGTGTCTGAACGCCATCCAATTCCCCTGTATGACTTCTATGCTTTGTTTTATCGAGAGAATACATGAATTTCATATTGGAAAGCTCCAGGGATGGCTGCGGAATGTGAACAGCCGGCTGGAGTGTTGAAACTCAGATTGAGAATTCCCTCGGATGGAATTCTGACTCAATGGCAAACAAAGCTGAAGACCGCATGTCAGAATGATAGTGGATTATGTGTGTGATGAGCTGTTTCTGGATCTGCCTGTGATGTACAGTATGTTTAGAAATGTTTAGAAATGCCCTGGATAGAAATGTTGGTTTATTGGAAAAATTCTAAATTAAGTTGGAATAAAAAAAAGAAATGCCCTGGAATAAATTCAATCAACCGAATTATCATCTGTCTTATTAAAACTGAAATTTCACCTTTATGACATCCTGTGTCTACGATATATACTCTGTGCATGGCACATTAGCCGCAAATGTGGTAATTTCCCCAAAACATACCTCTTATTTATCCATATGGTTAATTGGACCCTAACCCTGAAATTGTAAGTCCAGGAACATTTTCTTTAGTTTTAGAATAAATAAGGTCAGATCAAATTCCCTGTTTGATTGTCACTGCTGGACTATGTATGTAGGAGGCAATAGATCTTCTCTAAATTCTCAGTCGGACAAAATACAAATACGCATGCCCAGATGCAAGGATGAGCCAGAAGCAGTCGGTCTTGTAAACAAGCGTTCGTAATGGAGAATTAACATGACATGTGAAGGACCTAACCCACAGTCACTTCCTCCACCCGTTAACCATAATATCTAACCCTCTCCAAATCCCCTCACAAATGACATGACAAGATTTTGGATTAAATGGCCTTGATGGCCTTTTATTAACAATTACTTTGAGATTAAATAAACAAAATTTAAAATAACTCATAACCGACTTTTTTGTACTTTTTGGGGTCTTTGAGGGGAACCCCACCCCACTGGTCACTGCGACAAACTTCTTTTTACTTTAGGCCTCCAGTCGCAAACCCCCGGACCCGGAGACGGTACTCAACTTTCGCAGTGACCCACCTTTTACCCCTTCCAGGTTAACCCCTTGTTAACCAGAAGGTACCTGATAACCCCATCCTCAGATGGGTACCAACCATGTTATCCCCATACCACAGATGGGTACCAACCATGTTAACCCCATACCACAGATGGGTACCAACATGTTAAACCCCATACCACATATGGGTACCAACCATGTTAACCCCATACCACAGATGGGTACCAACCATGTTAACCCCATACCATAGATGGGTACCAAGCATGTTAACCCCATACCACAGATGGGTACCAACCATGCTAACCCCATCCCACAGATGGGTACCAACCATGTTAACCCCCATCCCACGGATGGGTACCAACCATGTTATATATGCATATAACATCCATATTCTCCTCCTTCCAAGATCCAACCGCTGCCATGGGCTGTCCGTACAGCCCCTATTATAATCAACGATACTCGGGAGGGTGGGTGGGCATCTTTTCCTCCACTGCTCAGTACTGACGTCACTCCCCTTCCTGCCTAATAAATTTTCTAACCCGAGCGCCTCCCCTGCTCCGGCCACTCCCCTTTTCTTAAAGGAGACAAATTAATTATTTTCCTTACAAGCATGACTGTGCTGTCCACACCTGTCATGCCGTCCCTACGCTTATTCTTTTCTCTCCTTCTGCTCCGGGACTCTCTTGACATGTGAAGGACCTAACCCACAGTCACTTCCTCCACCCGGTAACCATAATATCTAACCCTCTCCAAATCCCCTCACAAATGACATGACAAGATTTTGGATTAAATGGCCTTGATGGCCTTTTATTAACAATTACTTTGAGATTAAATAAACAAAATTTAAAATAACTC
The DNA here is from genome assembly GCF_037356315.1 of Lithobates pipiens. NCBI lineage: Eukaryota > Metazoa > Chordata > Amphibia > Anura > Ranidae > Lithobates > Lithobates pipiens. Next base: position 228,962,853 of record NW_027507686.1, on the reverse strand, counting down.
ATAACCGACTTTTTTGTACTTTTTGGGGTCTTTGAGGGGAACCCCACCCCACTGGTCACTGCGACAAACTTCTTTTTACTTTAGGCCTCCAGTCGCAAACCCCCGGACCCGGAGACGGTATTCAACTTTCGCAGTGACCCACCTTTTACCCCTTCCAGGTTAACCCCTTGTTAACCAGAAGGTACCTGATAACCCCATCCACAGATGGGTACCAACCATGTTATCCCCATACCACAGATGGGTACCAACCATGTTAACCCCATACCACAGATGGGTACCAACATGTTAAACCCCATACCACATATGGGTACCAACCATGTTAACCCCATACCACAGATGGGTACCAACCATGTTAACCCCATACCATAGATGGGTACCAAGCATGTTAACCCCATACCACAGATGGGTACCAACCATGCTAACCCCATCCCACAGATGGGTACCAACCATGTTAACCCCCATCCCACGGATGGGTACCAACCATGTTATATATGCATATAACATCCATATTCTCCTCCTTCCAAGATCCAACCACTGCCACAGCACGAAAGGGGTAAAACCTTACCCTTGCGTGCACCTCCACATCCTCCTCGCTCGCTGTATGCCTTCCAAAAATCTAGAGCCCAAAGACTGGTTCCCACTTCGTTGAAGCGCACCCCCATCGTTCCCAAGATACCTCCAAGTATCCACCTCCAGCTCACCATGACGTACAGCCATACCCCCGTTCCTGCTCACAAGCCTACTCACTGCCATGTTTTCACCCCCCTAGAGTCCTATAAACCTTTCCCGCAGGCCAAGATGACTGCCCACCATATCCGACCAAGCCATGACCATGCTGGCTGAGCTGCCTCACTGCGCACCTATTAGCCAAACATTTGATCCCCTGGCCCACCCCAGTAAACCTATGAGTGACCGAGGATCAACACTGGCCAACTTCCCCAATGCAAACACGAAAATGACAACCCAAAACACAGTAAGTTCCCCCTTCCGTAATGTTAAGATAAAGGCCCGAAAGCTGCATCCTTGGACCCAAATCCGCCACGAATATGGGCGAATATAAGACAAAAACTCAAATCCATCGAAGTCCCACCTGTCCATGCACTTATTTGTAACATAACTTGGGGCTGGGCCTGTCAGCCCCCGTGACCACCCCAATTCAGAACGACTGGGAGGCATAACTTGGAGGCTCACAGCCACCGCTGTCAACCAGTTTCGAAAACCAGCTATGAAAAATGTTCCGTAAACAATGTGCTCCTCTTACCGGCCACCTATACGTGACTCCTGAATCCGGAACCCCTCCAGACGCCTGTCCGTAGCGGTCCGATCAGTTCGACCGCCTTACTCACCTTCTGACGGAATCCTGAAAATAACCTAACAAACCCACACCATCCGCCCTACGTTGTGACCGTTAAGAAGGGCTGTCTATCTCGCGTATCCGTACTGTCCCCCCACGAGAGCCGGCGAGAAGGCCGTGCGGAACAGGGCACGATCATGCTCTGAGTTACAACTATCGCTCAGCCACTAAAATGGGCTGTGTAGCATGTCGGCGGAAAAACCGGGCGCCTCGTAGCTTGACAGAAACTCCAAGTCCGCCAATACCGATCGATGGTGGCAGCCTAAATACCTCCCTCCAATCCCCCGATAATAAAATAGCGACCTGCGTGGGTTACCTCTCGACCCTCGGAGGCGGTACCAACCCTGTACCGAAATGCTGCACGTACCTACCGCACCTTAAAGTGGCCCCCCACAAATTGTCCTATCAACGGATAATTGAATTCCCCCACGCCATGATACACAAGGCAATGTCCCACCCAATTCATGACCGGTGTTGTACCGCATCTGGTGCCAACTCCCGGCAACTGACCCGGTGAAAACGAGACCACGCATCCACCACGGCGATACCCAACCTTGGTACATCTACTGCATACAGACCGCATTCCCTTGTAAACAGCCCAACACCCAACGGCTCACCCCGGCGTAGACTTTGCCGACAAGCGGATGCCACCCGGACCCCCCCCCCAGGATGGCACAACAGAGACACCCCTTTGGAACGGAAGGATTCCCACCACATTTACCTCGCTACCACAGTCTAAAACCGTTCCAGATGAAACAAGTTCCTCAAGAACCGAGCCTCCCCCCTTGCTGGGGGACAAGGGCAGCGCTGCCTTTCCCGAAAAACAGGCCCCCGTAGCCCACGGGGCCCACCGCCTACATGACAATCCCCCTAAAAGATACAGATGGGCCCAGACCTCCTTAGAGTATGCCCATAAAACGACTCCAGGATGTACTGCCACCTCCGCAAGTCCCCCCTGGGCTCACTGTTGAGACCCCTGAAATCCTTGGGGACCTCGACTAACTCAGATTCCGCCGCCAGCCGGCGGCAAAAACCTGCCCATGGAAATTCAAGCACGCAAATTCTCATGGATATGTTTGTGTATTTATGTTTCTAACCCACAACGTTTGTAGCTGAAGAACAATAACACTCGCCTAGCAATGGTCCTCGACGTCAGCCCTGAACTTTCCCCGCTTGTCCCTCGATAATCGCATTCCCTTCCCATCGAATCCACTTCCATGCCCTGAAAAAAAACCGTGGCAGACGTGAGGCCCTCCATCTTACCCATCGTTAGCGGGACCCCGAGCTGTTCCGCTATATGTCGCACGGTCCCCAACGGGACGGCGCAAATGGTGTAACCCGGTTGGCAAATGCCTCTGAAGACCACCAGAGATTGAATGACCTAGGTGATCGCAGTGACATCCCGCACCACCCATTCCCAAAAACGGAGCTGAACGTTGTGAAGAAAAACGCATGAGAAGGAGCATGGCATGGGAGACAATGATCCACAAAGCATACCACCTCCCACGTCCAGTCTGGCAGATGGAAACTGTCTGTATGAACTGGCAAAAGCCGGAAAGCTGATTCACTATCAGCTTCCGACCACCGTGACCCCCACCCATCGCCGACCCATGATGCCGCTGCACCCCAACAAGTACCTGAAAACCGCATGCTCCTCCTGAGCCGTCAAAGCCTTAATCAACCCACACTCCGGATGGGAAAGGTGGTGAATCCCTCCCAACATGGCGGGCTCTTTCCCGGGACCCCCACCCAATGGATAAACTAACCGGACAGTAACCGGAACCGTCCTCAAGAAGGGAGAGGGGCGCGTGGTATCGTGACCTCTCGCGAAACCCGATTCCAACACCGGAGCCGATTACCGGTCGGGTACCGCTGGGAAAACGGAAGCGTCCAAACCATCCACCGTCGTCGTCCCTCCTCACCCAAACCACCTTCCAGCGCCCGGGAACCCCCCGCAGCCAGCACGCGTGTCCAAAGCAACAGCTTGCCCCGAATTTACTTTTCGTGGTCGGTTGTCCCAAGGCTGCGGGACCTCAGTCCCAGCCTGAAACTGATTAAGAGCCTGCTCCGCTGCCATAAGCTGCATACACTGGCAACTATCCGAGTGATCCCATCGCAGTGCCTGTCAGACATCCAATCGTTGTAAAAAATTCATTGACCCGCAGCCCAGCCCTACCGCCATACGTCTTACGCTACAGGCTGCCAGGTATCAGAACGGCAGCGAGCCGTGTTAGGGGGCCTCCTTCCCGCCCCCCCCCCCCACACTTGCCAAGATGGGGAACACCAGCAACCCAGTGTGAAGAAGGGGGAGGGTAGAAGAAAACAGCAGATCTCTGTGATCGTCTCACCCAGGTTGAATCTCCCTATCGGCAAAATTTGAGGATCTCCACCCATTCCCCTTTCCACATATCTTGTTACCTCGGTCTTTAGGTGGTCATCCCCTCTGGTATCCCCCCCGAAGCCAGCTGTGTAGCCGCCGTGGCACGCTCCTTACGTATGCGGTGCCTGGGATATTCCGTGTGGGGCCTATCACCGCCTGCCCCCTAACAAACTACCCACCACCGGGGGGCCCTGCTGTCCCCCCGATCTACCGCTAGTTATAAGAAAGATAAAACAGAAAAGGAAGAATTGCACTCACCGGGCTGTCCAGGACTTGGCCTGCCAGCCGCCACTTTGGAATCCACCGCTGCTGAACGTCCTCGGTCCTCGTCCCTCTCTGACCCGGACAGGTCTCCCTCTGATCAGTTGCTGTCCTCCTCCGTCCGAACGGCCCCTGGCTGCACCCTCCAGAGGGTCCTGCTCTGGTTGCTGGGGTTCGGTGATGTCGCTCCCATCCTGCTCGCCGTCCTGTCGCACCGACCCGCTTGGTGCCTGCATAGCTGGGCTCCCGGTCTCAGCAACAGCAGTCCGAACTCAGACCATGCTCTCCACCAATGCCGCGCTCCTCCTGCACGCCCTAGGTCGCGTGGGACAGCGGGCCTACCCTGCCGCCTGACCCACCACCCGTGACGCTGCTCCGACCCGCTCCGCCAAAACTGGCCACATGCTCCTGGCCTCTGCGACGAGTAATGGGGACAGGGGGGGGAGGGGACGGAACGGAGCCATGAGTCCTGTTGGGCTCCCCCCCCGCACTCTTGTAACTGCGTGCGTCTCTCACCCTCCCTGAAACCCCGGGGCTTCTGTGCGCTGTGGGGGAGGGGGGGTAGAGGTGTGATGCTCTCTCTCTCTCTTTGCCATCTAGCTGCACTCGCTGGCACCGAGCCCTGGTGAGGCGGCAGGCTGAAGTGCTCCGGCTGAACTGACCGTCGAGCACGTGGAGTCCCTGCTGGCCACTGAGCCCTGTTGAGGAGTCTAGCTGAGGTACTCCGGCCGCAGGGCCCGCCGAGCACGTGGAGTCACAGGTCCCCCCTCCCGTCTGCCATGCGTCCCATACTCTGCATACCGGCCCCCCGCCCGTGCTTGCAGCCGCTACATACCCCTGTGCCAACGCTGCAGCCGCTTGAATCTGTGCAGGAGGACTCTTCCGCAGCCATCACAGCCATCCATGGATCGGGGAGGAAGAGCGGTGAGGGTGTGTGGCATCTTTTCCTCCACTGCTCAGTACTGACGTCACTCCCCTTCCTGCCTAATAAATTTTCTAACCCGAGCGCCTCCCCTGCTCCGGCCACTCCCCTTTTCTTAAAGGAGACAAATTAATAATTTTCCTTACAAGCATGACTGTGCTGTCCACACCTGTCATGCCGTCCCTACGCTTATTCTTTTCTCTCCTTCTGCTCCGGGACTCTCTTTTGTGATGCAGCAAATTATGAAATCTCGAAATGCAGCGCACATTCTCTTCTTCTTTAACCTCCCTGGCGGTACGATTATTTCGGATTTTAGGTGCTAAAAGCGGTACAATTATTTTGCTTGAAAATGTGGCGTTTTATATTGTAGTCCTGTAATTCTTAGCAATAACTCTCTTAAATCTGTCCAAACCAGAGTCTAGCAGACATCCCAGGTATAATAAAGTTTGAAAAATGAAATCATAAATTATAATATAATAAATAACTATAAATAATTGTACCAAATAATAATATAACAATAATAAAAATTATTCAATAATGTAATCAAATCAAAAACACTGAAATTTGCTCAGTTGCAGAATTGTCACTGTCATTACTTTTCAGTATTTGATGACGGATCTCCCCACAAATCGCTTTCGCTCAATTCTGTGAGTGATTCCAATTTATTATCGCTATTTTCTAGCTGGTCTAAAACCATTTTTGATGTAAAGGGACAGTTTTGGTTTCTATGGACAATCTCCAGTTTCCAGGCATAAAGAACAGTTTTTATAATATAAAACTGCATGCAGGACACTGGGCAGACCACTAGGGACAAAGGGGATGTGAAATATTTACATACAGCAATGTAATCTGTAAGATTACATTATACTGTATGTAATGTGTGTGTTTCACTTTTTGAATTTGGCGCCGATCTCCGTCCCCGTGCGTCGCAACGCTCGCAGGGCACGGAGATCGGGTCCGTGATAGATCGAGCGAGACACGGCTTGCTCGTACAGCGGGGAGACAATGCTGGATCCGAGGGAGAAGGTAAGTAAACCTCCTCCTGGATCCAGCGATGCGGTCCCGAGTCTGGCTCGGGGTTACCGCTAATGGTACAAAAATTCCACCCCGAGCCAGACTCGGGAAGACCGTCAGGGGGGTTAATGGGACAATAATGAACATGCTTTGCTGGTGATACTGATGGAGTTATTGCAAATTCATTTTCAAAGGCTTTTTTTTTCTAGTGATATCAAAAATAATTATTATGCTTTTTTTTGGGCAAGTTACCAAATTTTTCAAAGGCCTTTTTTTTCTAGTAATATCAACAATAATATTATTATGCGTTTTTGGGGGGGGGGGGGGGCAAGTTTCCACAACACTATTATCCCGTCGTTTTTAAGATCAAAGATTCAACTGTTGTTGGTGTCCCTTGTCAATTTTACATTGTATTTTTTTAAATGCAACTCCCTACTCCCAAACTGTTATTTGAAGTAAAACACATAGCCATGTATTATTCTCCACTATTTTGTTATTGTGCATTAAAAAAAGAAAACAAATAAAATTAGACATGCTATCTGCCAATAGAACTTAACCAAAAAGTGCATTCTATGCATCCAAAAATATAGAAAATATACCAAATCAAATAATTATTATTCCACCGAAAAATAAAATAAAAGCCTCATGCATGTGTCCTGCTTCTTAATATAGGGGGTTAACAATGCCAAGAGTTGGTGAAAGCAGGGGTCCTTCATCCAGAGATAATTCCAAAAATCATCTGGATTGTTCTTCTGGAGCTTCCGCAGCAAAGGCATATGAAATACTTGGTCACGATTAATAAAGAAACCAATTGCATTGCATTGTCCTGCATGATTGTTTAATGCCCCACTCCAGCTCACAAGATTGTGGAAAGGCAAGACTTTGTGTAAGTTCCAAGTCGATCTAGCCAGGGCTTACACAAAGCTGAGAACCCAAAGACTCCCATGAGGCAATGCTGAACCAATCACTAAGCACCAGCACTGTCACTTGACAAGAACAGTAGTGAGTCGAATGCTCCTAAATCCCTGGAAGTACTGGGTATTTTCTTTATTCTGGCAGCTGATGGTGGAGCCAAGGAAAGGTATATGCTACTGGGGAGAGAGCCATTAAAGCAAAAGGCTAATGCCGCGTACACACGAGCGTAATGTCCGACAAAAAAAGTCAGACAGAAGCTTTTCATCATATATTCTGATCGTGTGTATGCCTCAACTGACCTTTTTTTAAAGAAAATAGAAAATAGAAATAGAAATTTTTTCCATCTAAACCAATTCTTATCGTAAAAACCTCTCGTCTGTATGCTGTTCCGATGGACCAAAAACGATGCATGCTCTGAAGCAAGTACGAGACGGCAGCTATTGGCTACTGGCTATTGAACTTCCTTCTTCTAGTCCCGTCGTACATGCCGTACGTCACCACATTCTCAAAGATCGGACTTTGGTGTGATCGTGTGTACGCACGACAGTTTCAGCGGAACTCCGTCGGAAAAACCTTCGGAGTTTATTCTGACGGGAAAGCCGGTCGTGTGTATGCGGTATAAGGCTACTTTTATACCAAGTTAGAAGCATATATATAGGGACTGCTATCTCTTTAAAAATATGTGCAGTTATGTCTGCGTGGCTATGCCCGCACATCCACATCCTTCATTCACAGAGATCTGTGAATGAAAAAAATGCAGAGGAGGGACTTGTTACTAACCAATTACAGACCACCCACCACAGTTTTAGGTCAGTAATTTGAAGAGGAGTATCGTTGTTATGGCAGCAGCTAGCTGCCATAACCCTGGTATCATCTTCTTCAGTGGGCTGTCCGCTTTCAGATAAAAGTGGTCTCTGCAGCAGATTCGCTGCAAGATCACTTTTAATCGGCGGTGGGACAGGGGCTCCCCCAACTCACTGCTATGCCTTCTGCCGCTTCCCGGAGCTGTTGGTAGTGGCGGAGGCAATCGGATCCTACTCTTGGCTTGACATGGAGATGAGAGCGGGGAAGATGGCCCCCACCCGTCTCCATATTATTTCAGGGCAGAAGTGACACCAAAACATAATTTCCACCCATAGCTCTTAAAGGGCCATTTTTTTTTTTTTAATTACACATTTTTTTTGTTTTTTTTATTGCATTTTTGTGTAAATATAGTTTCATAGTTAGTAAGGTTGAATAAAGACACTAGTCCATCCAGTTCAACCTGAGTAAGTGTCTACTATTGTCCCTGTCCCTGTACATTGCACACTCACATTGGTCCCTACCCTCAAGGAGCCCACAATCCAAGGTCCCCATTCATATACTAGGGTCAATTTTGGACAGAAGCCAATTAACCTACCTGCATGTCTTTGGATTGTGGGAGGAAACCGGAGTACCCGGAGGAAACCCACGCAGGCACAGGGAGAACATGCAAACTCCAAGCAGGTAGTGTCATGGTTGGAATTGGGATTCAAACCAGTGACCCTTCTTACTGCTAGGTGAGAGTACTAACCACTACACCACTGTGCTGCCCATATAATATGAGATCTGAGGTCTTTTTGACCCCAGATCTCATATTTAAGAGTTCCTGTCATGCTTTTTTTCTATTACAAGGGATGCTTACATTTCTTGTAATAGGAATAGAAGTGACACATTTTTTTTAAACAGTTTTTTTTTTAAACGTGCCCCATCCCGCTGAGCTCGCGTGCAGCAGCGAATGCATACTTAAATAGAGCCTGCATATGAAAACGGTGTTCAAACCACACATGTGAGGTATTGCCACAATCAGTAAAGTGAGAGCAATAATTCTAGCCCTAGACTTCCTCTGTAAAATAAAACATGCAACCTGTAGAATTTTTTAAACATTGTCTATGGAGATTTTTAAAGGTAAAAGTTTGTGGGCATTCCATGAGCAGGCACAATTTTGAAGTGTGACATGTTGGGTATCAATTTACTCAACGTAACATTATCTTTCTCTAGGGTGTTAGAAAAAAATATAATGTTTGGGGGTTCTAAGTAATTTTCAAGCAAAAAATGTTAACTTCAACAGATCTCAGAAAGAGGCTTGGTCATTAAGTGGTTAATGGAACACAATTGTAGTGATTATCAAACTCATAGGGGTTTATTTACTAAAGCTGGAGAGTGCAAAATCAGACTCACTTCTGCAGAGAAACCAATCAGCTTCCAGGTTTTACTGCCAAAGCTTAATTGAACAAGCTAAAGTTAGAAGCTGACTGGCTACCATGTACAGCTGCACCAGATTCTGAGTGCACCAGTTTTAGTAAATCAACCCCGTAATCTGTTGACACTTTCTCCGGCTCCATAACAGAAAGTCAATACTGAGGTACGGACTTGGAGCAGGTGGCAGAGTTTGCAGGAGACCATGGGGTTAATTTATTAAAAGGCAAATAGACTGTGCACTTTGCAAATGCAGTTGCACTAATTTTCCCCAGAGCTTAGTGAATATGGTGACGCTTCACTTTGAAAATGCATCAAATGACATTGATAAATTAATAACCAGGACATTGTCAAGTTTCAGAACAAGATTCCTATTCCTTACATAAATGCAACATTAAACTTTCTTTTGTGAATTCATTAACAATTAAATCCAAACCACTGCATTACATGGCATATAAATTCTAGGAATGCGTTCCCATCTGGTTGTAAATAAGCAGAAACAAGTGAGTAACCTACATACAGGCAATGTACTTCTTCATTCTGACTGTGAAATATTGAGCTTTATGAAAGATGCAAGTGTGCATTGCATTGTCCTGCTTGGTGCAATAAATCTTTCTTGAAAACCTGCAGCATCTTTATTTCCAAAGTACATTAAAAGTGACAGGTCCCCTCATTGTTGCCATGAGAGAATTAAGATGTGACTGCTCAAACTTGTGTAATAACTGCATCCTTGGATGTCCTTGGACCGCAGTAATCTAGCAATAGTAAACTAAAGATATGTTGGTATTGCGCTGTCCCTATATTAAATAACCCTCCGAGGGTGATAAGTATAATGCCTAATTACATAAATCAATAGTGTAATATAAAAATATATATCTATAAATGTCTACTGAATAGTATCAAAAAGTGCAAAGTGCTACATTAAATAAAATAAAATAAACACACCACAAAGGTGATAGAATCCAAATAAATGAAAATCAAGTGAACAAAGGTATGTAACTAAAAACAGTCTCTGAGAAAATTACTATTTTGATAAAGTGCAGAAAAAATGCAAAAAAATAAAAAAATAAAAAATGATGATGAAGTCACGTGATGTGATGTGACGCGTAGGGACGGGAAGGAAGCTGACTGTGGATGCACTTGCTGCTGATTGCTAGAAAAAGGCTTTTTTCTATCTATTAATGTGTGAGTACCCTGTGTATGTAAATTTTTAATAAATGCTATCTGTGAGATACTACACTATGGTATTCCCTCTCTATTAATCTATTGGGTCCTCTGGAGCAATAAGAATAAAATTCAAAGGAGAAGGTGACCGAATTTACCAGGAGAGAAGACATATAAAGAAATCTATATACCTCTATGCGAATCCCTCCTTGCTATAGGTAAGGGGCCACTGCCCACTAAAGTGTGATCACAGCGGGATTAAGCACTGGGAGATCCGCACCTCAGTTGAATTTGCACAAGTTTGCACAAAGCACTTGCACTTAAAGGAGACTGTTGTTTATTTATGGACTTGAATATTTATATCTTTTTATTTTTGATGGATTTCAATATGTATATTTAATCTATAGAGGCCGGATTCATTCTGATATAACATATGTTGCAGCCGGCTCTGTAGTGCGTTTACTATTTTATATATATTTTCTTATTTTCTTGTATATCATTTGTTTATTATTAGGGTGGTTCACTTATATCACCTCTGGAGAGTGTTTACGTATTTGCACTTGGCACTTTATGATCTATTCACTGTTTTTTGACTTTGCACTCAATTGAAGCAGTTGTGTTTCTGTGGAGGCTTTCAATTGACTCTGTAGTGCGTTTACTTTTTTTTATTTTTTCTTTTTTTTTCTTTTTTTATTTTTTTGCATTTTTTCTGCACTTTATCAAAATAGTAATTTTCTCAGAGACTGTTTTTAGTTACTTACCTTTGTTCACTTGATTTTCATTTATTTGGATTCTATCACCTTTGTGGTGTGTTTATTTTATTTTATTTAATGTAGCACTTTGCACTTTTTGATACTATTCAGTAGACATTTATAGATATATATTTTTATATTACACTATTGATTTATGTAATTAGGCATTATACTTATCACCCTCGGAGGGTTATTTAATATAGGGACAGCGCAATACCAACATATCTTTAGTTTCATATTAAGTGGATACGGTGTGATCCATTCCGGTAGTAGCAGCAGCCCCTGACATTTGATAGATCACCAGTGGTAGCGCAGGAATAAAACACTATCATTCAATCTAGCAATAGTGTACGTAAAGTAAAACTGTTATGCCCCGTACACACGACCGGACTTTCCGGCAGAAAAGGTCAGATGGAATAATTTTATCGGGTATTCCGATCGTGTGTGGGCTTCATCTGACTTTTTTTTTCAAAAATTCAGACGGACCTAGAAATAGAACATGTTTTAAATCTTTCCGACGGAATCAATTCCTATCAGGAAAACCGTTCGTCTGTATTCTATTTTGACGGACCAAAAACGACACAAATGCAGCTATTGGCTACTGGCTATTGAACTTCCTTTTTCTAGTCCTGTTGTGCGTCACCACATTGTAAACAAACGGACTTCGGTGTGATCGTGTGTGGGCAAGTCTGTTTCAGCGGAACTCTGCCGGAAAGACCGTCAGAGTTTATTCTGATGGAAAAACCGGTCGTGTGTACGCGGCTTTACAGACCTTAGAAATTTAAACTGAACATAGGATAGAAGAATGCATTTACAAAGGTTACATGTATGTCCAGCCAAAGCTCTTTTCTTTTGTTTTTGAGAGAAAGGAGAGAGATTACAATCCCTGTTTGGCTTCCCTTTTTGAAGTTGATCGGCATTCAGATCACGATCCAGAGGTTATTGACAGAAGGTGGGGACATCCGATGCTGCATCCACCTAGGTAAGTATGAATAAAAAAAGAAAACAAAAAACAAACATACTCCTCTTTTAAGATTCATAAAGTTCCCCAACTGAACCCAATTTAAAAAATGTGTGAATCCTGGATGAAAGTTATGTGAATCTAATGTAAAAACATTCTTAAATAAGAGCCCTCAATCTAAAACCAAAACTTTTACTTGTTTCAGATAGAGTGGGAAGGGTTCCAAACCCTGTTACGTTTTTTCATGTCAACGCTCTTCCATAAAGGCCCATACACACGATCAGACTTTTTGACAACAAACATGCAAATTAGCTGTTTTGGAGCAACATCCGACCGTGTGTACGCTCCATCAGACAAACTTTTTTGGTTTTGATCAGACTTTTGTTGGCTGTGCGAACGGACAAACTTTCTGGCAACAAAAGTCTGATGGAGCAAAGTCTGATCGTGTGTACAGAAAACCACAGGACTTTTGTACAAAGTACAAACAGGCATGCTCAGAACCAATGCAAAAGATCAGACAACAATACAGAAGTTGACCAAAGGTGGCGGTAAAGAGCAGAAAAACCACGTGATTTGGTGAAAGTTGGCTGAAAAAGTCCTGCTGTGTGTATGCAATACAAGTTCAGGGCCGATGCCCTTTGTACAAAAATCCAAAGGAAAAGTTTTTACAAAGTCCTATCGTGTGTATGAGGCTTTAGGGAGATTTTCCTTCACTTCCAGTTCCTTAGAAAAAACATCCAAAGTCCAAATACTCCCATGAGGGGGAGTCTGGAAACACAATCCAAGGAGTCCTATGGTAAACTGACATTCTTCAAGCAGCTGCCAAATGACCCCTAAAGGGGAATATACACTGAAAAGAAGCAAGAAGATGGGGCGCATCTTAAGCCTCGTACACACGATCAGACTTTCCAACTGGAAATGTTCGATGACAGGCTGTTGTTGGTAAATCCGACCATGTGTATGCTCCATCATACTGTTGTTGTCGGACTTTGGCTAGCAGGTTTTCAAATTTTCTGCGGATAAATGTGTGTTGTCAGATTTTCCGATCGTGTGTACACAAGTTCGTCGGACAAAAGTCCAAAGTACAAACACGCATGCTCGGAAGCAAGGAGAAGCCAGAAGTGGTCGGTCTTGTAAACTAGCGTTCGTAATGGAGAATTAACATTCATTACGTGGCAAATTATGAAATCTCGAAATGCAGCGCACATTCTCTTCTTCTTTAATGGGATAATAATGAAGCTGCTTTGCTGGTGATACTGATGGAGTTATTCCAAATACATTTTCAAAGGTTTTTTTTTCTAGTGATATCAAGAATAATTATTATGCTTTTTTTAATTTTTTTTAATTTTTTTTTTATTTGGGCAAGTTACCACAACACCATTATCCCGTAGTTTTTAAGATCAAAGATACAACTATGTTGGTGTCCCTTGTCAATTTTACATTGTATTTTTTAACCACTTGCTTACTGGGCACTTAAACCCCCCTCAGTCCCAGACCAATTTTCAGCTTTCAGCGCTGATGCACTTTGAATGACAATTGCGCGGGCATACAACACTGTACCCAAATGAAATTTTTATCATTTTTTTCCCACAAATAGAGCTTTCTTTTGGTGGTATTTAGTTACAGCTCGGAGTTTTATTTTTTGCTAAACAAACAAAAAAAGATGCAAAAAAAAAAAAAAAAAAAATCATGTTTTAATAGTTTGTTATAAAATTTTGCAAACGGGTCATTTTTCTCCTTCATTGAAGTGCGCTGATAAGGCGGCACTGATAGGCTGCATTGGTGGGCACTGATGGGCTGCATTGGTGGGCACTGATAGGCTGCATTGGTGGGCACTGATAGGCTGCACTGGTGGGCACTGATAGGCATAGTTAAGGCGGCACTAATAGGCACAGATAAGGCGGCACCGATGGGCACAGATAAGGCGGCACTGATGGGCAAAGATGGGCACAGATAAGATGGCACGGATGGGTGGCACGGATAAGTGGCACGGATGGGTGGCACGGATGGGCACTGATAGGTACCACAGATAGATGGGACTGATGGGCACTGATAGGTGGCACTGATAGGTGGCTCTGATAGGTGGCACTGCTGGGCACTGATGGGCGGCACTGCTGGGCACTGATGGGCGGCACTGCTGGGCACTGATGGGCGGCACTGGGGTGCAGCACCTTTGAGGCAGATTGGGTGGCACTGTGGGTGGCACTGTGGGTGGCACTGTGGGGTGGCACTGTGGGGTGGCACTGTGGGTGGCACTGTGGGCATTATGGGCACAGACGGGGGCACTTACTTTTACTTTGTTAAACTTCAGGATGGCACTGCGGGAGGCAGGTGGGCACTGGCAGGTGGCATGTGGTGACTTTCATTGCTGGCCGTGATCGGGACTGATGTCCCGATCACGGCCGCCGGTGATCGGCTTTTTTTTTTTCTCCTCGCGCTGTCAGCGCGAGGAGGAATAATAGCCGATTACCGGCTCCGTTCTATCACATGATCAGCTGTCATTGGCTGACAGCTGATCACGTGATAAGGGGTCGGGATCGACCCCTTACACGGATCGGTGATCAGGCGAGTCTCACGGACTCGCCGATCACAGAGCGCGCCGCGCGCGCCCCTCAGGGGGCGCGCAGGCCGCTCGTAACCGGGACGACGTCAATAGACGTAGTCCCGGAAATCTAGGTCCGCGCTAATGCCGTCATTCGGCAATAGCGCGGTACCCAAGTGGTTAAAATGTAACTGCCTACTCCCAAACTGTCATTTGAAGTAAAATCAGGTATTATTCTCCACAATTTTTTTATTGTGCTTTAAAAAAATAAAACAAATAAAATTAGACATGCTATCTGCCAATAGAACGTAACCAAAAAGTGCATTCTATGCATCCAAAAATATAGAAAATATACCAAACCAAATCATTATTAAACCAAAAAAATAATGTAAAAAATTTAATATCTAGGTATTCACATCGCCACATCTACCTCTGACTATTGTACCCTTAACTTGGAGCCACTGATACAATTGACGAGGACTAGATTAAAGGCTTGGGCAAATCTGCCCCTCTCTCTAATCGACAGGATCAATTTATTCAAGATGAAGCTCCTACCTGCCTTTTTTTATGTCCTCAGACACACCCCTGTCTCGATCCCCAAAAAAGTATTTTGCCTGATAAACACCATTTTATTATCTTTCCTCTGGGGAATCAGTCAGCCGAGATTCAGGCTGACAGTGCTACAGAGACCTTGGGGAGAGGGAGGCCTGACTTGCCCTGACCGCCACTCCTATTTTGTGGCGGCTCTGTTATCCCATGCCTACAACTGGCTGGTCTATGATGAGTCCAATGCAGCGGTGGCTCTGGAAGCAGCACATCTGGGGTCATATGAGGCGATAGGGAACCTACTTTACCAGGGTACTAGAGCTCCCTTCCCTCTTACAACGGCAATGAGAGCGGTCATATGGGCGTGGTATGTGGCAAACTCCATGCGACCCATGCCACACAGCCCTCTTTGGTTTAACCCACAATTGCCAGAATTTGGGTCCATTCCCGACCCTAGTGTCTGGGCATGCAAGGGCATCAAATATTTATATCAGATCTGTTTGGAAGGCCGACTACTGTCATTTGACCGGTTGAAACAACAATATGATTTACCCATCTCACACTTGTTTAGATTCCTGCAGCTTAGGCACGCCTTTAACACTCAGTTTGATAATGCTCAAGTTGCCCTTTACACATCGAATCTGGAGACTCTGCTCAGGGACGAAGCTCTACCAGAGCCCTTATCCACCATATATAAAGCATTACTTCCTAACATACACGCGGCACTAGAAAACCTTGAGGCAAAGTGGGTGGTCGATTTCCCCACACTAGACACTGAAGATTGGGAAGAAATGTGGGAGTGTCCCTTTTCACAGCTAGTATCAGCTAGAGATAAATTAGTGCAATTTAAAATAGTAGATAGGGTATATTACACACCCGTGGGTCTGCACAAAATTTATGCTTCTATTCCTGCCTCCTGCTGGAGATGCAACTCATCCTCAGCGGACTTTATTCACATATTTTGGAGCTGTCCTCAGATCAAAATTTTTTGGACTGAGGTAACCAATTCTATTCGGACCGTCACCACCGTTCCTGTACCACTGTCTGTAGACGTATGTCTGCTGGGACTTGTGGAACCCCTGGCCCCACACCGGGCAATCAGAACCCTGCTAGGATTATTACTTTACTATGCCCGTAAGTCGATAATACTCAGATGGAAGGCATTATCTGCACCCTCATTAAATTTTTGGAAGAGGTTAGTGAATGCGGCTCTACCACTATACAAGGCTACCTACCTGTCCCGTGGTTGTGCCAAAAAATTCCACAAAGTATGGGATATTTGGACGGACTCCCTGTCCACTGATGC
The DNA here is from genome assembly GCF_037356315.1 of Lithobates pipiens. Taxonomy (NCBI): domain Eukaryota; kingdom Metazoa; phylum Chordata; class Amphibia; order Anura; family Ranidae; genus Lithobates; species Lithobates pipiens. The sequence continues at coordinate 228,946,519 of NW_027507686.1, read as the reverse complement.
AGACTCGATGGACGATTAGTAGCATTCCACTAAGTACCACGATTGCCCAAGTGGCATCTCTGATCTCATAAACACCCCTGGGTTGCTCGGTTTAATAGTCATGGGGAGGGGGGGGGAATGCGAATGCAAATATGTAATTATAATGTACACTTTATCTTATAAGTATCTAAAGTAAGCTTTGTAGGGTATATGTAGAATCGCCAGATTGATTTGGATATTCTACACAGGTGGTTGAGCGTACAGTGGTTTAGGTAGTTATGCATGTTATATGTAATGCCTTGCCCTTCTTTTTCTTCTTTTTTTTTCCCTTTTTCTCTCTTAGTTTGGTAGTTGTAGTGACTGAGCCTGGGTATGCCCAATAGGCTTTGTAGTGTTTTGTTCACATCTTGAAATGACAATAAATATAACTTAAAAAAAAAAAAAATGTCAAAGCAATAACTCCAAGGCCAATAATAAATAACACGTTATCTCCTCTGATTCCGCAACATGTCTGGTTGACGAACGGCCGTTCAGAAACAAACAGAAAAACGCGAAATGAAAAGTATGAAATGAAAAGCGCGAATCAACACTCACCAAAACATCTACTAACACGAAACTAGCAGAAGGAGCCCAAAGGTTGGCACTAAAGAGCTAAAAAACCATGTACTGTATACGTCAGTACGTTCATAATTGTTTGTTATCTCAACAATTGTGTGGCCGTGTGTATACAAGACAAGTTTGAGCCAACACCCTTCAGACAAAATTTCACGGTTTTGTTAGCCAACAATCCGATCGTGTGTACGAGGCTTAAGGCTTAATGTACACAGGACGTTTTAAAACCTCTCCTGAAAGATTCAACTTGACAGATAGTAACCGACGTTTAAAAATGTCCATTTTGCCACATTTACATGCCACTTTTAGCTGCATTTGTGTTTAAAAAGCGATTTGTTTTATTTGTTTTTTTTTTGCAAATAGTCAAAAAAGTATCTCCATAAAAAACGCCTGTAAACGAAACGCTGCCAAATGCGAGTTACCGCGTTTACAAGGTGTTACGGCATTTGGCGTTTAAAATGCCTCTGAACATCAGTCCTGAATGCATTGTTTTGCTTTCCAAAAACTACTTTCTAAACTCAACTGTCTAGAGAGGATTATAAATGAACCTGTGTACATGTACTGATAAGATAACACAGAGGAGAGTTCAGGGGCAGATGAAAAAAATTCCCAACTGATCCTAAACTTCTGTTTACCAGCAACAGTGTACATGAAGCCTTAAAGTGGTTGTAAACCCTTACAACACACTTTGACCTACAGGTAAGCCTAGATTTTTTTTTCAAATCTTTTATTTATATCAAGGACAAAGACACACGAAATACAACATCCATAAGAAATAGACACACAGGGCATCATGGTATGCAATGAACTGAGAAAACCCCCGTAACCCATAGGAGGTGTGCAAATATCATTAAAGAACATTTAGTCTCTAAGGCGTCCCCCAAGCTCACCTGGGGCCCTGAGTTTCCCCAAAGTGAGAAAATGTAACAATTTCTATGGGTCTCAACCATGCTGTAGTAGGAGGTATCCTTCTGCCCAGGGGCTTCCTGTACCACTGGATGGTTCCGCGAATCTCGTTCCTCATTTCTCATTTTTGTGTAAAAGCAGAGCAGCCTAGGCTATGAGGTTCTCACTAGGATCCCCCACATCCAAGCTGCGTGCAGGTAAGCCTAGATTAAGGCTTACCTGTAGGTCCAAGAAATATCTCCTAAACCTACACGGTTTAGGAGATATTTGCCGAAAGACAGGCACCGCTGTCTACGGCGCATGCGCCGTAGACAGCGGCGCGCAGGCGCACTGAGCACGGCACCCGTCAACGGCGATATGCCGTGTGTGGCGGCTCCCGTGCGCATGCGCTGGAGTGACGTCATCGCGGCTTCGCCGAATGACAGCGGCGGAGCGGCGAGACCCACCAAGAAGATGGATGCGCCAGACTACAGGGGATAGCGGTGACTTTGCTGGCTCCTGTGTCAAGTAAGTGACACATACTGGGCTACTATGCGATGCATAGTAGTCCATTATGCTTACCTTTGCAGGGAATGAAAGAGGAAGTAAACCCATCAGGGTTTACTTCGTCTTTAAAGTACCAGTGAGTCCAAACATGAAACATGTATCAACATATATGTTCGCCAATCCAGGTGGCTAGGAATACAGAAGAGCGCTCTTGTGTTTCATTGAGCACTACAATTCCTGCAGCAGATGTGACAGATTGGATTTATAGTCTCTTGATTCACTGATCTCTATAAATAGATGACACAGCTGTGTACAGAGAGTTACGTGCAACCATGCCCAATTTAAAAATGTGGGGAGAAGAACCCTGTGATTCAGGTAAGTTGGGTTAGTTCAAGGGTGAGGGGCTGTGGACTGTGACCATGTTTAATGTTACACCTTAATATGGCTATAACATTAAAGGTGGACTTAGCTGTTAATTTACTACAAACTCAAGGAATAGAACCCTCATCGTTAACAGAAATATTCGAATGAGTTGCTGAGATCCACTTGTCTTCTGAGATTTACTCATTATTCATAAAGAAGATCTCTTGCATTCCTGTTGCAACAGATATAATATTTGTGTATTGATGCAATGTGCCATGTAGGAATAACTGGGATGAGCTAAGAAGCACTGTATTAAGTAACTGAATTTGAAGTAGAACTGCACTCTGCTCACATAATTTGTAATAAAAACATCTTTGCCTTTCTGAAGCTTTCCTCCAACCACTTTGCATATTATTTTATATATACTGTGATCCCGTACTTGCCAAAAATGCTGCAGAAATCTCATTCCATGAAGTCTGGCTGCAACCATTTTAACTGTGGGCAGCTGAAGCTGCTTCCTGTTCACTTCCTAGATTTCCACAGACACACAGAGGCACACCTCCAGCTCTGCAGCTCTCATTGGCCCTCTTATGACTCGACTCACCCCCCCCTTCCTGGCAAACACTCAGGAGTGAGAGAGAGAGAGCTGTGCATGATGTCATAAGCCTAGGCTTTTTACCAAACAAGAAACAAAGAGTGGGCTGTATAAGGTATTTACTGGCGGAAAAAATAAAAAATGTACTATCCAAAAGTTAAAAGAACAAGGGCAGAGGATTTAATAAATGGAAACATGAACGTAAATACTGAAGTTCCACTTTAATATGTACAAAGACAGTTTTATAAAAGGCCATGTAGTAATCTAATGATTTGAAAAAAATGATCATTTCAACAAAATACAGAAAATCTGTTGTACTAAGTGGACTTCTTTTTATTTCCTTGTCTCTTTTCTTGTCTCTGTTTTAATACAAACCATCCATGCTATCCACCGAGATCTAACGTTCTCCCGAACAATAATTTTCCTGCTGCTGCACAACTTCCCAGTGAGTCAATGATCTTTTTTTACATCACTGATTCCATGTTTTGTATACATTGCAACCATGTTTTTTTCGCTTTATCCTGTATACTTGGCAATTATGTCCTTATTGACAGATAGCATATTGTCTACATTCACTTGTTACTTCTCCCTATTTTGCAATATTTCAATAAAAATTTATTAAAAGTGAAAAACTTCTATTGATCAGAAGGTATTTAATTGCTAAAACAATATGTGAAACGAGTCAAATGAGGTCATACCAAACATCTTCTGATCAATAGCAGGACAATACACTTTGTTTTGTTTGGCAGCAATACAAGGAGAACATTTTCCACTGAGTGGGTAAGGCAGGAAGAATCAACTTGTGACCTCTCATGTGGCCCGCGGTGCCCTCTCATGTGGCCCGCGGTGCTCTCTCATGTGGCCCGTGGTGCCCACTCATGTGGCCTGCGGTGCCCTCTCATGTGGCTCGCGGTGCCCACTCATGTGGCCCGCGGTTCCCTCTCATGTGGCCCACGGTGACCTCTCCTGTGGCCCGCGGTGCCCTCTCATGTGGCCCGCGATGCCCTCTCATGTGCCCCGCGATCTCAAACCAGGAAGCGGATTCCAATGCTTTGGGATGGCTGGTCAGAAAGCCCAGATTGTAATCAATGGATTACTGACCCGCTATCCCAGAGCATCAGAATGCATGGAGCTGGTCCTAGAGGAAGCAGGCGCCCCCAGAGGAATCAAGAGCCATATAAGCCGAGCCATATGGCTTCTGTCCCAGGCAGAGTGATACCAAGCTCAATTCACCTGAGAGCTTTCCAGCAGCCTGGAGAGCGATGCCAACGGAAGCTGAAAGAGGAAAAGGTCCATTTATTAAACATTGCATACAATGCACTTTTGCAACAGGCATAGTAGCACCTATAAAACAGGGTTATTAGGCTGCTATTGCACTAATTCACAGGTGCAGCACAGTGCATCTGCAGGTTAGCTACACTGAACCATACATTTCTAATGCCGCGTACACACGACCAGACTTTCCGTCAGAATAAACTCTGACAGTCTTTCCGACGGAGTTCCGACTGAACTGACTTGCCTACACACGATCACACCAAAGTCCGTTTGTATCGAACACAATGACCTACAACGGGACAAGAAAAGGAAGTTCAATAGCCGGTAGTATTTGGTCCATCGGACTAGCATACAGACGAACGGTTTTCCCGATAGGAATTGATTACGTATTAAAGATTTAAAACATGTTCTATGTTTGAACCACTAAAATAGAAGAAGACTGATGGAATAAAAGTCATTCGGGCCAGAAGCTTTTGGTTTGTGATCATATTTCTGCCTAATGTCTGGTTTTAATCTCCAATGTCTCTCATCATTTTAGGGAATGCCATGCTGGTGATTTGCCCCCCTTCAGGTTCGCCCGCATTGAGAGATTGAATTCTATGCCCAGGGGTGGGGATAAGACCAGGCGACTTTTAAAGAGAGAGGCTTGGTGGATATTTAGATTAAAAAGCACAGTCCCTCAGGAGTTAAACCTCAGATGGGACCTGGATTTTTTTTCTCCACCTATCTCTCACATTTTTATGTTTCTGGTCTCCCCCTTTTCCCCTGGTCATTTTGTTTTATTTTATTTTGTCCTAGTACACTATTATTATGTTTGCATAATTTTCTGTATGTAATTAACTCATTAAAGTTATACCTCGGAATGAGAGTAGCGCGGTTAATGAGCGTTTCGCAATGCGAGCCATTATTATTTTTAAAATCCTGACACGGTTTGCGAGCGTTGGAGCCGCTCGGTGCATCCGAGCGTTTGGAGCCACTTGGATGCACTCAGAGCCACTCGGAAACTATCAGAAACATTCCGCTCCTGAGTGTTTCCGAGCCTTTTCGAGTGTTTCCAAGTGCATCTGAGCAGCTCTGAGCGGTTTCTGAGTGTCTCCAGCGCCCCCCACACCTCTGGCCCCATGCATTACTGCATACTATCGAACAAATTATCTGAGCTTCCATTAACCTCTATGGGGAAATTCGCTTTTATTTCCAAGTGCTTTGGATTACAAGCATTCTTCTGGAACAAATTATGCTTGTAATCCAAAGTTCCACTGGATTATTATACCATCTGTTCTCTGGTTTCCTTTTTTAAATTATTCAACCCTTTTTGTTTTGTTGTCTCACCTAGATAACAACTAATGAATTGATTGAAATTTCCTGTAATTAATAGAAGGTGTGGTAATGTTTTCATACTATATATTCTGGCTGAAACGCGTTAACATCTGCTGTAACATTCTGTCTTTTATGGAGCATCAATAAAATTGAAAAGATTTAAGAGCATCTGTGGAGTTGTGGATCATCTTGTATTAGGTGTCATGTTGGCAGCAGAGGGACTGCCTATCCTGCACCAGACAGCTCAGAAGGACTTTCAGACAATTTGGGGTAGTAGCACCTTTTTCTTTCTCTTTACATGGTCTTTTACTGTCCCTGTGGTTATTCATTATTATTAAAACAGAAAGTCTGTCATCTGATCCCCCAAGTAGCCCTTTGTGGTTGACAAATATCTCACTTGTGACCCAGCATGATCTCTATAAAATTCCTGTAGTGTGTTTCATGTTTAACCTCTTCCCGCCCGATGGGCGTCAAATGATGGCTGGGGGCGGTGTGGCTCTCGTTCTGGGTGGACATCATATGACGGCCCTCCAGAACAATGCCCATCAATGCCCATCAGTTCCACCCATCAGTGCTGCCTATCTGTGCCCACCAGTGCCGCCTGTCTGTGCCCAGTGCCACTCATCAGTGCCCTCTAACAGTGCCCATAAGTGCCGCCTCATCAGTGCCCATAAGTGCCACCTCATCAGTGCCCGTCAGTGCTGCCTCATCAACACCCATCAGTGAAGGAGAAAAATTACATATTCGTGCCTCCTCATCAGTGCCACCTAATCAGTGCCCATAAGTGCCACCTCATCAGTACCCATCAGTGCTGCCTCTTCAACGCCCATCAGTGCTGCCCCATTAGCGCCCATCAGTGAAGTAGAAAAATGACTTTACAACATTTACTGACAAACTAAGAAAAACTTTTTAGGAAATAATAAAAAACCCAGGAGTGATTAACCACTTCAATACAGGGCACTTTCACCCCCTTCCTTCCCAGCCCAATTTTCAGCTTTCAGCGCTCTAGCGCTTTCAGTGACAATTGCGCGGTCATGCTACACTGTACCCAAATGAAATTGTTATAATTTTGTTCGCACAAATAGAGTTTTATTTTGGTGTTATTTATTCACGACTCCGTTTTTTTTTTTTTGCGATATAAGCGCAAAAAAAGCGGAAATTTGGGAAAAAAACAATATTTTCTTTTTTCTATTTGAAAAGAAATCCAATAAAATCAAATTTTGTCATAAATTTAAGCCAAAATGTATTCTGCTACATGTTTTTGGTAAAAAAAATTCCGTTAAGTGTATAATAATTGGTTTGTGTGATCACGGACATATGTACGCAAATGATCATGTACATATGTGTGCAGGTGATCACGTACATATGTGTGCAGATAATCATTGGGACATGTGATTTTAGTGGGACATATGTGGGGGACATGTTTTTATTATTAGGGACATGTGTTTTTATTATTTGGGGACATGTATGTTTTGGGGACATGTGTGTTTTGGGGACATATGTGGGGACTGTGTTTTCACTGTGTGGTGTGTTGTGTGTTTACACTACACTGATGATCAGTGAGTAAAAAGCTGTGAAAAGCAGCCCATACTCACTGATCATCAGCCGGCTGCAGCGTTCTGCTCTCCTCTTCTCAGCGGTGACTTCCGTGTGAGGAGAGGAGAGCCGATTGCCTAGCAACCGGCTGTTTGTTTACATCACATGACGGCCGTGATTGGACACGGCCGTCATGTGATCAGGAGGGCCAATCACAGAGCCCTCCTGCCGATCTGAGATGTGCCGTGTCCGGGTGACACGAGCACATCGGGATCGCGCCGCTGCGCGGGCGCGCGCGCGCGCGATCCCGCTGCTCCTGAATGACGTTCCTGAACGTCCTATCAGGAGCAGGCGGCTCCCACCCCCCGTATATATACATTGGCCGGGTGGGAAGTGGTTAAATACCACCAAAAGAAAGCTCTATTTGTGTGAATAAAATTTTCACATAGTTACAGTGTAGCATGACCACGCAATTGCCATTCAAAATGTGACAGCGCTGAAAGCTGAAAAATGGCCTGGGCAGGATCGGGGTGTAAGTGCCCGGTATTGAGGTGGTTAATATTGTTGTCTCTCCTGTTCTCTGTGCACTATATACATTTATACAGCCAAATCATCTTACAATCCAGATATAGCTCTTATTCCCTGTGCACATGGTCGGATATTCCGACCACAAAACCCTTCAGATTTTTTCCGACGGATTTTATCCGAAACTTGTGTTGTGTACACACGGTCGCACAAAGTTGTCGGAAAATCTGATCGCTCTGAACGAGGTGACGTCTAACACATACGTCGGGACTATAAATGGGCTAGTAGCCAATAGCTTTAGTCTATTTGTTTATTCTGAGCATTCTGAGTGGCACTTTGTCCATCGGAATTGTCTACACACGATTGGAATTTATGCGATCGGATTTTGTTGTTTGGATCCTGCTCTCAAACTTTTCCGACAACATAATCCGATCTGACTTATACATCGGAATTTCCGACCGTGTGTTACAGGGCATTACAGGTGGGGTTTGGCAAAACAAGAAATGAAAATGTACTGAAAAAAAATCTCAGAACTTAAAATGAAATATCAATTTCCAAAGCAAATATTCATTAGTAGAAAATCTATTACTTAGTGGAAGTGTATTGTATGCAATGGTTAGATCCTGTCTGCAATATAGAAAGAAAGCATGGTGTTGCAGACAGGCTTTTTTCCTGCAAAAAAATGTATGTTTTCTTTGCTGTTCTGATACCTAGATATCTGAAGCTGCCAGAACATGCTAGTCTTTATAGTTCAACCTGACCTAGAGATCCAAGGTTGCCTTCCTCCACATGTGACTTGTATAAATTTGCTAGGTGTCCTGGATGTCTTTTCATCTCTTTGTCCTCTGGACTGCACAGAACAAGCGGGAAGTGCTAGAGGTGGTAATATTTTATCATCTGTTCTAGGATAATGAATGGATCATGTGACCATTCTCAGGCTGCCCAGTGACGCACACAGGGTAGCTGGGGACCAAGTAAGCATCACACACAATTAATGTAGGTATTCCAGGCCATCCAGTTGGCAGAGGATTGCCGTGCAGTCAAGACCAGGACCATAAAGGTGTTTGGCTCAACAGCTATTAAATCAGGTTCATGGTTAACATAGCCATAGGCAACCAGATAATTACAAATGATGCTGCTAATTTTTGAATATCTTTTCTCAAATATGTTTATAAATTACTAGGAGGTCATACAAAGCTCCACTTGAAGTTGAAGGCCCACATTTTTGCACAGGGAGAATTTACAACCTCCACCTACAAGTCTCCATGCAGGGTAGATAGGCTTCCTCTATCATCCAGGAGCAGAGTCTTCTTCCTGGACATGCGGGGTTCTGTTGAAACCAAACCATGGTCAGGTAGACCAACTAAAGTTTCAGCCACAACTGCCAGGAAAAATGTTTAAGATGCAAAGAAAAACCCACAAATAACTTCAGGTGAAATATAGGACTCTGAAAACGTGGCTGTTTCAAGATGGCACTTGAAGAAAGATGGGCTGCATTGAGTCACCAGAAGAAAGCCATTACTATGCAAATGCCACAAAGTATCCCGCTTACATTACACCAAATGTGCCTCAAACCCTCTGACACAAAGTCATTTGGAGTGATGAGACCAAAATGAAGCTTTTTGGCCACAACATTTCATTTGGAAAGGAGTCAACAATGCCTATGATGAAAGGTACACCATTCCTACTGTGAAACATGGAGGTGGATCGCTTATGTTTTGGGGATGTGTGAGCTACATAGGCATGGGAAATTTGGTCAAAATTGATGGCAAGATGAATGCAGTATGTTATTAAAAAATACTGGAGGAACATTTCAGTTCATTAGCCAGGAAGCTGCACATGGGACGTACTTGGACATTCCAACATGACAATGATCCAAAACACAAGGCCAAGTCGACCTGTCATTGGCTAAAGCAGAATAAAGTGAAGGTTCTGGAGTGGCCATCTCAGTCTCCTGACCTCAATATCATTGAGACACTCTGGGGAGATCTCAAACGTGCAGTTCATGCAAGACAGCTCAAGTATTTACAGGAACTGGAGGCTTTTTGCAATGGGCAGCTTTACCATCTGAGAAGATAAAGAGCCTCATCCACAAATACCACAAAAGACTTCAAGCTGTCACTGATGTTATAGGGGGCAAAAAACGGTATTAAGAAATGGGGTATGTAAAATTTTGATCAGGGTAATTTGAGTAGTTTCTGTAGTGATTATGATTTAAAAAGAGTATACACATTTGATTGATAATAAATGGCTTCAGCCAAACAATAAACATAAGTGAAAGAAAAGTTTTTGTGTTATTCATATTCTCTGAAAAATGGCCAAGAAATCATAAATTCTGCCAGGGTATGTAAACATATGAGCACAACTGTATACTGCGGCAGGTTGGCTCCCCTGCACGAGCCGTCGTAGCTGTACGTCGGCTCTTTAAGACGTCTCCAGCGGCGCACGCGTGGGCCGAAGCACGGGCACCCGCAATCGCTTGTGACAGAGCCAGAACCGGTATCTGTGTGTGTAAACACACAAATCCCGGTTATGTCAGGGGAGAGGAGCCAGATCGTGTGTTCCTACTAAGTAGCAACAACAATCTCTCTTCTCCTCTAGGCAGCCACATTCCCACCTCGATTGCCCTCTAGTGTTAACCCCTTCACTGCCAGTGACATTTATACAGTAATCAGCATTTTTATAGCACTGATCACTGTATAAATGTTACTGGTCCCAAAAAAGTGTCAAAAGTGTCCGTCACAATGTTGCAGTCCTGATAAAAATCACAGATCACCTCCATTACTAGTAAAAAAATAAAAATAAAAAAAATCTACACCTGATTTTGTAGACGCTATAACTTTTGCGCAAACCAATCAATATGCGCTTATTGCGGTTTTTTTTTAGCAAAAATATGTAGTAAATATAGTAAAAAAAATAAGTATATATATCGGCCTAAACTGAGGAAACTTTTTTTTTTTTTAAATTTGGATATTTACTATAGCAAAAGGTAAAAAATATTGTGGTTGTTTTCGAAATTGTCGCTTTTTTTGTTTATAGCGCAAAAAATAAAAATTGCAGAGGTGATCAAACACCACCAAAAGAAAGCTCTATATGTGGGAAAAAATTATGTCAATTTCGTTTGGGTACATCGTGGCACGACTGCGCAATTGTCAGTTAAAGCAATGCAATGCCGTATCGCAAAAAATTTCCTTGTCATTAAGCAGGAAAATCTTCCGGGGCTGAAGTGGTTAAAGTGTTACTAAACCCTGCATTCTCTATATCTGGTTTCACACAGTACATAGAACATGGAAATGCAATCATTTTTGAAAATATAATCTGCTAAATACATTTTCTCATCAGCAGTATATAGCGGTCTTGTGACTTCTGTCAGTGTCTGGTTAAGGTAGGAGCAGTTTTCATTCTCCCATGATTGTCTTACAAGGGTGCAGGACCCCTGACCCTCTGCCTGGACAATGCTGATTGGCCCTGTGCTGATCGCATACACCCTCCCAAGTAAAAAAAAAACTCTCTAGCAATACGCACCATACTGAGCATGTGCAGCTAGACTCTGTACTATCTGGAGAAATATTGGGGAATGTGGAAGAAGGGGAGGACAAGAGAAGACAGGATCAAACTGTCTTTTTACACAATGCAGAGTATTAATGCCTTAGATTCCACAGTATGTATAACAAGCATGCTTTACTGCATATATAGACAGATTTTACTGTTGTGGGTTTAGTAACACTTTAATGCACTGTATACATTGAGGTAAAAAACCTTCTGCATGCAGCTCCTTCCCAGCCCCAATAAATACTTATCTAAGCCCGATTTCAATCCAGCGATGTGCACAAGTACATCAGCTCTCTCTCTCCACACTGGACAGAGAGGCAGCTGTGGGAGCCATTTCCTCAAGTGCTGTCAATCACAGCCAGTGAGCAGAGAGGTGGGGGTGTGGGCTAAGCCACGCTCTGTGTGTCAATGGACACACAGAGCCAGCTCCCCACCGATTGGGAGCAGGCCCACAGCAGTGCCCCCATAGCAAACGGCTTGCTATGGGGGCACTTAGTGGAGGGAGGAGCACAGAGCACTGGTGGGGGACTCAAGAAGAGGAGGATCGGGGGTGCTCTGTGCAAAACCATTGCACAGAGCAGGTAAGTATAAAATGTTTGTTTATTTTAAAGAAAAAAAGAATATGTTTAGAATCACTTTAGTAGAAGTTGAAATTACATGATAAATAATGGCAGGTTTGAACAGGTGTGCGAGGGAGTTATTTTGCTTTGTGACAGGCTCCCTTTAATTTTGTATGTATAACTACAGACAGAAATAAATGAAGAAATCTGGTTGATTACTTCGGACAATGCCTACATTTTTCTTTAGTCGTTTTTATCAATGAGGAAACTTTTCCAGCCGCTGAGAAAACCTTCTTCCCACCTTCCACCCTGTCAAGCCCTTATCTATTCACAAAACCAGGGGATGGTGTTTATGAATAGCAATAATAATTAACAATAATCCATTCATTCAGTTCTCAAAGAACTATTTACATTATTTTAAGTTAATGCGCTTCAAATCGGAGTGCATTAATGAGTACATATGAACTCTATAATTTCATAGAATGTAAGCGAAAATGCCATATCCCCAGGATAGAAGTAATAATTGGAAAAACGTCTCTTAAAAAGAGTAGCTCCGCAGGCTGTGGACAGAAGTGGCTGCGTTGTGTGCATTTAATCTGTAAACAGATGTAATTAAGCTGCGGGAATCAACGGAGTGGTTTCGTTGGCAATATGAAAGCAGAGGAAGGAAATAGCTTGTTTATCACTCCCTGGAAGTACAGCTTCAGTGGGTACATTATATAACCGTTATCAACTTGGAACTAAATTCCAATACACTAAGGCCTGGTTCACACCTATGCATTTTTTTGGTGCGTTTTCAGTTTTGCAGAAACACATTACAGTCCATTTAACATGGTTTCCTATGGGTCCCGTTCACATCTGTGCATTTTATGGAGAGGGCCAGGGAATTTTTTCTGTTTATTTGTTCCATAGACTTCAAATGGATCAAAAACGTGCATTGAAAAACGCAAAATGCACCTGGAATATGCAAACTGCAACCTGCATAGATGTGAACCAGGCCCTTTTAATAACTTCATTTTTGTGGAAGAGAACAGCTCCCCCTAAACATTTGTTGTCCTAAGCATGTGCCTCATTTGGCTGGCACAAAAGTTTCATGCTGTGGAAAGCCATACAATAACTGGGTGCAAAGGGGTAAAGTGCATCCCCCTCCTCCCCCATACAGTTTTGCCAAATCAACCAAATTGAAATTTACTGGCACAGCCAAGTTTTTACCACCATTTCCAAAAGTTACAAAATTACAGTTGTAAGTGCAAATTTAAGTATTTAGGCTACAAGCAAGTACAATATGCAATTAGCAAGGCGATTTAAGGTAGATATTAAAGCAGAGTTCTACCCAATGGTTGAACTTCTGCTCATTTGTCTCCTCTCCCCCTCCAGTGCCACAAATGGCACCTTTTTGGGGGGGGCGACAGGATACAGGTGTCCTGTTCCCACTTATGGCAGTCAGGGCCGTGGCCCATGACATCACCGCTGGGCTCCCTCCTCTCCCTGATTCCGGGCCAGTAGGAGAGAGGAGCGGGGGCTCACACATGCACAGTAGGGTTCCCGGCGTGAAGCCGTAAGGCTACACTGCCAGGTACCCTTACCCGCAATGGCGGTGGCAGCACCCGACAGCAGATAAGTGCCCGATTATTAAAAGTCAGCAGCTGCAGTATGTGTAACTGCTGGCTTTTAATTTATTTATTTTTTGTCTGGAACACTGCTTTAAGGCAAAAAAACATATTTCTAAAATTATTTTCGATATAGTAAGTAAGTAGATTAGGAACAGGACTCAGGAGGGCAAGAAATTAGAATGAGCAGGCTCACACACAAAAGGGACTCTCACAGTGACACCTACAGCAGCACACATGGTGATGACACCTCACCGACAAGACACGTTCCCTCTGAGTCACAGAGACAGTCTATCTTCATGCCAGGTAGTTCCTTTAGTGCACTCCAGTCCAAACAACTCAGCTCCCTGCACACATGACACGCTCAGGCACTGCCTCTGCCAGACCCACCCCCCGCTGGTGCCACCCGAACACACTGTACCAGGCACTTGGATGGTCTCAGCCATATTTTTTACTGGCAACCTTTTCATGTCACTGGCATTCACTGACTGCCAGTAAAAATACTGAAGGTTGGCACACTGCCCCCATGTGTCCATACTGGCTTGGGGAGTGGCAGTTGGTTTATGAGGACAGTGGCAAAAGTGTGGTTTCACATATTGTTTTTATATGATCGCTTTTCATTTGCATCTGTTGAGAACACTTTGTAAGTACAATATATATATATATATCTTGTGTTTCTTTGGTGATGCCACCTTATATGTATGCTAATATGCTGTGATTCTTACCATAGATCATGCCATAATATTCTCAGAGATGTCCCTGAAGAAGCTATCGTATTTTTTGTTCCATAAGACGCACTTTCCCCTCCCAAAAATGGGTGGAAATGCCTGTGCGTCTTAGCCCCCGTACACACGGTCGGACAAAGTTGTCGGAAAATCCGATCGTACGTAACGTGATGACGTTATTTTGTTAGGACGGGACTACGTTCAGGCTAGTAGCCAATAGCTTTGGTCTGAGCATGCGTGGCACTTTGTCCGATCGGAATTTTCTACACACAATCGGACAAAGTCTGATCGGATCATGTTGCCCAGCTCTAAAACTTCGTCCGTTGCATATTCCGATGGAAACAGTCCGATGGAGCCCACACACAGTCGGATTATCCGACAACACGGTCCGATCGAACATTTTCCATCGGAATGTCTGACCATGTGTACAAGGGCTTATAGAGCAAATACTGACCAGGACTGCCCCCCCCCCTGCTGCCACCGCCACCATGTTAGAATACCGGGCGCCCGTCTCCTATCATCTTGAGCCTGACACCTGTAACTCGGCTTTGCCAGTCACAGACAGAAGACAGAGCAGGCTGAATGGATTGCGGCCGCGGCACCGTCTCGGACTGCTCTGTCGGATGTAATGACATCCTCACGAGGCACAGGTAAGGACCTGCATTGTATGATACAGGTCAGGCTCAGGCTGCATTGTATGACTCAGGTCAGGTGCAAGCAGCATTGTATGACACAGGTCTGGCTCAGGCTGCATTGTATGACATAGATCAGGCTCAGGCTGCATTGTATGGCACAGGTCAGGCTCAGGCTACATTGTATGGCACAGGTCAGGCTCAGGCTGCATTGTATGGCACAGGTCAGGCTCAGGCTGCATTGTATGGCACAGGTCAGGCTCAGGCTGCATTGTATGGCACAGGTCAGGCTCAGGCTGCATTGTATGGCACAGGTCAGGCTCAGGCTGCATTGTATGGCACAGGTCAGGCTCAGGCTGCATTGTATGGCACAGGTCAGGCTGCATTGTTACATAGTTAGTCAGGTTGAAAAAAGACACTACAACTACAGCAGGGGAAAAATTTCCTTCCTGATTCCCCACGAGAGTCAATCGGCTTTTCCGTGGATCAACTTTACCTATTAATGTTAGTACCCAGTTATATTATGTACCTTGTATGGCACAGGTCAGGCTGCATTTCATGGGCACTGGTAAATATTTTAGTACACTATTTTGTTCAGAATATTTTTTTTCTTGTTTTCCTCCTCTAAAACCTAGGTGCTTCGTATGGTCAGGTGCGTCTTAGCCCTTGTACACACGGTCGGAGAATCCGTCGGAATGTGTCCTATCGGACCGTATCGTCAGATAGTCCGACTGTGTGTGGTATGCATCGGACTGATTCCGTCCGAATCTCCGTCCGACCCAATTTTCCAACATGTTGGAAATATTTCCCGACCAACTGGACCGGACGGACCTAATCCGATCATGTGTAGAACATTTTGATCGGACAAAGTGCCACGCATGCTCAGATCAAATTCCTACATCAAAGCTATTGGCTACTAGCCTGAATGTAGTCCCATCGTAACGAAATTACGTCATCACGTTCTGAAAGATCGGATTTTTCGCCAACTTGGCCCAACCGTGTGTATGCAACAGTTTAAAGTCACACCCCATGGGAGAATCATAATTTTTGGTAAAGATTGCAATATAGGGCTGTGGCCAACATAACAAGAAAACCCCTAAACCATATTACATTGGGTACAAAGGGGGAGGTTTTTTTCTGTTAGCCCCAGAGAAAAGTGAACCATCCTTCGAATGTATGTATATGTGGGGAGATGAATTTTAGTCAGTTTAGTGATCAATATGTGCATTGTGTAGTCTTGCTTTGCCGTCAACAAGAAATCTGCCTTGCCCATCTAGTCTATCTTACGGTGGCCATTGATTCCAGCCTGAGAGACTAGACACCCAAGAGCAGGAGATTTTTACTTTTTTGTGACTAAACCCTTGGCATCTGGTGTGAAGGAACCCTTATACAGTCCAGCAAACTGAGTACAGTGGGCAGAAGCATTTTAAATACAACCGGTATAAAGAGTGCAGTGTCAGGAGCATGTAATTTACAGCCTGGTTATATAGAGTGCAGTGGTTGGGAGAATGTCATATACAGCCCAGCGAACAGAGTGCCATGGCAGTAGTTGGAAGCTTATCATATACACCTGGCGTACAGAGTGCAGTGGTAAGAAGCATTCTATATAAAGACCAGCAGGGCCTTTTTTCAGCAGGAACGTGGGGAACGCAGTTCCGGCACCTCCAGCACAGAAAATATGTTCTGGCAAAGGGGGCTGGGGTATGCTGGAGAGTCTTTGATGCCGACTGACTATTGTAGTTGGGGGTGTAGTGTTGCTGGGGGGGGGGGTCTATTTTTGCTGGTGGGGGATCTTTTGTTGTTGTGGGGGGATGTTGTTGAAAAGCATCCACTGTTGAGGGGGGGGTCTATTAATACCAGCAGGGGTCTATTGTTGCTGGGGCATATCTATTGTTGCTGGGGATGTTTTTTGTCCCTGGGGAGGGGGGTTTATTGTTGCTGGGAAAGATCTGTTGTTGCTGGAGGATTTTATGATGCTGGGGTCAGGGTTTATTATCATTAACCAATTCCATACAAATGACTTAATACTGCAAAACGATACTTGGCACTGTATTCTCTAAAAGGTACTTAGAGGTAGGTCAGGGGTGAAGAGAGTACCTGCACCTATTCTCTGAGGCCGCGTACACATGGGCGGACTGTCTGCCCAACTTAGTCCGCTGAACAGTGTTTCAGCGGACAATCCGCTCGTGTGTGGGCTTCAGCTGACTTTTTCAGCGGACAGTCTGACGAACAAAGTCTTACGGAATTTCCGTAAGACAGTCCGTTCAAACTTGGTTTTGTCTGTCCAAACTTGGTTTCAGCGGACAGTCCGCTCGTGTGTAGGCAAGTTGGACGGACTAAGTATGGCGCATGCTCAGAAAGGGTTTACACAGCCGAAGGTTGCATTGCAGTGTATAGGACGTTGTTTTTCTAGTCCCGTCGTACGTGCTGTACACGTCATCACGCACGCTTTCAGCGGACTGTCTGCTCATCGTGTGTGGTCAAGTCCGTTCATGCTAATTTTGAACGGACTGTCTGTCGGATTGTCTGCCGAACTTAGTTGGGCAGACAATCCGCCCGTGTGTACGCGGCCTGAGAAACAAAAACCTGCAGACCAGAATGCAGAACAACCCAATGTACAGAATCCAGTGGCTGAGCTGTACTTCCATGGCCCTGGGGAGGAGTTGGAGAAGGCTTCCATTCCTTAAAGAGTAACTTTACTTTTGTTGAGAAAAAGATATTCCCCTCTGGGCAATCTATGTATACTACAAAGGTTTAAAAATAAATGTTGCTGCAGGTTCCTAATTTTTGTTATTCTGCAGAAATAGCTGTTTGCCTGTGTCCGTGTGTAAAATTAATGTTAATGGGAGTGATTTTATAATTATCAATCAGCTGCTGCATTTGCAGGGTTCTAATGAGGGAAGTGGCAGGGTTTGCTTGTTTTTAGATGTGATATTGTGAGATTTGGTAGTATCTCACCAATGAAATTTGCCTTATATCTTAATGCAGACTTCTGGGAAAATCAGTGAGCCAATCACACAAGCAGAAAATTATATTTCTGGGGGCATTCAGCCGTAGTCCTGGATCCTCGAATCCTTGCTACTATAATAGCGTTAAACAGCGCGTGTCCTGGGATCGTTAGTTAGATAGACGATCCATGGATCCCATATTTTTGACAGTCTGTCCCATATAGCCAAAGCCAGTGACAGGGTAGGACACAATATCAGTGGTCTATCTTTCATTGGAAGCCACAATAGCTGCGATACCTGTGAGGGACGACAGGAATAAGATTCCATATCCATCCAGATAGCATGTGTGTGGCGTGAATGGTATCTGGTGAGGTGGGCCAGCTGGGCCGCATGAAAATATTTCTGCAGGTCCGGCAGGCCCAGTCCCCCATGTTTCTTTAGAGTGTACATTGTGCTTCTGTTCACCCTGGGCCTCTTATGTCCCCAAATAAACCTAAGGATTTCATTTTGCAACATTTGTAGATCCCTACGCAGTAGAGCCACCGGCAGGGTGCGGAACAAATACAGTATTCTAGGCAACACATTCATTTTAATAGAGTGTAGTCTGCCGAACCACGATGGAGGGTGTATCTGCCATTTCGCTAGGTCCTCTGTCAGCATCTTGTAGAGTGGGGGGTAGTTCTTCCTGTATAACGACTGAATAGTCGGGGTCAGATAAATGCCAAGATATGGCAGTGCCTCCGGCTCCCATTTAAATTGATATGAGCTCTCTAGAGCCTTCCGTGTGGCCTCCGACAGGGAAAGATTGAGCGCTTTAGATTTAGACTGGTTAACTTTTAACCCCGAAATTTCAGAGAAGGGTTGAAGGATCGCATATAGATTGGGGAGGGAAGTAATTGGTGACGTCAGTGTTAGCAAGAGATCGTCAGCGAACAGTAAGCATTTAGGATCCCTATTTCCACATCTAATCCCCTGGACATCCTGACATTCTCTGATCCTGATAGCCAGTGGCTCTATCGCAAGGACAAACAGGAGCGGGGACAGTGGGCAGCCCTGCCTCGTACCCCTTCTAATCGGAAGAGGCCTAGAGGAATATCCTCGCAGCATCAACGATGCCAACGGAGTGTCATAAAGCGTTCCGAGGAGAGTCAAAAAGCGTTCGCCAAAACCATATCTGCGTAGGACATCAAATAAATATTCCCAAGAAAGGGAGTCAAACGCTTTCTGAATATCCAACGATAGCAACATTCCCCGTCTAGGGCCCCCACCGTCCCAGTCCGACAGTACTGCTGATATAAGATTGATTAGTCTGCGGGTCTGATCCGATGACTGTCTGTGCGGGACAAAGCCGGCCTGGTCAGGATGAATATAGTTCGGCAGGAAGGTATTGAGTCTAAACGCTAAAACTTTCGTTAAAATCTTTAGGTCCGTGTTGATTAGGGAGATCGGTCGGTAGTTCGCACAGTCCCCATGATCCTTGCCTGGTTTAGGAATGACACTGAGGAATGCTACATTTTCATGTAGGGGTATCTTGCTTCCCCTCCGAAGCTCATTAAAGTAAGAGCACAGGTGAGGAATCAAGACATCCTGGAATTTCCTATAATATTGGCCAGGAAAGCCATCTGGTCCAGGGGCCTTTGAGGGGTGTAGCGACTTAATCGCCATTTTGATCTCCAAGTCCGTGAATTCAGCCTCCATCAGATCCGCGTGAGCTCGTGTCAGCTGAGGCAGTGGGGCATCACGGAAAAAGAGGTCAGCTCTACGAGGATCGTACGTGGTCTGTGAACCATAAAGTTTGGAGTAAAAATTGTGAAATTCCTTCAGGATAAGTTCAGGGTTTTGAGTGGAGCGACCCGTGGACAGCCTCAGTTTGGGTAATGTAGGCGTATGGGGTCGGGGAACCAGTTTCCTGGCTAACATGGTATTTGGTTTGTCACCCATTGTATAATACCTATGTTTAGACCAGCCAATATGTTTTTCCGCCTGAGTCCTCAGAGCCAAGTTCAATTCCAGTCTAATGTCATCGATCGTATGTCTAATGTCGCAGAGCGGGTGAGCATGTTGTTCCCATATCAGCCGGTCTAATTTGGCTTCCAGTTGCCGAATCGCATGGTCTCGGGCCCGCTTTTGCCTAGAGCCTATTTGTATCATAATGCCCCTAATTGTGGCCTTGTGAGCCGCCCAATTAATCGTGGGTGACGTGTCCGAGGATTTATTACCCGTAAAGAACTGTTGTAGTGCTTTTTCTATTTCGGCGTACAAAACGGGGTCATTTAACAGACTAGTATTCAATCGCCACGGGGCTGGGGAAGCTTTGGACCATAACCCAGTCAAAGACATTTTAATCGGAGAATGGTCCGACCAGGGGGTGGACAGTATGGATACCGACGTTAGATATGGGAGCAGAAGTGTGCGGACCAGAATATGATCTATCCTGGAATAGGTGTGGTGCGCCTGCGAGAAATGTGTATAATCTCTAGTAGTGGGATTGGACTCTCTCCATGCGTCAATTAAATCATAGAGGTGTAACAGTCTAGCTACCCTATTGCTCCCAGTCGGCGGTCTTTTGAAAGCGAGTCTGTCAGGGTTGGATTTATCCATAATTCTGTCCAGCGGGATGTTGCTGTCTCCCCCCAAGATCACCTGTCCCTGGACCTTAGGCATCAATGTCCTCAACATCTTGCTAAAAAAGTCCACCTGTCCTGAATTTGGAGCATAATAGGATACAAAGGAAACAAGTTGGTCATGGATACGTCCCACTGCCATGAGATATCTGCCACCCTTATCCTTAATTATGGTGATGGGCGTAAAAGGGGTTCGTCTAGAAAAAGCTATGGCCACCCCCTCCTTTTTATCGGGTCCATTAGCTAAGTAAAACTGTGGGTATTTAACATTAAGATAACGTGGGGCTGACGTCTTAGAAAAATGTGTTTCCTGTAGTAGAAATATATCCACTTTCTGTTTGTGATAAAATTGGAAGGCTTTAGTCCTTTTAATTGGGGAATTAAAGCCATGGACATTATGGGTGATCACCGAGAAGTCGGACGAATATGACTTAGCCATCGTGGTAGGGCAGAGCACTCTTACCTTGTAGTATAATGAGGGCGGGCATAGCCTCCAATAGACGGGACTCCCAGTCCCCAGGCTTCCAGTACCAGCGCGTGTAAGTGAGGGTCAGGACCACGGCTCGGGGAAGATAGGGGGTGGAAAGAAAGAGGAAAAAGAGAAGAAATAGAGGATTAGTTAACATAAAAGACAAGGGCCGTAGGCCCGCAAACTTATACCAGTTAACTTGTGCAAACCGTATAACAGTGTGGGAAATAATCCCTGCCGGATTTAATGTCCTTTCCGGTAGTGGCAAGGGTACCCCTCTCCGAAGAGGGAAGGTAGTCTTGCAAAAGAGCAGCATGGATTTCCGATCCAGCCCAAATGGCCTTTGCTCCAAAGCAGGCCAGCAGGGCGGACTCGGGTCTCGCATACTATCGGACAGGGGTTTTAGATTTCTACGCTTTTGCACCGTAGAAGGAGCAAGGTCAGTAAATAACTGAATAGATGACCCACAAAGAGTCAAGTCCTGCCGATTGCGGGCAGCAAGCATCAACTTATCCTTGGTCTGGTTAATAATTGGTTTTAAATACAAAACGCAGTAAAAATGTTTAATATGATTATGCTGTAAGCCATAATTTCAACAGATACATATACAGTAAAACCTTGGTTTGAGAGTAACTTGGTTTGAGAGCGTTTTGTAAGACAAGCAACATTTTTAAACAAATTTTGACTTGATATACAATCGATGTCTTGATATAAGAGTAGCCAGGGGCGTAACTATAGGGGGTGCAGCAGTCGCGACCGCAACTGGGCCCTGTGATGCAGGGGGCCCATGCAGCCCCCTCTACATATGGCCGGCATGCAGCATAGGCAGCTTGGGGTACCAGTGCACCATGCACACGGGTGGCTGGAGGTGGAGGGTGACTAGCAGAGCTCCACGATCGACTATCACACTGGCCGCTCTTTAGTTTTGCATTCCCCGCATGACCTGTGTCCTTGGCCGGCTCCTTAGAGTACCCCTCTCCTGCTCCATGCATTGCCGCTCAGTCCGATGTCTGTTCTTCCCAGCCAGAGTCCCCCCCCCCCCCGAGTCCGGCCCACACTGCACTGCATACTTCTCCCGGGTAAACAAACTTTAAGCACACAGATGCAGTGCAGCCCTATGAGAGCCCCCCGGAGGACACTGCAGGCTTGTCTGCCAGCCCCCCTCCTCCCCCGTCATACACAGATGATGAAAGGTCTTTCTGGGAGATATGCTTATCGCCGTCCAGCACACTGGATGGAGCCCAGGCCAACATGGATGAGTGCGCAGCCTACAGCTTGGTCATGGGGAGTGAGAGGACCCCACCCCCCACACACCATTACATACCCCCTTCATCTCCCCCTGGGGACAGGGACCCCTTCTCACGTGGGGACATGGATCCCCACCTCCCCTGGGGACAGGGACCCCTTCTCACCTGGGTGCAGTAACTTCATCTGCCCTGGAGAAAAGGACCTCATCTCTTCTGGGGACGGGGACCCCATCCTGCCTAGGGACAGTCCCCCAGTGGGGCACCTAAAAATGTAAAAAAAAAAGAATAAAAAAAAAAACTACTGATACCAGTAGTACCCTTCCCTCTGAGTCCGGAGGTTGAACTCCAGGGTGTGGTCACAGGTATGACCTTTGTGAGCCCTGTAGTTCCACCACCGGACTCAGAGGGAAGGGCCCTGGCTGGGGTTCAGGGGGGCCCTTCAGGGTTTCTTGCATCGGGGCCCTGAAGGTTCTAGTTACGCCCCAGAGAGTAGCTTCATGTCACAACTGAGTATAAAAGAGAAGAGAGGCACCTCTAAGTGTAGCAATATGGTTAGATTTAATGAAGGTACAACATTTAGCAACTCACATGGTTGATGATTAAAAAAGACACATCTAAGCCCTTGTACTCACGATCAGAGATTCCGACGGAATGTGTCCGATCGGAGCGTTTTGTCGGATATTCCGACTGTGTGTGGTATGCATAAGACTGTTTCCGTCTGAATATCCGTCGGAGCAAATTTTCCAACTTGCCAGAAATATTTTCTGACAAAATGCTCCGATCGGACATACTCCGATCATGTGTAGCCTACTCCGACGGACAAGGTGCCAGGCATGCTCACATTCAAATTCCGCCACGGAAGCACTCGTTCAGGTGAAACTACTGCTCGTAATCGATATAGCACATTCGTCACGCTGCAATGTTAAAAATTCTTTCATGAAGCGCATTCGCTTGTTCTTTACAATGCTGCAAGAAGGAACTTCTTTTGATGCTCATAGTCACACACACTTCTCCCGAACGTATTTCCTGACTCTTTTTTAACCATTTCAGCAATACAATTTTTGAATTTGTCACATCTACACAATTTTATATTTATTTTTATTTTTTTGGGCTGCATTTTTTTTTTTTTCCTAAACATTTCCTTTTTTGACAGTTTGCTCATCTTTTCATTTTTTGGGGTGTGTTTTGTGTGTAAACTTACCACAACAACGTTATTATATTTTTTAGATTTTCTTTTTTAATCTACAGGAGGTTGTTTAGTGTTGGTACCCCTTGTTTTTCATTTCACTTTTTTTGGGGAAATGTACCTGCCTGCTTACAAATAAACTGGCCTTTTGGAAGGAAAACACATACGCAAGTATTTCATCAAACAAAAAAAACCTTTATTTTGGTCACAATAAAATAAAAAGAGGAAGGCAGCGCTGGAGAAACTTGTTACTTTGGTGCAGCCTTTGGCCCCCAGGGCAGACATGAACAAATTAGAATAAGAAAAATTGGTGGCCTGAGGAGTACATATCTCAGGGAGAGAAGTCTGGTCCAGAAGTCCTAGAGATCAGGAAAATCAGATGCCATCTATGTCCCCAGGATGTGGTTCTTCAAGAGGCTGCATCTTCTGGCAGACCAGACTGAACCCAGGCCATCACTCTCTCATCTTCCTTAGGCACTTCCCACCAGGCATCCTTTGAGGCTGTGGCTGGGCTCCTGTAGTTGGGGCAGGAGGAGGAAAAGGAGGGCGTTGGTCGACCTCCTGGCTGCCACTTGCCACAGCCTCCCCCCGACTGAGGTCTTCCTGTGTATGAAAATGGGACATAGTTTTAGTTTTTTGCTCATTAATCACACCATTTTGAGCTCATGACTTTTGCAAACAGAATGTTACCAAATAGAACAGACTATCATTCTGAGCCCAGCATTTTTCATTCCCGTCCCAATCATTTTTGGTCACTACTGTCTATTGAGATGTAAACCACCTTGTTAAATCACAACTTACTGATCAATAAGAACATCTAGTTAACATCATTAAATGTACCACAAGAAATATGTTCAACAATGCAATACCTGTCTCAAGCTGGGTCCCACCATATGTTGCTGCCTGGAAGGCCCAGGTTGGACGTTGGAAGCATCAGCTGGGGGTGAAGGATGCCTTGAAGGAAGACTATCGAGTGGTGGCCTGGGTAACCCCTGGTCTACCAGAAAATGCAGCCTCTGGAAGTAAACCATCCTGGGGTAATAAACGGCATCTGGATCTCCTGATCTCAAGGACTCCAGGTGCTTCTTTCTCTCCCTGAGATATGTAATCTTCATGGCCCCAATTTTCCTATTCAGATAGGCCATGTCTGCCGTGGGGACCATGATCCGCACCGAAGAAAGAAGTTTCTCCAGCGCTGCCTTCCTCTTTCTTCTGTCGTAATAAAACTGGTTGTTGATCTGCCACAGGCAGGGCATCTCCTTGTACAGTTCTAGGAATAGCCCCATAAAATTGGGGTTTTGGAATGGATCCATCTTGTCTGCAAGACACAACACAAGACAAACCCTAAAATACTAATAATGCCATGAAAAACCCTCCTAATCTTGTCCCAACATTGGCCTAGATAGAAGCAGTCTAGTCTAGTGATGCACCAAGTTAAAAATGTTACCTTCGTTTGCACGATCGTCACGTCCGCGCCTCACTCTGTTCCCAGATCGTACGGACGACACACGCGTGTTGCATTTTATATACAGTGTGCATGCGTGAAACTCCGCCCACCCCTGACGTTCTTTATAGACTATTCTCCGCCCCTTCGCTTTCAGCGCAGTGGGGAGAGCACATGGCGGAGAGAACGCAGGTGCGCAATCACAGTTTAACTAACGAGGAGGAGGGTGAGGAAAGCCCGGAGCCTGAAACGTCCCGATCCAGGAAGAGAAGATTTAAGGCCTCAAATATGTCTTTTGGAGAGATGTTGGAGATGGTGGACATATTGAACAGGACCGACTATGATCGGAAGTATGGACCTTACCCAAACCCAAATATCAGAAAGGCCAAGATCATGACTAAAGTTGTGAAGAGTCTTCAGAAGAATTTTGGGGTACGCCGATCCAAGGATCAACTGAGAAAACGCTGGTCAGACCTGAAACTAAGGGAGCACCATCAGTACAGAAGGATCAAGCGTGTTCTTCAAAAAAGTAAGTAGTTGTCATGTGTTCATATCATTATTCTTGCTTGCATACTGCTCCATGTGCTTTGATTTCATGTTGTGCATTTTAAAATGGCCACTTTCAAGTTCATGGTTTCATTCGTTCATAAGAAACATCGTTCTGCAGGTAAGTATTCCAGCTGAACAAAGTGTCCACAATAATGTTCTCACCTTGGAGTTCGGCCCAAAAAATCTATTGTACAACACTTCCAAGCAATGTTTCATATTCCGAATTCTGCCCTCTGTGTGCTAATTAATCTGTTTTTACATTCTCATAGGGGAGAGAAGACTCGGCAAGTATGAGGACACCAGGGACCACACCCCTCCCAAAGAAGGCCAAATACCAAAACCAGAAGCAGAGGAGCAGGAGGAGGAGGAGGATGAAGGAAAGATCGTTGAAGTTGGGCAAATTTTCACCACAACAGGTGAGTGTCGGAGAACACAGCTTCCGGTAAGCTCATCAATGTATATCACCATATTTTTAATACATGGTGTGTTTTTTTGATTTGTTTTGTAGGTGATGTGGAAGAAGATTCCCGTTTTACCAGTGAAAGTGCCCAGATCGTGATTGGGGAGATAATGGGGTGCAATCAGGATTTGGAAAATATACAGCAAAACATCAATGATGTTAAAAATAAAAGGAAGAACATCATTGATGTTTTGGGGAGAGTGTGAAACACCACAAACTAGCTAGGGTTTTAGTTTTGCTATTTTAAAACACAACTTTTGTATTTTTAGAAAATTAAAATTTGGAAGATGCACAGAGTGTGTAAACATGGGGGATCAATGTACGCGTTTTGTGGAAAGTGGCTGAGATGAAGGGGTTGCAGCCTCAAAACATGTACATTGATCCCCCATGATGGGAGATAGCATATGTTGACACACTGTGTGCATCTTCAAGATTTGGATTTTCCAGGGGTGACACCCCATGTGATGAAGGCAATATCAGCCCAGTTTGTACATACTCATGTCTGATATTGTCTTCACTTTTCAAAGTTGAACTTTGTAAGTTCCTGTGTTCTGTATTTTACGCTTTGATACATGCCTGTTTACACAAAAACACCAAGTAAACAAAAATTAGCTGAAAGACTGTTTTTGATACACACAATTTCTTGGTTTGTTGTAAAAAGCTTTTCGAAACGCACATGTGAATGTGCTTGGATTAAAAAGTTAAATTCTCATCAATGTGTGGCTTCCTTTTTCATTGCACCAAAGATGTATTTGGAGTAAATTTTTAGATTGCGGTGAGAATGGGTGTTATTTACTAAAGGAAACTCCACTTTGCACTCCAAGTGCAGTTTCAGGTGCACTTTTGCAGTACACTTGTAGTGCATAGTGGATGTGCCTTTAGTAAAAAACACCCACAGTGATGTGTTAATTTGGACAATCATGCCATTTTCCTGCCATGGTGCTGAAAATGAGCAAGATTTTGGTCAGTAATGCACTACATACATTAGTTAACAAAAACAAGGTGTGTATGTAGCAGACTCACAACATAATAAGATTATCTGAAGAAGAGACTGTCCCCTCATCTCGCTCTGAAATTGGGTTTGCACTGTTGTTGAAAAAGGCACAACAAGAAAAAACCTAAATTTACCTAGGAGACACCTAAAACCAAGCCAAGCAGTAAATGAAGGAGTTTCAAAGAAAAATGTATTGAGAAAATGCCTCTCAGACATTGTCTGGCATATCAATGGCCCCCCTACCCACAAAGTAGTCCATGTATTGGGTTCGAACCTCACGGGCGCTTTGGGGGGGCAAGCCAGGATGAGCAGGTTCAAGGCCCGTAAGGTTATCATCATTTTCAAGCAAGTCTGCTTCTTGTTGGCCAACTGAGACCGCATAGTTCGCAGAAACTTTTTTAAGAAAATTGTGTAGAACACAGCACGCCAGCACTGTGATTGAGTTTGTATTCCGCCATGTGAATAGGCGTTAGAAAAAGGCGGAACCGGCTGGCCAGTATACCAAAAGTGTTCTCCACCACTCTTCGGGCTCTGGACAGGCGGAAATTAAAAATCCTCTGGTCTGGGGTGAGGGTCCTCATCGGGAAAGGCCGCATCAGATGGTTCGCCAGGGCAAACGCCTCATCCGCGACGAAGACGAACGGGAGTCCGTCCGTGCGAACACTCCACCATCCGACATCCATCCATTTTGCCCCACGTCCACATACAAAAACTCATATGTCGCAGACACCACCGCCAACATCACGATACTATGAAACCCCTTATAATTATAAAAGTACGACCCCGAGTTGGGTGGTGGGACGATGCGGACGTGCTTCCCATCAATTGCTCCTCCACAATTGGGAAAGTCCCAACAACTGGCAAAGTGGGAGACCACAGTCTGCCATTCCTGTGGCGTTGAAGGACACTGTGGAGTGAAACAAGAACCAAAATTAGTAATTTAAACAATCAACATTGCAAGCAGATTAGACACAAACATTTTTGGACAAGATTAGTATATCACAACTGAGTATTTACAACAATTATTATCACAACTGAGTATTTAAAGCCTAAAGTATAAGGTCCCCTTATGAGAGTCACCCACCCCCCATCCCCCCCATCTGATAGGCCCTTGCTAAAAAATTAGGGGGGGGATGTTTTGGACAGGTAACCCTCTCCACTTGATTGAGAGCTGAATGCCAAAATAATGTGTGATACTTTGGGAAGCCCCTCCTTACTTACACTATTGGCAGCCCACCGGACAGGTAAGAAGTGTCATAATACCAAAAATACAACAAAATGGAAGCACATTTTGACATTCTGCTATCACATATCAAGATAATTAATAGGGGGGAAAAAAAACCATTTTAAAATATGGAGGCAGGCCCTTGCACTACATGCTTAGGTGAATTTATCCATAAATGTGACCATCAAAAAGGTAGGTATAGTGTGTATTGGGTTTGGTAAAGTCAGCAGATAGAGGATTGCTATCAGCTGAGCCAGCAGTTGGGGGAGCAGGGGTTCCTAATGAGTTTGGCACAACCAAAAAAATTAAAAAAAGTCACTCTGCATGAATTGAAGCACACACACATAACATTTGTAGACATTTTAGGGGGTGTTTAGGGGAAAGCAATACTATGGAGCTGACAAAAGACATTGGTAAGTGACTAGACTATAGTGTAATGGGCCAAGAAGAGCATGGTGGGGAAGTTAGTGAGTCAAATATGTCTGAGGACAAAGAGTATATGAATTAGAGCATATTGCAATGATGGTAATTAGGGAATGAGGAAAGAAATGCAAGACATTAGCAATCATGAAATACATAAAATGTGATGTTAAAGGATAAAACTTACCTTCATATTGTCCTTCTGCAGGACCTGAATGATGGCAGAATAGGTCTCTGGAATAATGATCCCCAGAGCCTGGGGGGAGATGCCTGTAGAGAACTTGAGGTCCTGAAGGCTTCTCCCTGTTGCCAAGTAGCGTAACGTGGTGATGAGCCTCTGCTCCGGAGTGATGGCTTGCCGCATTCAGGTATCCTGCCTGCTGATATAAGGGGTCAGCAA
Organism: Lithobates pipiens; assembly: GCF_037356315.1. NCBI lineage: Eukaryota > Metazoa > Chordata > Amphibia > Anura > Ranidae > Lithobates > Lithobates pipiens. Next base: position 228,917,880 of record NW_027507686.1, on the reverse strand, counting down.
AGCCAGCAGACGGTGAAAAATGGGGTTCGTCATCCGGAGATAATTCCTGAAATCATCAGGATTATTCTCCCGGATCTCACGGAGCAAAGGCATGTGCGAGAACTGGTCACGCTGGCGCAACCAATTCTTGGTCCACAAACGCCTCCCCTCCCTGTTCATGGACCGGGCTTGTGTCAAAGTAACAACCCCAACACGAAGCCCCTGCACAGCACAAACTGTACGACGAGTACGTAGACGAAACATGGTTTCAAAACGGTCGGCTCGTCAGAACGGACACCAGAAAGCACCGATAAACAGCAATGCCTGAAAGAACGACCTGAATAGCAGAAGCAAGCAGACAATAAGAAATGCAAATCAAAGTGTTCTATACCAAGATTTAGTCCACAATGAGAAACAAATACTTACTGACTGCACGCACTGATTATCAGATACGCAAACACAAGCACAAACCGAAGAGCAGTAGCGATCTGAATCACTAATCTGAAAAGCGTGAATCGTCTCTCACGAAACTTCTACGAACACGCAATAGACACGAGATCAGCAGAAGGAGCCCAAAGGGTGCCGGACGTGGTGCTGAACTTCCCTTTTGTAGGCCCGCCATACACGGCTTACGTCACCGCGTTCTTGGCAACCGCAAATTCCGACAACTTGGTCCGACCGTGTGTATGCAACATCACTTCCGGACCTGGTCCGGAATTAATCCGTCTGAATAACTCCGACGGATTTGGTCGTCGGAATCTCTGATTGTGTGTACAAGGGCTAAGTATGCAGGCATCCGGGGTAAAGCTGTCCACATAGACCGTCCTCATCATCAACATCATCAATTCCACGCTGCGCTCCACAAGTGTTTAAAGCCTTGTTTTCAGATCGCTCTACTGCAGGGTAGTCTCTCCAGCCACGATTGCAGACTGACAGCGGTGAGAGTCGGCGGTGCGGATGACGGTCTATGTGGACAGCTTTACACCAGATGCCTGAATACTTAGATGTGCCTCTTTTAATCATCAACCATGTGAGCTGCTAAATGTTTTACCTTCATTAAAGAGGAAGTAAACCCTGATGGGTTTACTTCCCTTTCATTCCCTGCAAAGGCAAAGCATAATGGACTACTATGCATCGCATAGTAGCCCATTATGTGTCACTTACCTGACACAGGAGCCAGCGAAGTCGCCGCTGTCCCCTGTAGTCCGCCGCATCCATGTTACTGGTGGCGTCTCGCAGCTCCGCCGCTGTCATTCGGCGAGGCCGCGATGACGTCACTCCCGCGCATGCGCACGGGAGTCGACACGCGCGGCAGCTCCATTCTTGGAAATGCCGCGCTCAGTGCGCCTGCGCGCCGCTGTCTACAGCGCATGCGCCGTAGACAGCGGTGCCCTTTTTCGGGCAAATATCTCCTAAACCATTTAGGTTTAGGAGATATTGCTTGGACCTACAGGTAAGCCTTAATCTAGGCTTACCTGTAGGTCAAAGTGGTTTGTAAGGGTTTACAACAACTTTAAATGTAACCATATTGCTACACTTAGAGGTGCCTCTCTTCTCTTTTATACTCTGGAGCTCCTTCTGGATTTTGCTTCTAATCCCCCTGTGGAGGCTTCCATTTGTGGATGGACATTTTATGGTTAATGTTAAAATCTTTTTATATAGACTATAAACTGAAGGACCTATGAATAAATGGTTGTGGAACAAATTATCTGAGTTTGCATTATTTCTTATGGGGAAATTTGCTTTGATATACAAGTGCTTTGGATTACAAGTATGTTTTCGAAGCAAATTATGCTCGCAATCCAAGGTTTCACTGCAATACAATCTTGCTTGTTTTAAAACAAAACATTGATTGTGAAATTAGAAAATAAAGTACTGCTTGTAACATGCTTTCATGAAGAGACACATAGTCAGAAAATAATATTTCTTAAAATACGTCTAAAATACTAGTTCTTGAAAATACGCCAGATGTTTCTTAACCATCTTATCTATTATTGTATTGCATTGTAATTGTCTCCCTTTATATTGTAAAACACTGCTCAAACTGTTGGCGCTATTCAAAAGCTGTATAATAATAATAATAATTAAAAAGCATAACACTAGAGCAGTCAAAGCAATTAAAGACAGTTCCTGTAGATTACTGTACTATGCTGCCTACCTTTCTGAATATCCCCAGTGTAATATTTCAGCTCATGCTGTTGGCTGGAGAAAGTGCATAATCTATATGGTGCAGAGAAACTGTACAGGAAAACATACAGCCTCTGTGAAATCCCTTGAGATATGTAACACTTTCTATGAAAGGTTTAATAAAAGAGTAGAAGTAATATAGAATTCACCATGAAAATTAGGTGAATGATGATATGCAATAAAGGAGACCATTTTATAGGCTTAAAGGGAAACCATATTAGCTTTGGGTCAATTTTATTTTAACTCAGTTTACAGCTTTACGTATATTTTTTAAAAGATTGTTTCTCATTTCTGACAATATTAAAGAAAAAAATAAAATAAAAACACATTGGGGTTGATTTACTAAAACTGGAGCGTGCAAAATCTGGTGCAGCTCTGCATAGAAACCAATCAGCTTCTAACTTCAGCTTGTTCAGTTAACCACTTAAGGACCGCCTCACGCCGATGTATGTCGGCAGAATGGCACGGCTGAGCACAAGCACATATCTGTACATTGCTCTTTAAGTGCCCAGCCGTGGGTTGGGATCGCGCGGCCGGCGGCGCGCTCCCGACCCGGTCCTGAGCTCTGTGACCGTGGCCACGGGACCAGCGGACCCGATCGCCGCTGGTGTTCCGTGAACGGGTCACAGAGCTGAAGAACGAGGAGAGGTCTGTGTAAACAAACCTCTCCCAGTGCTTCCTACTGTGGCTGTCACCGATCGTCTGTTCCCTTTTATAGGGAAAGACGATCAGTGATGTCACATGCCAGGCCACGCCCCCACAATAAAAAAAACACATAACGTCATACAAAACACCTACACTGCCCCCTAGTGGTTAACTCCTTCAGTGCTAGTGTCATTTACACAGGAATCAGTGCATTTAAATAGCACCGATTGCTGTATAAATGACAATGGTCCCAAAAATGTGTCAAAAATGTCCGATGTGTCCGCCATAATGTCTCAGACACAATAAAAATCACTGATCACCGCAATTACTAGTAAAAAAAAATATTAATAAAAATGCTATAAAACTATCCCCTATATTTTAAACGCTATAACTTTTGCGCAAACCAATCAATAATCGCTAATTGCGATTTTTTTTTACCAAAAATATGTAGAAGAATACATATCGGCCTAAACTGAGAAAAAATATGTTTTTTTATATATTTTTCGGGGATATTTATTTTAGCAAAAAGTAAAAAAAAAAATTTCAAAATTGTCGCTCTATTTTTGTTTATAGTGCAAAAAATAAAAAATGCAGAGGTGATCAAATACCACCAAAAGAAAGCTCTATTTGTGGGAAAAAAAGGACGCCAATTTTGTTTGGGAGCCACGTCGCATGACCGCGCAATTGTCAGTTAAAGCGACGCAGTGCCGAATCGAAAAAAGGGGCTTGGTCCTTTGGCTGCAAATTGGTCCGGGGCTTAAGTGGTTAAGCTTTCACAACAAAAACTGAAAGCTGGTTTCTCTGCAGAGCTGCACCAGATTTTGCACTCTCCAGTTTTAGTAAATCAACCCCAATGTCTCTAAAAATGGAAATCACACTGTGGGGCCACAGGAGGCTTGAGAAAATCAACTGGTTATGAATAAAGAGGTGCTACAAAGAGTAATGCCTTGTACACACGGTTGGACATTCCGACGACAAAATCCGTTTGATTTTGTCCACCGAATTTGGGCGAAACTTGTGTTGCATACACACGGTCGGACAAAGTTGTTGGAAAATCCAATTGTTCGGAACGGGGTAGCGTTCGTTGCGTACGACGGGACTACGTAGAGACTAGTAGCCAATAGCTTTGGTCTCGTAATGTAATCTGAGCATGCGTGGAACTTTGTCCATCGGAATTCTCTACAAATGATCGGAAAAAGTCAGATCTGATTTTTTTGTCGGAAAATTTTAGATCCAGCTCTCAAAATTCAGACGGAAAAAGTCCGATAGAGCCCACACACGATTGGATTTTCTCGCAATATAATCCGATTGGACCTTTTCTGTCTGAATTTCCGACCGTGTGCACAGGGCATTAGGCTGGGTTCAAACTAGTGCGAATTGAATGCGGTTAAGGTTTAGGAGTTAGGGTTAGGCCTAGGGTTTTCACTTGAAGAACAAGGTTAGGACTCAGGGATTGGAATAGGGACCTGCTCCAAAGGTCAAAGGTCAGAAGGCGCGTCCCCAGAGGTCAAGGGCCAAGAGGCTTGGCTGACCCACACCCACCAAAGTGTTCCACCTACCACAACTAAGTCGGGGAACGAACAAGTCGGGGAAAGCACTTTGCATCCAATTCGCATGACAGGAGAGTGTGCGCTGCTCTCAATGGAGCCCATTCACACATCTCCGGGGTGGCCACAGAGCGGATTGCACAGGGATTCTGTGTGTCTTTGGCTCTGTTTCAGGTCCCAATTCAGGCAAAAATTCTGACCGCATCCACAAATTGTGAGCCGCATACACACTAAGCGCTTGTACACACAGTTGGAAATTCCGACGTAAAATGTCCGATCGGACCGTGTTGTCGGATAATCCGACCGTGTGTGGACTTCATCTGACTTTTTCCGTCTGAATGTCCGACCAACAAAGTTTGAGAGCTGGATATAAAATTTTCTGACAACATGATCCGATCGGACTTTATCCGATCATTTGCACAGAATTCCAATCGGACAAAGTGCCACGCATGCGCAGATCAAATTACGAGACCAAAGCTATTGGCTACTAGCCTGAACGTAGTCCTGTCGTAACTAAATAACGTCATCATGTTCCGAACGATCGGATTTTCCAACAACTTTGTCCGACTGTGTGTATGCAACACCAGTTTCGGACAAAATCCGTCGGAAAAAATCAGACGGATTTTGTGGTCGGAATGTCCGACCGTGTGTACAAGGGCTAAGTGTGAACCCAGCCTTAACCACTTAAGGACCGCCGTATTGCCAATGTACGTCATTACAATGGCACCGGCAGGCACAAGCACGTACATGTACGTGCCTGCCTTCCAGCGGGTGGGGGGTCCGATCGGACCCCTCCTGCTGGATACAGCGGTCCGTTTCGCTGCAGGAGCGATCCGGGATGAGGGGATGGCCGTTGGTTTCTGGCCATTCCCTCTCGATCGCTCCTGGCCAATGAGAAGCTTCCTCCCACTGTGTATTGTATACACAGGAAGGAGGAAGTGATGTCATTCTCCTCGGGGTGGTCTTTTTGACCGGACTACGAGGAGAAGACAGAAAGTAAGTGTGCACCAACACTACACTGACATGTAGGTACACACAGGCACACAAACCCCCCCCCGATCCGCCCCCCAATCCCCCCCCCCCCAGTCACAGTGTCACTGATTGCAGTGATCATTTATTTACTGATCACTGCATTCAGTGTCAGTTGTAAAAGTAAAAACTGTCAGGGCAGTTAGTGTTAGGTCCAGGGTAGCCCCCTACCACCCCCCAATAAAGGTTTAACCCTCTGATTGCCCCTAGAGTTAACCCTTTCACCCCCTTTTGCCAGTGTCACTAAGCGATCATTTTTCTGATCGCTGCATTAGTGTCGCTAGGTAGCTAGTTATTTTTTTAGGTTCACCGCCAGGTTTTTATAGCGCTAGATACCCCGATATACTACCCAATAATGGTTTTAACCCCCTGATTGCCCCTAGTTAACCCTTTCACCCCCTTTTGCCAGTGTCACTAAGCGATCATTTTTCTGATCGCTGCATTAGTGTCGCTAGTGTCGCTAGGTAGCTAGTTTTTTTTTAGGTTCACCGTCAGGTTTTTATAGTGCTAGGTACCCCGATATACTACCCAATAATGGTTTTAACCCCCTGATTGCCCCTAGTTAACCCTTTCACCCCCTTTTGCCAGTGTCACTAAGCGATCGTTTTTCTGATCGCTGCATTAGTGTCACTAGTGCCGCTAGGTAGCTAGTTATTTTTTTAGGTTCACCGCCAGGTTTTTATAGCGCTAGGTACCCCGATATACTACCCAATAATGGTTTTAACCCCCTGATTGCCCCTAGTTAACCCTTTCACCCTCTTTTGCCAGTGTCACTAAGCGATCATTTTTCTGATCGCTGCATTAGTGTCACTAGTGTCGCTAGGTAGCTAGTTATTTTTTTAGGTTCACCGCCAGGTTTTTATAGCACTAGGTACCCCCATATACTACCCAATAATGGTTTTAACCCCCTGATTGCCCCTAGTTAACCCTTTCACCAGCGATCACAGTATAAGTGTCACTGGTGACGCTGGTTAGCCAGTTAGTTATTTAGGTTCCCCGTCAGGTTTTTATATAGCGCCAGGGACCCCCATATACTACCTAATAAAAATTTGAACCCCCTGATTGCCCCTAGTTAACCCTTTCACCAGTGATCACCGTATAAGTGTTACGGGTGACTCTGGTTAGTTTGCTTTTTATAGCATCAGGGCACCCACCATTTATTACCCAATAAAGGTTTAACCCCTGATCACACGGCGGGTGATATCAATTAGGATTTAGGGTCAGGGTCTGTGTCGCCCCAGGCAGCGCTAGGTTAGTGCCAGTACTGCTAACACCCACACGCAAAGCATAAACCTCCCGTAGTGGTATAGAATCTGAACAGATCAATATCTGATCTGATCAGATCTATACTAGCGTCCCCAGCAGTTTAGGGTTCCAAAAAAACGCATTGTTAGCGGGATCAGCCCAGATACCTGCTGGCACCTGCGTTTTGCCCCTCTGCCCAGCTCACCCAAGTGCAGTATCGATCGATCACTGTCACTTACAAAACACTAAACACATAACTGCAGCGATCGCAGAGTCAGGCCTGATCCCTGCGATTGCTAACAGTTTTTTTTGGTAGCATTTTATATTTAAATCCGGAAAGCAGTGCTTGGTTTTCGGGGTCCCGTACGTGGCTAGGCTCCCAAAAAGTCCCCCACATGTGGTATCCCCGTACTCGGGAGAAGCAGCAGAATTTATTTTGGGGTATAATTTGACTTATGCCCATAGCATGTGTGAGCAATATATCATTTAGTGACAACTTTGTGCAAAAAAAAAAAATTTTAAAATTCCTGCAACTTGTGGCAAAATGTAAAATATTTCATGGACTCAACATGCCTCTCAGTAAATAGCTTGGGGTGTCTACTTTCCAAAATGGGGTCATTTGGGGGGGGTTTGTGCTATTTTGGCATTTTATGGCCTTCGAAACTGTGATAGGTAGTGAGGAGTGAAATCAAAAATTTGCACCCTTAGAAACCCTGAAGGCAGTGATTGGTTTTCGGGGTGCCGTGCGCAGCTAGACTCCCAAAAAGTCCCACATATGTGGTATCCTCGTACTCAGGAGAAGCAACAGAATATATTTTGGGGTGCAATTCCACATATAACTATGGCATGTGTGAGCAATATATCATTTAGTGACAACTTTTTGTAAACTTTTTTTTTTTCTTTTTTTTGTGTCATTATTCAATCACTTGGGACAAAAAAAAATATTCAATGGGCTCAACATGCCTCTCTACAACTTCCTTGGGGTGTCTTCTTTCCAAAATGGGGTCATTTGGGGGGGTTTTGTGTTATTTTGGCATTTTATGGCCTTCGAAACTGTGATAGGTAGTGAGGAGTGAAATCAAAAATTTGCACCCTTAGAAATCCTGAAGGCAGTGATTGGTTTTCGGGGTGCCGTACGCAGCTAGACTCCCAAAAAGTCCCACATATGTGGTATCCCCGTACTCAGGAGAAGCAGCAGAATATATTTTGGGGTGCAATTCCACATATAACTATGGCATGTGTGAGCAATATATCATTTAGTAACAACTTTTTGTAAACTTTTTTTTTTTTGTGTCATTATTCAATCACTTGGGACAAAAAAAAAAATATTCAATGGGCTCAAGATGCCTCTCCACAACTTCCTTGGGGTGTCTACTTTCCAAAATGGGGTCATTTGGGGGGGGGTTTGTACTGCCCTGCCATTTTAGCACCTCAAGAAATGAGATAGGCAGTAGTAAATTAAAAGCTGTGTAAATTCCAGAAAATGTACTCTAGTTTGTAGACGCTATAACTTTTGCGCAAACCAATAAATATACGCTTATTGACATTTTTTTTTACTAAAGACATGTGGCTGAATAAATTTTGCCCTAAATGTATGACTAAAATTGAGTTTATTCGATTTTTATTATAACAAAAAGTAGAAAATATCATTTTTTCTCAAAATTTTCGGTCTTTTTCCATTTATATCGCAAAAAATAAAAATCGCAGAGGCAATCAAATACCATCAAAAGAAAGCTCTATTTGTGGGAAGAAAAGGACACAAATTTCGTTTGGGTACAACATTGCATGACCGCGCAATTACCAGTTAAAGCAGTGCAGTGCGAAATTGTAAAAAGACCTCTGGTCCTTAGGCTGTTAATTGGTCCGGGGCTGAAGTGGTTAATGAACAAAATCACATCTGTTGGAATGAATATTGAAGAACATTGGAATGAATATTGTTGGAATGAATATTGAAGAATATCGAAGAACAAAATATAAATTTGTTGGCCATATCACAAGATGATAGAAGTAAGGTTCTATATTTGAATTTCATCAAAGACTGCAAGCGTTCACGATGTAGTGGTAATAATAATAATAAAAAAAAACACGGATGAAATCAAAACAACAAACAAATATTGTATTACCAAAAATAAATATTTTAAAAGCACATACATAACGATTGCAAATTTAGCCAACCAAATTGAATAATAATTTGTGGCAACTGTCAACACAGAGAGGTCCTTTCCATTGAACCTTTTGTTGAACCTGGTTTGTTCACCGCTCTTGTCTCATCAGTTCAGCTGGAGATGTAAAATCATCAATTGTTTCTGATTCAATTAATTCCTCAAGTTATTTGCTAAAAAAAGATAAAAACGTGCATTCTCTTAGGCTCTTATGGCCTAAGTGTTTACCATGGTTACAGCTGATGCTGTCTCTTCCTCCCTATTATGTGATTGGCAGAAGGAGCTGCTTAATATGGTGCTAAAGTCAGAAGGTTTTTTATCTTAATGCATTCTATGCATCAAGATAAAAAAAAAAACTTTTGTGTGTAGCAGTCCCCCTCAGCCCCCCCAAAACTTACCTGAGCCCCATCTCGATCCAGTGATGTTGCACGAGGGACTCGGCAGTCCGGGACTCTCCCTCCTCATTGACATGCAGGTGGGAGGAAGCATGTCCTCAGTTTCTTCTCCTCCTAAAACAGGGGTCTTAAACTGGCGGCCCTCCAGCTGTTGCGAAACTACAAGTCCCAGGAGGCATTGCAAGGCTGACAGTTACAAGCATGACTCCCACAGGCAGAGGCATGATGGGAGTTGTAGTTACGCAACACTTGGAGGGCCACCAGTTTGAGACCCCTGTCCTAAATGTAGGTGTAACATACAAAATAAAAATTGGAAACAAGTCACGCAAAAGTGTCACCGTATAAATAATTGTGTCCCAATCTAACAAAACAATGTATATATCTGTGATAGCTGCACTCACGGTACATCCACATATGTAATATATAAAAACAAATATTATGTTGCACTATCATTAAAAAGTGCATGAGATCATAGTAATAATTATACAATCAAGTGAAAAAGAAAAAATATGTCATTTAAAACATGTTCAAGTAATAAAAAAAAAATCCATAAACAATCCATAAAGTCCAGGAAATGAAGTGCTTCAGTGCAAAAAAAGTTAATATGAACATTTAAAGTGGAGTTCCGGCCCAAATTTTTAATTTTTTTTAATTGATCCTAGCATTATAAATAAGTAAATATAAAACGATTATACACGGTTCATTTTGGATTTTGCAAAAATAAAATAAAAATGTCATACTCACTATTTTCTCCCTCCTGTTGTGGCCGTTGCCATCATGATTGTGGGCCTGTGAAGGCCAAGCGATACCTCTTCCTGGAAAAGCTTTGGAGAGGTGCATGCTGGGTAACCATGCACCTCTCGATCTCGCACATGTGCGATTCACCGGTGACCGTAGAGCCGATTGCTTCTAAAGTTGCCATAACAAAAGGCGGCGACGGAGGCAGGTCCCGCCCCGTTGTTATGGCAACATAGATAAATACATCTTGGCGCTGTGATCCGCCCTAAATCGTGTCATTTCCTGTCAGGAAATAATGTGATTTTTGATCACAGTACTGCCCACAGACTCATGGGAAATGATGACACATATTTCCCAGGAGCACAGACGAGGGAGGAAGTGAGGAGGAGCACCGCGGACCAGGAAGTGGCAGATTAGGGGGACTATATAGCAACAGGGTGTTTCTGGTAAATCTAAAAAACATTTCCTCCAAATGTTTCTTTATAGGTTTAAAGGAGTCTGAATAAAGGAAAAAAAATTTCAAGGTGGAACTCCGCTTTAAGTGTAAACAAAATTCAGTGCTCCAAAAGTGAATGAGGAAGGATTCTTCACACCCAGACAGTCCAGTGCACACCCCACTCACTAGTCGCTTACCAGCTATTAGGACCCCAGGATGGAGGTCAGGCTGCACCCTATCCCAGTATCCCTATGGGATGGATGGATGCCAGGAGCCAGGAGTCCGAAGTGGACAAAACCAAGCAAACCACAATCAATCGCTGGGACCCAAGGTGTAAGTATAACTGTACCTAAACCCGATATCCCTATGGGACTGATGGATGCCAAGAGCAAGACACAAAAGAAATGAACATTGACATATGACAACACACCCACCTAATGTTGCAAGCAAACTTTGACACCGGTGTTTCTTCACCTTTTTTCATTCATGGTACCCTTTAAAATGATGCACATTTTCAAGGCACCCCATTCTAAAATGTAAATAAACTAAAGTATTTGTTCTACATAATGCAGCAACATCCACAAGCGTAGGACACAATGTTAGAGGTGATTTATTCTTCCAAAGGAAATACACCTTCGCAAACTGGTACTGACTAGTACTGCAATATTTCTCTCCCTCACTCAGCTAATGTGCCCCCCATACTAATGGAGAGGGGCAGGGGAGGGTCTAACAAGAATACAATGCAGACACCCAATGTCCTTCCTATCAACCAAAGACATCATTGGTTGCTAGGATGCCAGTGACTGGAAAATTATAATGATGCACAATGAAAACCTGTGACTTTGTGCAACCGAAGAGAAAGCTTGGTCCACCACCGCTGTAGCTCCACCCAACGTGTTTTGTTCAAAAGAACATTATCAAGGGGTAAAGAAGTAAACTCCTTTACCCCTTGATAACGTTTTTCCTGGAAAAAATGCATCGGAAGGAACTGCATTGGTGATGCCATCACACCTGCCAGGCTGCTGCATTTGTTTGACTGTATTTTATGCAAGTTTACTCCTGCTTGTTGAAAGTAGTTTTAACCTTTATTAAAAACTTGAACTTTTAATACTACACTATGAGTTTCTCCTCTGTTTACCCTTCTCATTGAGTGCACTGCTGGACCATTTTGACTGCATGGTCCATCCATCTTGGAACCCTTGCTCTTGGAATCCATCCACACCATAGGGATATTGGGTTTAGGCACAGTTATACTTGGGTCCCAGTGATTGAGTGTAGATCATCCAGTTTGCTTGGTTTTGTTTATTTTGGAATCCTGGCTCCTAGCATCCATCCACCCCATAGGGATATTGGGATAAGGCGCAGCCTGACCTCCATCCTGGGATCTTAATAGCTGGTAAGCGACCAGTGAGTGGGGTGTGCACTGTCTGGGTGTGAAGAATTCTTCTTCATTTACTTTTGGAGCATTGAATTTTGTTTACACTTAAATGTTTATATACTTAATTTCCTGGACTTTATGGATTTTTTTATTACTTGCACATGTTTTAAATCACATTTTTTTATTTTTCACTTAATTGTATGATTATTATAATGATTTTATGCACTTTCTAATGATAGAGCAACACAATATTTGTTTTTATGGTAACATGTAACATGTTCAGAAGATGAACTTAGCCTTTAAGTCAGGCATGTCCAAAGTCTGGCCCGCTGGCAATTCTGGCCCGCGTTCCACTTTTAAGTGGCCCCACTGGCAATTTAGCAATTTATATCTTTTGTGGCCCCAAACGAATCCCTGAGCGCCGTGGGGGCCACAAAACATATATACCCATATTTATGTTATATATGTGCACAAGATTCTCCTGTATGTAATCTGTTGGTGCCTGTCCCACCCCCCTCCCTATCTCCTCTGATGCTGCAGGTGGGCATCGATCAGGCTGCACTGATGGCAATGGTAAGGCTGCATTCATGCAATGATTTGACTGCATTTGAGGCTGCATTCATGTCAATGGTGAGGCTGCTTTCATGCAATGGTAAGGCTGCAATTATGCAATGGTAAGGCAACATTCATGCAATGGTAAGGCTGCATTCATGCAATGGTGAGACTGCTTTTGAGGCTGCATTCATGTCAATGATGAGGCTGTATTTATGCATTCATGCAATAGTAAGGCAGCATTCATGGCAGTGGTAAGGCTGCATTCATAGCAATGGTAAGGATGCATTCATGGCAGTGGTAAGGCTGCATTCATGGCAGTGGTAAGGCAGCATTCATGGCAGTGGTAAGGCTGCATTCATGGCAATGGTAAGGATGCATTCATGGCAGTGGTAAGGCTGCATTCATGGCAGTGGTAAGGCTGCATTCATGCAATAGTAAGGATGCATTCATGGCAGTGGTAAGGCTGCATTCATGGCAGTGGTAAGGCTGCATTCATGGCAGTGGTAAGGCTGCATTCATGGCAATGGTAAGGCTACATTCATGCAATGGTGAGACTGCATTCATGGCAATTCCTGGCATTCATGGCATGGCATGGCAATTGTAAGGCTGCATTCATGCAATGGTGAGGCTTCATTTGAGGCTGCATATATGGCAATGGTGAGGATGCATTCATGGCACTGGTTAGGCTGCATTGATGGGCACTGACCCTTATTTTGCTTCACAGTTCCCCATTTAAATTTTTTGTTTTTTTTCTAAAACTTCCCTCTTAAAGAAGGTGCGTATTATACGCCGATAAATACGATATATCCAAATAACACGCCTGAGCTCATCCTTAGTCCAGAGCGGCACTCAGGGATTCGTTAGGGGCCACAAAAGATATATATATCCAAATAACATGCCCAAGCTCATCTGTTCAACACGCACAGCCACAAAGGCAAGTGTTTGGGCAGTGTATTAGTGCTTGGACGAACACACTAAAGCCTCATACAGACAATCGCATTTTCCACAGACAAAACCTCAGACTTTTGTCCGAAGGGCATTGGCCCCAAACTTGTTTTGCATACAAACGGCACACAATTGTTGGCCAACAAACAAGAATGTAGTAATGTACTACGTGGTTTTTCAGCTCTTTTGTCCTGAAGGCAGAGGATGCCCAAGTGTATAAAGATGGCACAGGCACCATCTTAGCCCTCGTTCACATTAGAGCGACTTGTCATGCGATTTGACAGGTCAAATCACGACAAGTCGCACCCTATTGCTAGCAATCACACTGTTCAAACTGGTGCAATGTCGACTTTGCGGTGCCACATTGATTTGAAAAAGTAGTTCCTGCACTTCTTTTGGTATTTTCGGGTGCAACTTGCATTGACATCTCAGCATCAAGCTGCACAGATGTCTTCCAAGTCGCACCCAAAGTCGCACTGACAGAGTCGCAAATGGACCTAGCAAAATGAAGAAATTTGTGCTCAGGATAGAAAGGATATGATTACAGAGGGGAAAAGGAAAGATGTACGTACAAAAAAACAAAATGAACAACGTACATGGAATAGGTCACATGTACAAAATGATACTAAGGTGCAGCCCTGCTTTCCAACTTCACAACCTGCAGATTATGCACTCGACGCCTTGAATGATAATTCAATTACAGAAAGTCAAAGAGATAATTAGTGCATGCGGTAGCTATCTCTATCTTCCCCGCTGGCTGAGGAAGCCCTTTTAAGTGTGAGGATCTATATCTTAATTCAGATCGTCAAATGTATTTGCCACCTGAAGCACGGTGTCACCTGAAAGCAATGACAGCAAAGAATTGCTAGCTAGCATCCCCCTGGGCATCAATTACCATCAATGTCAATTAATTCAGGAATCAACCATCGGTAGCAGTATTTGTGCCAGAGCTGCACAGCGAACATCAGGGTACATCACAGCAGGTGTATTAATATCCTGCTCACCTCTGCCTCCTAGACTAAATACTAACTACTGGTTAATTAGGTGTATAGCTCAACCAATGCTTTTGGCATTTAAAGGGATCTAATCACGTATTTCAAGGGTTTCCCTCACTGAGCATGCCCCTAAGGTACTTAGTAAATTAATGTCTAAATTACACTTTCACTTTTAAAAATGGACAGCTTCATGGTATGAAAACACTTTAACAGAAACGTTTTTTTTCCCACTTTGGATAAAGTAAGGGAAGGCCAGTCCCATTGGAGAGATTTACGTTCACTTCCTGTCCCCCAATAAAGGAAGTGGATAGCAATTCCTCCAAAAGGAGGAAATCTCTGGTTGTCTCCAGGGTCAACATATCCAGTTGACCCCGAAGATTTCCCCTTCTATTCTTGTTCTGGCCAGGACTGGGACAAGGGGTGGGCAGGAGGGGAAGTTGCCCTGCTCGCAGCAGAGCAAGGGGGGCAGAAAATGAACATAGGGTGACACACCCATTCTATAACATGCATTAGTCGTTGGGTAGGGGTGCAGGATGGACTTGTCTCGGTAAGGCACCCGGCTGCCTGCTCTCCGCTGGACTACTTCTGTTCAGGCCTCCAACTGATCAGATCTTCCCATGCCCGCCCAGATGTCAGAAGGCAATGGAAATTCCTCTCTTAAGCCCCATACACACTATCAGTTTTTCTGCTGAGTTTTTCCTTCAGATTTACCAAAACCATATAATATGAGGTCAAACCTTAGGCGTTTCAATGTGTATGCAATCAGGCAGGCCCTTGCACTACATGGTTTTGGTAAACCTGAAGGAAAAAATCTGCAGAAAAACTGATAGTGTGTATGGGGCTTTAGGCTCTCTATCCTTTATTTCCTCAGCTCCGCCTCCCAGGCCACACAACAGCAATCTCAGCACTCCATCTTCCCGACTCCCCTGCTGACCAGGCTCCACCATATTTAAGGGCTGACCCAGCCCCCCTGCCAGGTCCTCAGCCTGGGGATTGCCCAGATTCCCTCAAGTACATAGTTCAGGACCTCCTGGCCTCTGCCCTCTAACTTCCAGAAGCTTCTCCAAGCTTCTAGATTCAGGGGAAGATACCAGGGCCCTGCCCTGTAGAGCCATCCAACCTGACCTGCAGCGACCCAACCTAATTACAGACTCACGCAGTTACCTTGAGTCATACCAAATAAATTTACCTACACTAGTTGCACACTGCAGGGTGCTACATTTATTTTTACTGCAAAGCTGAATTCTAGGAAGATATAAAAATACACAAATTACTGCAGCTAAGTAATCATTAATACATAATTTAATATATTTTTTAACTACTTGCCGCCCAGCGTACGTATATAAAAATCCTGGGCAGCAAGTGGTTTTACCTGGACCATGACTATAGCTGCAGTCTGAGTCCTGCTACTTTTTATTAAAGCCGCTGCTTGGCTTTCTTGTAAAAATGATCTGGGTGGCTTTACAGCCACCTGATTACTTTTATAATGCTTAGAAGCCCCCTCCCATCACCGCAGTAATTGGTTTGGATGGCTGCCCACAGAGGAGATGCAGGAACATCCGCTCCCCGATCTCTTCTGTAACAAATAAAGCTCGAAGCGAAGAACATTTGTTACTTCCGGTTTCAGAGCTGTCATTCCCTGCCCATAACAGCCAGGGAACAGATGATCAAAAACAATCTGTGTTTGATCAGTTGCCTAGGAGTCTAATAGACCTCCAATGTCTCCACCTGTCACTGACCAAAGCCATCACAAGGTGGCCTGTTCACCCCTTTGTGATATTTTGATAGCAATAAGGGTTGTAAAGGCAGAAGTTTTTTTTTATTTTTATTTTTTTTTAAATCTTTATTTAAGGAATGCGGTACAAATAATGCAGTTACATAACAAATTGTTCACCAACAGAAAAAAAAAGAAAAACATTATTTTTTTTTTTTTTTGGTGCCAAGCCAAAGAGACAGTAGATCATCGACGTCCGTAGTGTATACTTAATAAGACCAATATTCACAGGGCTATCAACCCTGCGTGGCAACCGGAGGTCGGACATATGCATTTTTCCCTCCCCTTATAACTCTTTGTAATAAATCCAGGCCCTGTTCACCCCCCCCCAGAAAAAAAAAAAAAAAAGAGGTGGGGGGGGGGGGATGCCGGGCCCGCGTCAAATGGTAGAGTGTGATATGAAAAAATAAATAAAAAAAAAGGGGGGGTAGACCGTTTGCAAATCAAGGCGGTACTGTGCCCCTGTGGTAGGCCACTACTCGTCATCACTTGTGAGCTTGTATTTCAGAAAATGTACCTGACGTGGTACTTAGTCCATTGGATTGGGATCGCGGTGTAATGCCCTAGATTTCCCGCATTCCAAGGGTATTTTTAACATAAGGAAAAGAAAAAGAGATAGAGTTAAGGAATATAGAGAAAGAAGAGAAAAAAAAAAAAAGGGAAGCAGGGGGTACACAAGAGGGGAAGGGGTGGGAGGGGGACAGACTTTGTTAGGGCCCGCAGCCCCGGCCATGAGCAGACCCTCAGATGTAAGATTTGTATTCGTCAGAGTATCGGAACATATCCCAGTGTGTCCAACGTGCATTGTGTTCTTCCTCACGGTCCCCAAGGGCAGCTGTAAGTTGCTCCATCCGCTGTATGTCGCACACTCTGGTGAACCACAAAGATACCGTAGGTGGCGACTGTTGCTTCCATACACTGGGAATGCAAGCCCGTGCCGCGCTCAGCAGATGCCTCAGCAAGGATTTGCTGTACCGCTTACATGACATTGGGGTTAGGTTTAAGAATATAGCTGCTGGATTATCCTGTAAGGAGATATCTGTGATTTTGTGAATAATCTGCAAGACCTGCCTCCAGAACTGTGCTAGATCTGGACACTCCCAGAAAATGTGGAGTAGTGTGCCATTGTGGGTGTTACACCTCCAACATAGGGGGCTAAGGCCTGGAAATATGGACGCCAGAACTGACGGGGTCCTGTACCAACGCGTCAGAATGGCAGAAGTTTTTTTTATCTGAATGCATTCTATGCAATCAGATAAAAAGCGTTCTCGGTGTGCAGCAACCCCCATCAGCTCCCTTAATACTTACCTGAGACCCATCTCAGTCCAGAGATGTCCACGAGTGTCTCAGCTGTCTGGGACTCTCCCTCCTGATTGGCTGAGACACAGCAGTGACACCATTGACTGCTGTCAATCAATCAGTTAGCCAATCAAGAGAGAGGGGGAGGGCCGAACCACAGCTCTGTGTCTGAATGGACACAGGGAGCTATGACTCCGGTGCCCCCATAGCAAGCTGCTTGCTGTGGGAGCACTGAACAGGAGGGAATGGCCAGGAGCACAGAAGAGGGACCAGAGAAGAGGAGGATCCGGGCTGCTCTTTGCAAATCCACTACACAGGGCAGGTAAGTATAACATGTTTGTTATTTTTTTTTTCAAACAATAACAAACATGTTTTACCTACCTGCTCTATGCAGTGGTTTTGCACAGAGCAGCCTGATCCTCCTCTTCTTGGGTCACCTACCGGTGCTCCTGACCTCTCTCCCTCCTGCTGAGTGCCCCAACAGCAAGCGGCTTACTATTGCTGCACACGGAAGTTTTTTGTCAGGATCACTTTTGTGCTCCTACTCCACTTTCCAGCATCCGGGTATTGGCTGTTGCATTCTCCCTGTTGGTGTTCACCTGCAAGGTGATTGATATGGTCAGTTACCTTTTATAAGCAAACCAAACACTCTATCCCTTGCTTGTGATAGACACAGTATACCTGCATTGTTCCTGTGCAAGCCTCCCATTTGTCTCTGCTGCTTTGCTAGTCTGGATTTCCCTGTGTATTACCTAGATTGGATATTGGACTATTTCCTGAACTCTGCCTGCCTTTTACCTGGACTGTTATTGGATCGAATATTGGACTATTCCCTGAAGTCTGCCTGCTTTTTACCTGGACTGTTATTGGATCGAATATTGGACTATTCCCTGAAGTCTGCCTGCTTTTTACTTGGACTGTTATTGGATCGAATATTGGACTATTCCCTGAACTCAGCCTGCCTTTTACCTGGACTATCGTAGAACCAAGTTATTTGTCTGCTAACTGCAAGTAGTCTGTTTGTTTTCTCTGTTTGCATCTGCCCTGGCGTGGTGGTCAGGCATTATAGCATTGTGTATAAGTCCTGGGGCAACCAAGTACTGGTAGGCCTGCATGCCTTAAGGACAAGGGGTCTGCTATAGGTGAAGCACACAGTAGCTAGCTATAGTGTCTCACCACCTGCATTGGGGTAGACGTTACATTTGTGACAGTTTTTTTACCTTGAGCCTTTACAACCACTTGGAAAAAAAGTGTAAAAAAAAAAAAACTTAAATAAAGCAAATAAAAATAATAAATCACCCCCACCCCTGTTCTTGCATATGTAAACAGTGATTGCACTACACATGTGAGGTGTTGCTGCAAATGACGGAGTGAGAGTACCCAGAATGCAAGGATAACTTGCCACAAATTTGTGGCAGTGTTGAATTGTAAGTCTTGTATACTTGCAGAGCACTTGCAGCACAAGTTCTAGTTGACACTTTTTCAGTTTGAAGCAAATTTTCATAGCAAGTCTCTAGCAGGAGCAAAGGTGCATTGGTGAGTCTACAGCAAGAGCTCTGCAAGTCTACAGCATGAAAATGTTGCCACAGGGTCCCCTGCAGTGGGATGACTATAGCACAACATAACTGAATCAGAACTTACAGCAGACTTACAGAATGTTTGGAAAGAATGTTAACTTGCTGCAACTGAGCAACAAACTTGTGAAGCCTGGCAAATCTAGCAATAGCTTAGTAAATCATTTTCTAACTGCAGCACAATTGTTTGCTATCTGTATAATAATTCTAGCACCATGGCTCATGTTTAATTCTAAACTGATAATCTGTAAAGACGTCTAAATTGTTGCCTATTACACTTTTAGGTATCATAGTTAGTTGCAATTTTAAATATTGACATGTTTGCTATCAATTTACTTGATGCAACATTATAATTTCTATTTGACAAAAAAAAAAATAGGTATTATATTGTTTTTCTGTGCACTAAAATGTATTTAAGTGTATTTTTTCCTAAAAATGTACGTTTGATAAACAGCTGCACAAATATCATGTGACATAAATAATTGCAACAGCCACCATTTTATTCTGCAGGGTCTCTGCTTTCAAAAAAATATATAATGCTTAGGGGGGCTAAGCAATTTTCTATCAAAAACATGTACTTGTATGTGAAATATAAAAAACTGCCAAGCAGTTTAAATGCAAGCAGTACCTGAATTTGACCTGCTGTCAGCCTTTGCAGGCCTTGTGCATCAGGGCTGGGGTGTGAGGGGAAGAAGAGGTACAAGCAGCCAATCAGTTCAAATGAGGACAAAAAAGAAGCATGTTGATAAGAAGAGAAAGTGAGAATGACAGAGAGAAGATCTCATCACTGTCCAGTCACAGGCTGGGGAAAGGTAATCAGGTATGTACTGGCCATCGGGACTACCGGGAGTTTCCCGGTGGGCCGATGGCTCAGTGGGCCACTCTGATGTAAGGGGGCTGGTGATGGGACACTCTGATGTAAGGGGGCTGCTGATGGGACACTCTGATGTAAGGGCGCTGCTGATGGGACACTCTGATGTAAGGGGGCTGCTGATGGGACACTCTGATGTAAGGGGGCTGCTGATGGGACACTCTGATGTAAGGGGGCTTTTGATGGGACACTCTGATGTAAGGGGGCTGCTGATGGGACACTCTGATGTAAGGGGGCTTTTGATGGGACACTCTGATGTAAGGGGGCTGCTGATGGGACACTCTGATGTAAGGGGGCTGCTGATGGGACACTCTGATGTAAGGGGGCTGCTGATGGGACACTCTGATGTAAGGGGGTTCTGATGGGACACTGATGTAAAGGGGCGGGTAATGGGACAATCTCATGTAAGGTGGTGCTAATGGGACACTCAAAATGTAAGTGGGCCTGTCTGGATGAAGTCCAGGGTCAAATTTCTGTCCCAGTCCAGCCCTGAGGACAATCCATGCTCAAAGGAAGTGGGTTGAATGATGCTGGTCATAAGACTGAGGAAATCTGATGGTAGAAGTAAAGTACCACAGGGGAAATCAAATATTGTAGCTGCTTTTTTTTATTTTCATCTTTTAAAGGGCTATTCATTTTGTCTTTTATTTTCAACTGAAATTTTGTTTTTAACCACTTCAGCCCCGGAAGATTTTACCCCCTTCCTGACCAGAGCACTTTTTGCGATTCGGCACTGTGTTGCTTTAACTGACAATTGCGCGGTCGTGCGACGTGGCTCCAAAACAAAACTGACGTCCTTTTTTTTTTTTTTTTTTTTCCACAAATTGAGCTTTCTTTTGGTGGTATTTGATCACGTGGTTTTTATTTTTTTGCGCTATAAACCAAAAAAATAGCGACAATTTTGAGAAACACTTTTTTTTTTTTTTTTTTTTTTTTTTTTTTACTTTTTGCTATAATAAATATCTCAAAAAAATATTCAATTTTTTCTTACCTCAGTTTAGGCCGATACGTATTCTTCTACATATTTTTGGTAAAAAAAAAAAATCGCAATAAGCGTTTAATTGGTTTGCGCAAAAGTTATAGCGTCTACAAAATAGGGGATAATTTTATGGCATTTTTATTGATAATTTTTATTTACTAGCAAAGGCAGTGATCAGCGATTTTTATCATGACTGCGACATTATGGCGGACACAACGGACATTTTTGACACATTTTTGGGACCATTGTCATTTATACAGCAATCAATGCTAAAAAATTGCATTGATTACTGTAAAAATGTCACTGGCAGTGAAGGGGGTAACCACTAGTTGGTACTGTAGGGGTTAAGAGTGCCCTAGGGAGTGATTCTAACTGTGGGGGGGGGGAGCTGTGTGTGACACGTCACTTATCACCACTTCCGATTACAGGGAGAGATGATCAGTGTCACTGTCACAGTGTCACTAGGCAGAAAGGGGAGATGCTTGATTACATTAGCATCTCCCCGTTCGTCCTCACCGCAAGGCAATCGCGGGTATCCCTGTGGACATCAGGTCCGCGGGACCCGTGGTCACGGAGCTCCCGGCGGGCATACGCCCGCGGGCCGCCTCTTAAAGGACAACGTACAGTTAATCTGCCTGTACGTTAATCTGTCTGTATGTGCCCTTCTGCCGCAGTATATCTGCGTGAGGTGGTCAAGAAGTGGTTAAAGTGACAAACTCGGATTTACAAAAACCTATTCAAGTATTTGTTCTTAAAGGGTTACGAAACCCTTGTTTTTTTTAAATAACAAACATATCATTTACCTCCATTGTGCAGTTGGTTAAGCACAAAAACTGTCCGGGTTTTGAAGTCCACCTGAAACCCGGACACATTATTCAGACCAAGCTGTGGCTCCTCAAGTAACCGAGATAGTCATACACAAATCTGTTGCCGCTGCAGGCGGCTGTTTGGGGGTCAGTTTGGCATCACTGAAGGGTGGGGTGATGATGTCAGCAGGAGCAATTTGGCCACACCCACTTGGGCGTTCTGTGCGCTACATTACTGGATGGAATCCAGGATGTGTAATGTGCATTATGTGCAGTGAACATGACCGCAACTAACATGCACTGCTCATTCCAAGCAAATGGAAAAGAGGGGGGGGGGGGGCGGGAGAATATAGAAAATCACAGGGGACCTTACAAGAAGGCAGAAAAAGAAAACAATTTCATGAAAAATAGATTGCAGGGCCATTGTGTAGTGGATGTGTAGATTTTTTTTTTTTTTTTTTTGGAGAACAAGGATATTTTTTAGTATCACTTTACCCATTTCATTTCAGCCATTTTTACATTTCAGCTATAGACATATTGTTCATGCAATAACGTTGTCATTACTCGTGATACTGAAGTAATACATACTTCATTTTACATACAGTATATGTTTTTCAGGAGATCGGAGCACGCATATTTATAACATATGCCTTAAGCTCGGTTGACATATTTGGAGCACGGGAAACACAGTGAATCCTCTGCATTTTCCACACCCATGCAATTCAATTCCAGTGCAGGAAAAAAGAGTCAGAAATAGAAGAACTGGCTGCACACCACTATGATGATCCAAGATCCTTTATTAGATCATCCGTAAAAGACACAACAGGAACAGAATGCCTGGTAGACGCTTTTCACACACTTCATGCGTGCTTAATCATTAATGTAAAAAACGCGTCTACTAGGCATTCTTCCGGTAGAGTCTTTTAGGATGTCCTAAAGGATCTTAGATCATCATAGTTACATAGAAGGTGTGTTTGAAAAAAGAGACAAGTCCAACCTATGTGTGTGATTATGTCAGTATTACATTGTATATCCCTGTATGTTGAGGGCGTGCAGGTGCTTATCTAATAGTTTCTTGAAACTGTCGATGCCCCCAGCTGAGACCACCACCTGTGGAAGGGAATTCCACATCCTTGCCGCTCTTACAGTAAAGAACCCTCTACGTAGTTTAAGGTTAAACCTCTTTTCTTCTAATTTTAATGAGTGGCCACGTGTCTTGTTAAACTCCCTTTTGCAAAAAAGTTTTATCCCTATTGTGGGGTCACCAATACGGTATTTATTAATTGACCACCACACCAGAGATAAAGGAGTATATACAGATGTATACTGTGCTGTGCTGGAGGCACACACAACTTCCAATAACTCCTGCAGATGGCAAGTGGGCTCAAATAGAGAAGAGCTATGTAGGTGGATATAGCGGTGTGTACTGGGTACAGAGCACGCAGACAGCACGCACTATCTCCTAACACTACTGACTGCAAGCTCTATTATAAAAGATAGATCACTAGCTATATAGGTGAGGTGAATATAGCAGTGTATACTGCGGTCAGGGCACACAGACAACAACCACTACACAACAGCAAGATCGAAAATCGGCCGAAAACGATCGGTGTGTACTGTGTTGAAGGTACACAGAACACCCACTAACTGCTTCAGACGCCAACACACTACACTAGGCCGCCGCGCTGGCGGCCTTATATAGTGTGGGGCGTGTACTACACAGCCTGAGCTATTATTGGCCACAGGCATCCTGCCTGTGGCCAATCATGGCTCTCCTCGCTGCTGGCGCTGTGATTGGCCAAGCATGCGGGGTCACAGTGCATGCTTGGCCAATCATGAGCCAGTAATGCACTGCGATTGTGGGCCGTGAGCGCCACACGAATTTGGCGCGAACGGCCCATAACGTTCGGAATTCGCCGAACGGGCGAACAGCCGATGTTCGAGTCGAACGTATGTTCGACTCGAACACGAAGCTCATCCCTACTCATAACTAATATCCCCCAGACCCTTTATTAGCTTTGTTGCCCTTCTTTGTACTCGCTCCATTTCCAGTACATCCTTCCTGAGGACTGGTGCCCAGAACTGGACAGCTTACTCCAGGTGCGGCCGGACCAGAGTCTTGTAGAGCGTGAGAATTATCATTTTATCTCTGGAATGAATCCCCTTTTTAATGCCAATATCCTGGTTGCTTTGTTAGCAGCAGCTTGGCATTGCATGCCATTGCTGAGCCTATCATCTACTAGGACCGCCAGGTCCTTTTGCATCCTAGATTCCCCCAGAGATTCTCCCCCCAGTGTATAGATTGCATTCAGATTTTTGCCACCCAAATGAATTATTTAAATTTTTTCTACATTGAATCTCATTTGCCATGTAGTTGCCCACCCCGTTAATTTGTTTCAGATCTTTTTGCAAGATTTCCACATCCTGCGGAGAAGTTATTGCCCTGCTTAGCTTATTCCAGGTATTATTATATAGTGGTGTGTGCTGTGGCCATTTCTTCTATTTCTGTTGAACACTGAGGCCAGCCGGGGTCGGCGCCCACTGGATCCATCAGGCTTCTCCTTCTCACCTTCTCATTCTCCTTGTTCAGGAAAAAAATTGTCCTACACCTTTTTTGTGCAGATGCTGTGCGATTCGAGCCATAGAAATTAATGTCTCAAATTGCATAGATATCTAGGTTTGCCACCTGTCCGGGATTCACCCGGAAAGTTCGGGTTTGGAATCATGTGTCTGGTTTTCAAAGTGCTTGAAACCCAGACTCATTATTCAGAACGGACTATGGCTTCCCAGCAGGGTTGCTGGCTGCAGTTGTCTAAGCTGAGAGTGTCTGTTATGCCGCGTACACATGATTGAATTGTCTGGCGTACTTAGTGTGACATACAATCCAGCGGACTTTCTACCGAACGGACTTGGCCACACACGGACACACAGAAAGTCCGACGTTCGCTTGCGTGATGGACGTACAGCACGTACGACGGGACTAGAAAAAGGAAGTTCAATAGCCAGTAGCCAATAGCTTCTTTTTTCGTACTTGCTTCTGAGCATGCGTCATTCTTAGTCCGCCGTACTAGCATACTGACGAACGTATTGTCCGCTGAAACCCAAGTCCGACGGGAAGATTGGAGTGCAAAAATACTTTCTTAGTCCGCTGGACTTCACGCTGGAAAAGTCCGCTGAAGCCCACACACGATCGAATTGTCCGCTAAAATGCGTTTCGGCGGACTAAGTACGCCGGACAATCTGATTGTGTGTACGCGGCATTACACACTCTTTCACACTGCCCGAAGCCAGCACTAACAATCAATTTTTCTTTGTTTTTTTTTACCTGTTATTTATATACTGTATATAAGAACACATTTTGCATATTGCACTTCATTTATATATCAATTATTGAATGCACTATATATCCCTCAGGGGATACTTTTACTTTGTATTTAGCGCTGCAGTTATTTTGATTTTAGTCAGATGTAAATGGGGAACTCTGCGGATTCAGATGTTAAAGGGGAACTCTGTGGACTCTGATGTAAAGGGGGACTCTTGTGATTAACTTCACATGATTCAAAATGTTATTTAATTGCAAAATATATGTATAGTTTATACTATAAAAAAGTGCTCGGGTTTGACTTGAAGAAAAAGTGGCAACCCTATAGAAATTGCATGTGATTTGAAAAGGAATGCAGTGCAATTCCTATCCGAATCACAGCCTTAGGCTGGATTCACACTTATGCAGTTTTAGTGCTTTTTTCATTTTGCAGATTTGCAATACAGTCCATTTAACATTGTTTCCTATGGAACATGATCTATAGTGCAAATCTGCAAAATGCAAAAAGCACAAAAAATGCATAGGTGTGAATCCAGCATAAGATCATATATTCAATCTATAGAAAAAAAAATAATTGTAGCTTTATTATTGTTACAAAATATTTATCAATAAAGTTTAAAACACATCATATGGTAAAAAAAAGTATAGAAATGCTTGTACCACAATGCCAGCAAGTTCACACTGGGGCGGCGCAGGCGACGGCAGTAAAACTGCGCTATTTTTTTTCTTTATCGTCGTTTTATCGGTGGTGTTCGGCCGCTAGCGGGGCAGTTTTACCCTCCTGCTAGCGGCCGAGAATGGGTTAAAACCACCGCAAAGCGCTGCTGCAGTGGCGCTTTGCCGGCGGTATAGCCGCACTGCCCTATTCATTTCAATGGGCATGAGCGGCGAAGGAGCGGTGTATACACACCGCTCCAAAGATGCTGCTAGCAGGACTTTTTTTTTACCGTCCTGCCAGCGCACTGCTCCAGTGTCCAGTCGGGCTTTCACCCTGGAGTGTGAGGAGTGGCTCTTTCAGGGCGCTTTGCAGGCACCATTTTTAGCGCTGTAGCGCCTGCAAAGCGCCCCAGTGTGAAAGGAATCTTAAAACGGAGCTCCAGGCTCCTTCAGAAAAAAAACAAATGCAGCTAAAAATACTGACCATAGATCGTTAAAAACTCAGCTGCGAATATTGCCAGTTCTGTAGCCGCTAGCAATAATTGTTGTGTTCTCCCGACAGGGATGCGTCCCCCCCCATCAACAATGACCGTATTGATGAGAGAATCAAGTGATTTTTTTTTTTTTTCTTGCAACCATGAAAATCATATCAATGGCCTGCCTAATCCAGAGGCTTTCCCTTTAAATGAAAAAAAAAAAAAGGGCATTAAAAGGGCATTGAGGTTTTTTTTCTTTAGTGAGGTAATGACATCATATACGCAGTTTATTCAGAAGTTCTGAACGTCAGGGGGTCATTTAATGCAAATAAGACATCTTTTTGTGACACAGGTGAGGAAAATGTTTACCTAGTGGGTAATTACGTTCCTCCAGGAAACGTAATTATGATGATTAATCTTCAGAGCAGCCTGGAAGTTGGGACTTCCCAATTATTTCTCTTTATTCTCTCTTCTAACACATGGGGTGATCTCCACACTTCCAACTCTTGCGCAAAAAAACGCTCAGGGGTGGCAAGCAAATGCTAGAGAAGATTTTTCATGCTATATTAACGGTTCTCAGGAAACCTCTAATTGGATAATGCTAGCAGGGTGTTGCTTGGGATCTTAACTGTGTGTGGACTACACAGATGTGAGATAATAATTTAGGATCCGTTGTTATTTGTCATCTGCTCGGCGCACATTAAAGTGTAATTGTATGGTTAGCTGTGAGTCGTGGTTTTTATATCACACACAGCTTGACCTGTAGAGTGAGATATTAACCTACATTGCAGCCAGACTGAGCTGGCCTCTTTGTGTCATGCCTTGGGAGCTCCAGACTGGAATTCCCATGCCAAGAGCAGCAGCTTGGCCGGGACCACTGTGTGACATCCACGGGCTTGCTGGAAGCCTTGTAAACAAGAAGCAGCCGGGCAAACAAGACAGCCTGCTGCTGAAAGACTCCCGCCATTGTGTTCTATTAATGTATAATGGCAGCAAGTAATGAAATTCTGCGTTGGGCTTAAAGGGGTTGTAAACCCTCATGTTTTTTCATCTTAATGCATCCTATGCAATAAGGTGAAAAAACACCTGGCAGTGACCGGCCCCCCAGCCCTCCATTTTAGGCCCCTTTCACACGGGGGCGGTGCGGGCGCAGATGGTAAAATGGTGCTATTTTTAGCGCAGCTTTACCGTTGTTTTAGCGGCGGCATTCGGACTCTAACGGGGCACTGCCCCGCTAGCGTCTGAATACCGCCATTAAAATGATGGTAAATCGGTGCTAAAAATAGCTGAAAAAACAGATGAAAGGATGTAGATGGATATGTAAATAGATAGCTGAAAAAAATAGATGAAAAAACATGAGGGTTTACAACCCCTTTAAGCCTAATGCAGAATTTCATATACATTAATAGAACACAATGGTGAGAGGCTTTCAGCAGCAGGCCCCCAAGAAAGGGTTAAAATCACCGTAAAGCCCTGCTGCAGTGGCGCTTTGCCGGCGGTATAGCCATGCTGCCCCATTCATTTCAATAGGCAGGAGCAGTGAAGGAGCGGTATACACACCACTCCGAAGATGTTGCTAGCAGGACTTTTTTTTTACCGTCCTGCCAGCGCACCGGTCCAGTGTGAAAGCTCTCGGCGTGGAGAGCGCCTCTTTCGGGGCGCTGTGCAGGCGCTATTTTTAGCACTGTAGCACCTGCAAAGCGCCCCAGTGTGAAAGGGGTCTTACTTACCTGAACCCTAGAACTTCACCCGGCAGGGACACGCTGTCTCTCTGTCTGGGGTTCTCAGCTCTTGGTTGGATAGATTGATAGCAGCGCAGCCTTTGGCTCCCGCTGCTGTCAATCAAATACAATGATGCGGATTGCGGGGGTGGGGCAGAGTCATACATTCAGGGGCTATGGATGCAGAATGCTGGACTCGGGAGCGCACCCGCAAGGTAACCCCTTGGGGAGAGCCATTCTCCTAGGGGGTTATCTGATGTGAGGAGGAGCCGCGAGAGCCCAGAAGACTAGGTTTGGGCCACTCTGTGCAAAACGAACTGCACAGTGGAGGTAAGTATGATATGTTTGTTATTTTAAAAAAAAAAACCCTTAAGCCTCATACACACGATAGGACTTTGTACAAACTTTCCCTTGGATTTTTGTACAAAGGGCGTCGGCCCTGAACTTGTATTGCATACACACAGCAGGACTTTTTCAGCCACCTTTCACCAAATCACGTGGTTTTTCTGCTCTTTACTGCCACCTTTGGTCAACTTCTGTATTGTTGTCTGATCTTTTGCATTGGTTGTGAGCATGCCTGTTTGTACTTTGTACAAAAGTCCTATGGTTTTCTGTACACACGATCAGACTTTGCTCCATCGGACTTTTGTTGCCAGAAAGTTTTTCCGTTCGCACAGCCAACAAAAGTCCGATGAAAACCAAAAAAGTTTGTCCGATGGAGCGTACACACAGTCGGATGTTGCTCCAAAACAGCTAATTTGCATGTTTGTTGTCAAAAAGTCTGATCGTGTGTATGGGCCTTTACAATCACGTTACCCACTTGCCAACCGCTGCATGCCGATATACATAATGGCAGCGGTGGGCAAATGGGCGTATCTGTACATCTCCTATAATTGGCGGGGATAGTGGGCGCTCTCACCCGCCGCGTACAGCGTGACCACGTCCGCGGGTGTCCCAGTGATCGTGCCATGGAGCCGCAGAACACTATGTAGACAAGGTATTTCCCCTTTCTGCCTAGTGACATGACAGAGATCACTGCTCCCTGTCATCGGGAGCAGTGATCTCTGTCATGTGAGTGGTAGCCCATCCCCCCCACAGTTAGAATCACTCTCTAGGACACACTTAACCCCTTGATCGCCCCCTAGTGTTTAACCCCTTCCCTGCCAGTGTCATTTACACAGTAATCAGTGCATTTTTATACCACAGATCACTGTATAAATGACAATGGTCCCAAAATAGTGTCAAAAGTGTCCAATGTGTCCGCCATAATGCCGCAGTCCTGATAGAAATCGCAGATCGCCGCCATTACTAATAAAAAAATGAATAATAAAAATGTCATAAAACGATCCCCTATTTTGTAGCCGCTACCTTTCCGCAAACCAATATACGCTTATTGCATTTTTTTTCCCCCAAAAAAATATGTAGAAGAATACATATCGGCATAAACTTATTTATTATAGCAAAAAGTAAAAAACATTTCTTGTTGCTCTTTATTTGTTTGTAGCGCAGAAGTAAAAAGGACGTCAATTTTGTTTGGGTACAACATCGCACGACCGCGCAATTATCAATTAAAGGGACGCAGTGCCGAATCGCAAAAAGTGCTCTGGTCAGGAAGGGGATAAAATCTTCTGGGGCTGAAGTGGTTAATGTACATGGGATGCTTTAAAACCTATCCTGAATGATTTAACTTGACAGATAGTAACAGAAGTTTAAAAATGTCCGCTTTGCCGCGTTTACATGCCGTGTTTGCGTTTAAAAGCGTTTTTTGGGGGGTTTTTGCAAATAGTCAAAAATGTATCTCAATTAGAAATGCCTGTAAATGAAACGCGGCTAAATGTGCGCTATCACGTTTACAAGCTGTTACAGGCATTTAGCGTTTCAAATGCAACTGAACATCCGCCCTGAACGCATCTTTTTTGCTTTCCAAAAAATGCTTCTAAACTCAACTGCCTTGAAACTACTATAAACGACCCTGTGTACATGGACTGATAAGAAAAAAAATGCCCAACTGCTCCTAAACGTCCGTTTACCAGCAGCAGTGTACATGAAGCCTTGGAATAACAAGCTGTTTAAAGAGAATTTCAATCAGCAGAGACTGTTTTCCACCCTTAACCACCTTGCGCCCGCCCTATAGCCGAATGACGGCCGTAGAGCAGGCGCTTTAGTCCGGGTGGCCGTCCCTGGACGTCCTAATGTTTACTTCCGCAATGCGCGCCGCCGCGGGCGCGCATTGCGGAAGTTCTGTGTTCGCCGTGTCCCCCGGGGACAGGCAAACACAGATCGCTGTAAACGGCCAATCACAGCGGCCGTTTACAGCGCGATCGACGTGTCCAATGGGAGATGATCTCATATGTAAACATATGAGATCATCTCTCAGTGCTGCTCTCCCTCCTCACACAGACAGAGTGTGAGAGGGGAGAGATGAACGGCTGCAGCGGCAGCCGTTCTGCTTTGCTTTGATTTGATTAAAAAAAAAAAAAGTAAAAAAAAGTGCCATCCTCCCCCAGCAGTGCCATCCTGCCCCAGTGCCATCCCGCCCCAGTGCCATCCGCCCCAGTGCCATCCACCCCAGTGCTACCTGCCCTCAGTGCCATCCACCCCAGTGCTACCTGCCCCCAGTGCTACCTGCCCCCAGTGCCATTTGTCCCCAGTGCCATCTGTCATCAGTGCCACGTATAAGTACCATCTGTCATCAGTGCCACGTGTCATCAGTGCCACATAGTGCCATCTGTCATCAGTGCCACGTATCAGTGCCATTTGTCATCAGTGCCACCTGTCAGTGTCACGTGCCATCTGTTGTCAGTGTCACGTGTCATCAATGCCACTTATCAGTGCCATCTGTCATCAGTGTCACGCGTCATCGGTGCCATGTATTAGTGCCATCTGTCATCGGTGGCACGTATTAGTGCCACGTATTAGTGCCATCTGTCATCAGTGCCATGTATTAGTGCCATGTGTATTCAGTGCCACGTATTAGTGCCACGTGTCATCAGTGCCACGTATAAGTGCCATGTGTCATCAGTGCCACATATTAGTGCCATCTGTCATCAGTGCCACATATCAGTGCCATCTGTCATCAGTGCCATGTGTCATCAGTGCCACGTATAAGTGTCATCATTGCCACGTATCAGTGCCATCTGTCATCAGTGTCACGTGTCATTGTCCTGGTGCTTCAAAAGTGTAATAAATAGTCAACAAGTTAGATGTGTAATTTATGTTCCTAGAACACATGATGGCGCTCCCTGCATGTTGGGCCTCTCTATGTGGCCAGGCTGTGAAATAGTCCCACACATGTGGTATTGTAATACTCAGGAGGAGTAGCAGAATTTTTTGGGGGGTGTCATTTGTGGTATACACATGCCATGTGAGAGAAATAACCTATTACAATGACAATTTTGTGGAGAAAAAAAAAATTCAAAATCTTAATTTTGCAAAGAATTGTGGGAAAAAAATGACAACATCAAAAAGCTCACTATGCCTCTTACTAAATACCTTGGAATGTCTACTTTCCAAAAAGGGGTCATTTGGGGGGTATTTGTACTTTCCTGACTTGTTCGGGTCACAAGAAGCGAGATAGTCCACCAGTACATCAGATGTGATCAATTTTGTGCGATTCGCACCACAGCTTGTAGACTTCCTAACTTTCACAAAGACCAAATAATATCCACTAATTTGGGTTATTTTTACCAAAGATATGTAGCAGTATAAATTGTGGCCAAAATTTATGAAGAAAACTTAATAATTTGCATAATTCTGTCACAGAAACAAAGAAATATGCGTTTTTTTTTTTAAATCTGTCTTTTTTCATTTATAGCGCAAAAAATAAAAACCCCAGAGGTGATCAAATACCACCAAAAGAAAGCTCTATTTGTGGGAAAAAAAGGACAAAAAATTCATTTGGGTACAGTGTTGCATGACTGAGTAATTGTCATTCAAAGTGTGAGAGCACCGAAAGCTGAAAATTGGTCTGGGCAGGAAGGGTGTTTAAGTGCCCAGTAAGCAAGTGTTTAAAGTGGTACAAAACCCAAAAGCAAACCTTAGGCCTAATGTACACGGGATATTTTACAACCTTTCCTGAAGGATTTAACTTGACAGACGTTTAAAAACGCCAGTTTTACCACGTTTACATGCTGTGTTTGCGTTTATTAGCGTTTAAAAAAATATATAAAAATTAAAATACTGTAGTCAAAAATATATCTCCATTAAAAATGCCTGTAAATGAAATGCATCTAAATGCGAGTTACTGTGTTTACACAGGTTTACAAGCTGTTACATGCGTTTCAAATGCCTCTGAACATCTGTCCTATACACAATTATTATTATTTTTTTTATTTTTATTTTTTTTGCGTTATAAAAAATGCTTCTAAGATAACGTAGCTGAGAGTTCAAGGACAGCTGAAAAAAATGCCCAACTGCTCCTAAACGTCCGTTTACCAGCAGCAGTGTACATGAGGCCTTATTATATTGCAGCTTACCAATTCTTAGATGTGATGGCTGCATTAGTTGTCTTTTTTTAGGCTTTCCTTCTTTTTCACCTGGTGATCCTGACAGTAAGGCTGGCCCATACACGGTTTGAATCTCAGCAGGTTCAGCAGGAACTGGCCAAGATTGGAACCGTTAATAAGCAGGTTGAATGTACAAGTTGGTATATTGATCATCTTGGATACAACCAGACTGCCGGATTCTCTTGCGATTATCACTAGTGGATGCTTTAGCAGCTAGCGATAATCACTGTCTTCTTCCAGCAGGAACAGCTTCCCCCACCCTCCTGCTGGGAGAAGACAATGGCCCAGGAGGAGGGATCAACACTGTCTGTGGTTTCAGGAAAGTCTCATGCATGGCCAGCGTAAAGCCTGGTGCTTTTCATGTCACGCTTTTCAGTTTGCGCTTTTCAGTTTGTTTCTGAACGGCCGTTCGTCAACCAGACATGTTGCGGAATCGGAGGAGATAACGTGTTATTTATTATTGGCCTTGGAGTTATTGCTTTGACCCAAGTCCAGTCCAGGAACAGGAGGAGGAGGAGTTCTTGGACCAAAAATTGGTTGCTTTATTAATCGTGACCAACTATGTCTTATGCCTTTGCTGTGGGAGCTCCAGGAGAATAATCCAGATGATTTTTGGAGTTATTTGACGGACGGACCCCTGCTTTCACCAACTCTTGCCATTGTTGACCCCCTATATTAAGAAGCAGGACACATGCATGAGGCTTTTATTTTATTTTTTGGTTGAATAATGATTTGATTGGGTATATTTTCTATATTTTTGGATGCATAGAATGCACTTTTTGGTTAAGTTCTATTGGCAGACAGCATGTCTAATTTTAGAATGTGCGCTGCATCTAGAGATTTCATAATTTGCCACGTTATGAGTTTACATGACTGACCGCTTCTGGCTCGTCCTTGCTTCCAAGCATGCATTTTTTTTTTTTTACTTTGGACTTTTGGCTGACGGACTTGTGAACACACTCTCGGAAAATCCGACAACAGACATTTGTCTGCGGAAAATTTGAAAGCCTGCCATCCAACATTTGTCTGCGGAAAATCCGACAATTGTCCGATGGAGCGTACAAACGGTCGGATTTTCTGCCAACAGCCTGTCATCACACGTTTCCCGTTGGAAAATCTGATCATGTGTACGAGGCTGTAGGCATTTTATAGCATGCACCTTCAAGTTTTGTCGTCCGAAAAGTCGGAAACAGCTGTTGAAAGCACTATACTAACGATCAGATAATCGGCTGATTGTTCACCATACAAAATGTTATTTACGATTTTCTTATACTGTGTACGGGCTTTTAGATTGTTGTTTTTCAACAGAACAAGCTGACCTACAGGTATTGCAGTTAGAGGGTAGGAACAAACCATTTAACACGGACATGAGTGATTACAATGATCAGATTTTATCCATTTATGTTACATCTTTATCCCAAAAGAAACAACTGTTGCTGTGACTGCTTATCCACTTGACCTCTGGAAAGTTTTAAGCCCCATAAAAAAATCTGATTTTCTGCTTATTTTTTTTCCCTGCAGATTTACCAAAACCATATAATATGAGGTCAAACCTTAGGCGTTTCAATTTGTATGCAGTCAAGGCAGGCCCTTGCACTACATGGTTTTGGTAAATCTGAAGACAAAAATTAGCAGAAAATCTGATAGTGTGTGTGTGGGGAATAACATTCTTCATGACTAGACCATTTTTTGCTATTCAGCACGGTACTACTTTAGTAATTATTTCAGAAAAAAATATGTCACCACAGGGTGGTACTGAGGAAATCTATATAAAGTGATCTTGCGTAAACTTTTAGACTGAGGACATATAGACTATAAAACT
Organism: Lithobates pipiens; assembly: GCF_037356315.1. Classification (NCBI taxonomy): domain Eukaryota; kingdom Metazoa; phylum Chordata; class Amphibia; order Anura; family Ranidae; genus Lithobates; species Lithobates pipiens. The sequence goes on along the minus strand of NW_027507686.1, from coordinate 228,883,838 downwards.
GTGCCACATCCTACAAATCAGCCATGCAACATTACCGAGGGAGAAAAATAGACTTCAGAGGCACCATGACTACACTTATTAGATTTAACTCAGATATTTTTATTACAATCCATTAAAATTAAGCAGCATATATGTAGCAAGGTCTCTGACCTTGTCCAGTCTGATGTGAACTTTCCAAACCAGAGATAGCCAACTTCCTTCCATGAATCAAAGACAAGGAAGGGAAAAAGGGATTTTAACGGTGCACATATTAACTAAATCATAGTAGACATTATTAAACTGATTACAAGATTGTATTACAAATATTTATTAAATTCAAAATTAAAATTCATTAACAATTATTAATGAAATGTAAAAACAAACGGTGGACAGTACAATACAGTGGTTGTTCTCATTAAACACACATTATCCCAACATGTTTCGCAAAAGTAGTTGCTTCTAAATCAAGATAAAAAATAACATAATGGCAAAGTATTATCATAAACATATTAAATAAAAGTACATGTGCAGGCTTGAAAAAAGAAAAAAGAAAAACGTCCTTCCATATGTAGTAGGATGTGAAGCATAGTGGGTGCAAAGATGGTGAAAGTCATTGGGCGCCAGACACTTCTTGGATGTAAAAGGTTTTATTTCTCTTAACAGTCCTTTTTGTATTTTTGGGCATATGCAGGAATGCTGTCTCCTTTTGGCAACAGTCTTTAACAGTTCCTAACTACAACATGGCACAGAACATAGATCACCTGAGACCACCCTAATATATAGGTGCTCCCAGCAGGCCAAGGGATTCAAGAAAAACCCTGCCCATTGGCTGAGATACCCCATATACCCATAAACTGGCCTTGGGTTGTCCATCTCATATCTAAAACCACCAAGAAGCCAGCCACCTAGTGGTAGGAGAGAAAAGTGCAACAAGGCCAAACTTAGGGTGAAATCAATGGATCTCTGTCAATCAACCATTATAACTACACCTGTCAAGTTAATTTGTGAGGCGCTCCCTGCCTAAGTTACAGGCTGCTACATCCTCCCCCTGCCCAAAAAACTATGTCTCAGAGTTTGCAGAAAAAGTAATTTAAGCCTCAGAGCGGATAACCTGGCAAAATAACTAGGATAAGTGAGGAAACAAGGAAAGAAAAACAAATATCAATAACAAATAACAATTATCAGTGTCTGTGGCGTACCACAAATGAACATGGTATTAGACACATGAGATAATAGATCACATATGACAGCAAAATATCAAAAATAGTTACAGTGGGACAAAAAAGTATTTAGTCAGCCACCAATTGTGCAAGTTCTCCCACTTAAAAAGATGAGAGAGGCCTGTAATTGTCATCATAGGTATACCTCAACTATGAGAGATAAAATGTGGAAACAAATACAGACAAATCACATTGTCTTATTTTTGAAAGAATTTCTTTGCAAATTATGATGGAAAATAAGTATTTTGTCAATATCAAAAGTTCATCTCAATACTTTGTTATATATCCTTTGTTGGCAATGACAGAGAGCAAACGTTTTATGTAAGTCTTCACAAGGTTGTCACACATTGTTGCTGGTAAAGGTGGTTGGTCCCTTAGTGGCGACTGCTTACCTTCTACCTCCGACCACGACAGGTTCTCCAGCCGGCAGAACCGTCTCTTTTGGTTTGACTGCAAGCCGCAGTCCCAACCATGTGCTGCCCTCTCATTTCTGGATAGGCCTCACACAGCCTGGCAGGCAGATGCCCCGGGATAGGCCCAATCTCCGGCCTAGCAGCCCAGGGCATACGACACATGTCCACCCAAACAGCTGTCCAGGTGGCACAGAACATAGATCACCTGACTCTACCCAAATATATAGGTGCTCCCAGCAGGCCAAAGGATTCAAGAAAACCCTTGCCCATTGGCTGATGTACCCTATATCCTCATAACCAGACCTTGGGTTACCCTTTTCATATCTAAAACCACCAAGTACCCGGCCCCCGAGCGGTAGAAGATAAAAGTGCAACAAGGCCAAACCTAGGGAGAAATCAATGGCTCTCTATCAATCAACCAGGATAACTACTCCTGGCCAGTACATTTGTGAGGAGCTCCCTGCCTAAGCTACAGGGTCCTACATATATCAGAACATATTCACCATAGTAAGACAATATGAGGTTAACTAGGACCCCCGACAAAACAGGTGAATGATATGAAAGTAGAGCTGCACAATTAATCATCAAGAGTCGTTCTCGCGATCTTGACTAAAGTGTTTCACAATTCTTTCTATGCAAATAATTCTCTCTGCTCTTCTGAAGCCACAGCCATCAAAAGAAAAGGAAGAGAAAACTGGGCAGTCTGCCAATAATCACAACATTCTGTATCAGTGGAACTTAAGTATGAACATTGTAACAACTTGTCAATTGAATAGACTTCTGTGTGTAAGTGAAAAAAGTGTAACCACTTAAAACACTAATCCTTTTTCTGACATTTGTTGGTTTCAAGTTAAAATCATTTTTTTTTTTTGCTAGAAAATTACTTAGAACCCCAAACATTATATATATTTTTTTTAGTAGACACCCTAGAGCAGCCTTTCTCAACCTTTTCACCAGAGCGGAACCCTTGAAATAGTTCTCCGGTCTCGGGGAACCCCTGCTAAAAATTAGAAATCTACAACTCATGATACATTAGTGTGATGGTCAGTGGGAAGAATGGTCCTTACACTTGTGGTTATTGGGAAGAATTACCTCCTTACAGATAGCTAAAAAGATCAATGGTGTCAGTGGGAACTTATTCGAGAGGCTTAAATGGCCCAATGCTGAAGGAACCCCTAGCAACCTCTGAAGGAACCCTGGTTGAGAATCACTGCCCTAGAGAATTAAATGGTGGCTGTTGCAATATTTTATGTCACACTGTATTTGTGCAGCAGTCTTTCAAATGCAAATTTTTTTGGAAAAAAATGACTTTAATGAATTAAAAAAACAAAACTAACCAGTAACGGTAGCCCATTTTTGTTTTGTATAATGTGAAAGATTTTAAGTTGTGAGAATCGTGAACTTTTTATTATAAGCAAAAAAAAATTGTGATTCTCATTTAGGCCAGAATTGTGCAGCTCTATATGAAAGTATCACTCAGTCGGGGAAAAGCCACAACCTTGGGTATCTAAATCCAGCTTAACATGTTTCGTTCACTAAGCACTTCTTCAGGAATAATAACCACTTCAGCCACGGAAGGTTTCAACCCCACAAATAGAGCTTTCTTTTGGTGGTATTTGATCACCTCTGTGTTTTGTTTTTTTTGCGCTATCAACAAAAAAAAAAAGGCCGTCAATTTTGAAAAACAAACCAATATTTTTTACTTTCTGCTATAAAATGCATCCAATAAAAAAATTAAAAAAAATGTCTTCATCAATTTAGGCCAATATGTATTCTGCTACACATTTTTAGTAAAAAATTAATCCAGTTTATTTATTGATTAATAAGCGTGTATTGATTGGTTTGTGTAAAGGTTATCGCATCTACAAACTATGGGATATTTTTATTGCATTTTTATTTTTCCTAGTAATGGCGGCTATCAGCGATTTTTAGTGGGACTGCGACATTGCGGCAGACAAATTGGGCACAAAGTGATACTTTTTGGGGACCAGTGACACTGATACACAGATCACTGCTAAAAAATATGCACTGTCACTGTTTAAATTACACTGTGACTGTGGAAAGGGCACAGTTACCAATGCCTAACCAAAAGCTCCTCATTGTAACCGCCAATCACAGTGGTTATGTAATCTTAAAACCCGCCCCACCTCCCGGCATCTTAGACCTCTTAAAGGGCCGGGAGGCGCTGGTGTGAAGAGTTCAGGGGTCAGCAGCGTGTAATGAGTGTAGAGGTCAGGGGTATGTAAATCATAGAGTATAGGGTTCAAGAGTATGTAATTCATACAGTGTAGGTGTCAGGAGTCTGTAATTCATACAGTATAGGGATCAGGAGTCTGTAATTCATATAGTGTAGAAGTCAGGTGTCTAATTCATACAGTATAGTCAGGAGTGTGTAATTCATACAGTGAAGGGGTCAGGGGTGTGTAATTCATACAGTGAAGGGGGTCAGGAGTGTGTAATTCATACAGTGAAGGGGTCAGGAGTGTGTAATTCATACAGTGAAGGGGTCAGGAGTGGTTAATTCATACAGTGAAGGGGTCAGGAGTGTGTAATTCATACAGTGAAGGGGTCAGGAGTGTGTAATTCATACAGTGTAGGGGTCAGGAGTCTGTAATTCATACAGTGTAGGGGTCAGGAGTCTGTAATTCATACAGTGTAGGGGTCAGGAGTCTGCAATTCATACAGTGTAGGGGTCAGGAGTCTGTAATTCATACAGTGTAGAGGTCAGGAGTCTGTAATTCATACAGTGTAGGGGTCAGGAGTCTGTAATTCATACAGTCTAGAGGTCAGGAGTCTGTAATCCATACAGTGTAGGGGTCAGGAGTCTGTAATTCATACAGTGTAGGGGTCAGGAGTCTGTAATTCATACAGTGTAGGGGTCAGAAGTATGTATTTAATACAGTGTAGGGGTCAGGAGTTTGTAACTCATACAGTTCAGGGGTTAAGGAGTATGTAATTAATATAGTGTGGGGGTCAGGGATAAATAATTTCTAGAGTGTAAAGGTCAGGGTATATAATTCATAGAGTGCAAGGTTCAAGAGCATTTAATTCAGAGTGTAGGGGTCAGGGGTAATTCAGAGTGTGTGTGTGTGTAGGGGGGGGGGGGTCAGAGATAGGTAATTCATAGTGTATAGGGGTCAGGGGTATGTAATTCATAGACTGTAGTGTTCAAGAACATATAATTCACAGTGTAGGGGTCTGGGGTATGCAATTCCTAGAGTGTAGGGGTTGGGGGTCTGTAACGCATGGTATGCTGGGGTCAGGAGTCTGTAATGTATGATGTGCTGGGGACAGGAGTCTGATAATCACAGAGTGTAGGGGGCAGGAGTCTGTAATTGAGAGAGAGAGAGAGAGAGAGAGAGAGAGAGAGAGAGAGAGGACCGGGATAGGTAATTCATAAATTGCAGGGGTCAGGGGTATGTAATTCATAAAGTGCACACTCAGTGCAATGCCTCCATGCTGAACTCCCCTCTTGCAGCACACGTCTCCTCCCCTCTCGTCATTATGAGTATGAAGCCTCCCTGAAGTCACCTCACTGGACTGAATGTCATCCAGGATGAGCCTATGGAGGAGGAGCCTATGGAAGCTTCTCTGGCTTCTGCGAGGCGCCGCCTGCAGCGCGGCTTTTCCTCAGTAGGGGGCGCTCACTCGCAGTGCGGGAACAGGTGACACGGATCGCGGCCGCGGCGGGGGGCGGTACAGAGAACATACCCCGCCCTCCTAGGTGTGTGAGAGGAATGTTGTGGAGGGGATGAGGCGGGAGGATGGACATGACGGTTTCCAGTCAGTGTTGTGTAATAGAGAGAGGTACTGCCATGTCTGCTCTGCTAGGAGAACGATATGTGGACACTGTGCCTGGGGGGGCACTACAAGTCCCAGCATGTGTGTATGTCTCTGTAGTGATGTAAGTAGCAGTTATAATGGGTGCTGTGCTGCGTCTCCTCAGGGGCCGGGCACAATTGTGCGGTGTGGTGACGCACGGCACATCGTGTGTCATTGTGCGTTGGGAAACATGGCAGCCAAAATGTGGGCGTGTTACTACATTTATAACACCGCGCCTCCACCGCGTCACTACCGGGGGAGGGGGGGAATTTTTTAACATTTTTCATGCGCATGTTTTTCTAACAATAAAAGGCCCTGGAGGGGAAAACGGCAAACGGCAGATGTCACGCTTTATTTATTTATTTCATTTTTTTTCCATGTCGCACAATTGGAGCTGAACGATTTTGGCTAAAATGAGAATCACGATTTATTTTTGCTTAGAATAAAGATCACGGTTCTCGCGGTGTAACGTCTTTCACATTATACAAAAAAATTTAAAAAAATGGGCTAACTTTACTTTTTTTTTTTTTTGTTTAACCACTTGCTTACTGGGCACTTAAACCCCCCTCAGTCCCAGACCAATTTTCAGCTTTCAGCGCTGATGCACTTTGAATGACAATTGCGCGTGCATACAACACTGTACCCAAATGAAATTTTTATCATTTTTTTCCCACAAATAGAGCTTTCTTTTGGTGGTATTTAGTTACAGCTCGGAGTTTTATTTTTTGCTAAACAAACAAAAAAAGATGCAAAAAAAAAAAAAAAAAAAAAATCATGTTTTAATAGTTTGTTATAAAATTTTGCAAACGGGTCATTTTTCTCCTTCATTGAAGTGCGCTGATTAGGCGGCACTGATAGGCTGCATTGGTGGGCACTGATGGGCTGCATTGGTGGGCACTGATGGGCTGCATTGGTGGGCACTGATAGGCTGCACTGGTGGGCACTGATAGGCATAGTTAAGGCGGCACTAATAGGCACAGATAAGGCGGCACCGATGGGCACAGATAAGGCGGCACTGATGGGCAAAGATGGGCACAGATAAGATGGCACGGATGGGTGGCACGGATAAGTGGCACGGATGGGTGGCACGGATGGGCACTGATAGGTACCACAGATAGATGGGACTGATGGGCACTGATAGGTGGCACTGATAGGTGGCTCTGATAGGTGGCACTGCTGGGCACTGATGGGCGGCACTGCTGGGCACTGATGGGCGGCACTGCTGGGCACTGATGGGCGGCACTGGGGTGCAGCACCTTTGAGGCAGATTTTGGGTGGCACTGTGGGTGGCACTGTGGGTGGCACTGTGGGCACTGCTGGGTGGCACTGTGGGCACTGCTGGGTGGCACTGTGGGCACTATGGGCACTGCTGGGTGGCACTGACAGGGGGGCACTTACTTTATTTCAGGATGGCACTGCGGGTGGCAGGTGGGCACTGGCAGGGGGCAGGTGTCCGTTTAAATTGCTGGCCGTGATCGGGACTGATGTCCCGAACACGGCCGCCGGCGATCGGCTTTTTTTTTTTCTCCTCGCGCTGTCAGCGCGAGGAGGAATACTAGCCGATTACCGGCTCCGTTTTATCACATGATCAGCTGTCATTGGCTGACAGCTGATCACGTGATAAGGGGTCGGGATCGACCCCTTACACGGATCGGTGATCAGGCGAGTCTCACGGACTCGCCGATCACAGAGCGCGCCGCGCGCGCCCCTCAGGGGGCGCGCAGGCCGCTCGTATCCGGGATGACGTCAATAGACGTAGTCCCGTAAATGTGGGTCCGCGCTATTGCCGTCATTTTGCAATAGCGCGGTACCCAAGTGGTTAAAGAGGGATTCCGCCCAAAAAAAAAAAAATTAAAAGCCAGCAGCTATAAATACTACAGCTGCTGACTTTTAATAAATGGACACTCACCTGTCCCGGGTTCCAGCGATGCCGGCAGCCGAGGCCGATCGACCGCTCTGTTCTCGGCTGCTGCCGCCGCCATTCGAGGTGAGGGAATCAGGAAGTAAAGCGAATTGGCTTCACTTCCCGGTTCCCTACTGCGCATGCGCGAGATGCGCCGCGCAATAGGAAATCTCTGCGCTGTCACTGGGACCCGTGTGTGTCCCAGCAGACAGCGCGGCAGGGCAGGAAATGGCGTAGACTCCCGTGGGAGTCTATGCCCGGAAGTGGGTGAAAATACCTGTCTTTGACAGGTATCTCCACCCCCTCCCCCCTGAAAGGTGCCAATTGTGACACCGGAGGGGGGGGGGGGGGGTTCCGATCAGCGGAGGTTCCACTTTAGGGTGGAATCCCGCTTTAATTTACAAAACTTTGTAAATAAGTAATTTTTTCTCCTTCACTGACGGTCACTGATAAGGCGGCACTGATGGGCACCGATGAGGTGGCAATGATGGACACTAATATGTGGCACTGATGGGCAGCATTGATGGGGCACTGATAGGTGGCACTGATAGGCAGCACGGATGGGCACTGATGTACTGTAATGTTTGTCACTGATGGATGCCAATCAGTGCCAAACAATAATGCCTGCCAATCAGTGATGACCATTGTAGGCACTGATTGGCATCCATTGTGGGCAGTGATTGGCATCCCTGGTAGTCTAGGGTGGCATACCTGGTGATGACACACAGGATAACATGGGACACACAGCAGAACATGGGGCACACAGCAGGGCACATTACAGGGCTCACAGCAGGACATGGGGCACATTAAAGTGCACATAGCACATTACAGGGCTCACAGCAGGACATGGGGCACATTAAAGTGCACATAGTACATTACAGGGCTCACAGCAGGGTATGGGGCACATTAAGGGACACACAGCAGGATATGGGGCACACAGCAAGACACATCAAGGGACACACAGCAGAACATGGGGCACATCAAAGGGCACACAGCAGGACATGGGGCACATCATGGGGCATACAGCAGAATATGGGGCACAAGGGCCATACAGCAGGGCACACAGCAGAACATGGGGCATAAAGCAGAACATGGGCACAAGGGGCATATAGCAGGGTACAATGCAGAACATGGGGCATATATAGGGACACACAGCAGAACATGGGGCATAAAGCAGAACATGGGCACAAGGGGCATATAGCAGGGTACAATGCAGAACATGGGGCATATCTAGGGACACACAGCAGGGCACGTGCCACATTACAGGGCTCACAGCAGGGCATTGGACACATTAAGGGACACCCTTCCTTTTATTTAGTATCCTTACCATTTGCTGGGATCTTTCTTCTTATCCAGCATCTCAGGAAAAAATGGTATATATCGTGCGAACACCTAAAAGGTAATCAAACAGCAGCCAGCACAACACCAAACAAGTGCAAACCAAAAGTGCCAACCAAAATTACATAAATAAAATAACATATAAAAACGATGTGCAGCGCTCAAAAGTGAATATGTAAAAATAATGAAGTAGAATGTGAGTGACCACAGTAATTAGAATTATGTACTTCTACACTTTCATTATAGGCCGGTTCAAACCACATGCAGTCCAGTGTGTTTTTTTTTTTCTGCATCAAAAATGCATGGAAAATAGGTTATATGGTTTTTAACGGCATAGTTCACACCAGTGCATTTTTCCCTGCACTGGAATGTACTGGAATGCTGTAAAGCATCAAAAATGCACTGGAACACACCGGAGCACACCAAAAACACACTGGAACACACACGTCCTTATTCAGGGCCAGTTCACACCAGAAAAATGCACTCCAGATCCGCTCCGAATGGTTTTCTGGATGCGCCTTTTTTGATGCGTTTTTGGCACGTTTCGGCATGCATTCCATGTGCTTTTTTTCTTTTTTTTTTTTTCTTTTTTTCACTATACTAGGGTCCAGCGCTTTTTTTGAGGCCTTTTTTTTTATGCGTTCCAATGCAGTCCAGTGCAGAACAAATGCAGCACGTTCTACTTTTTTTTTCTGGAACTGACTGCACTGGTGTGCCATTGTAAACCATATAACTTACTTCCCATGCGTTTTTGATGCAGAACAAAAACGTACTGGACTGCATGTGGTGTGAACTGGCCCTAAGAAAAAAGAGGGGGAAATGCACTGCACTGCATCAAAAACGCACATGCGGAAAAGCATCAAACTCATCTGGACTGCGTTTCTATGGTGTGAATTGGCCCTATATAGAAAAAATAAATAAATAAATAATATTAAGAAATAAATTAAGAATTTTGTACTTCTACACATTCATATGTGATAAAAATCAATATGTGAAATATAAATGACTATAAATGTAAATATATAAAATAGTGACATGAATATTACAGGACATCGAATGTTCAATAAGTCCATATATTAATATACAGAAGTTAATACAACATGAAAACTGTCCAAAAAAAGATAGTGAGTGACTTCTAAACCAACAGCAGTAGAACCACCACCGGTTGTGTGAAGGCTTACTGTGGTAAGAGGACTCAAATGGGCTTATGATCAATGAGTCAACAAGGCTTGTGGTGTAAAACACCAATGCATGGAACCTCGACGCCTGTAATCAGGATCAGAGTGCAAGATGGTCCATCTGTCCAGGGATCAACACAGAACAGCAATCCTTAGAAATAGCTTCTGAACCTGTAAAAAATGTAATTAAAATGTTGACGCGTTTCGTCTAAGGAGACATCATCTACCCCTTATTTGGTTATACTGTACATCAGGGATATGCAATTAGCGGACCTCCAGCTGTTGCAAAACTACAAGTCCCATCATGCCTCTGCCTCTGGGTGTCATGCTTGTGCTGTCAGGGTCTTGCTATGCTCATGGGACTTGTAGTTCTGCAACAGCTGGAGCTACATTTATATTTTCATAATAGATGAACTCACCATATGACCCCTTTCACACCACACCGCACCTTGCGTCAGCGGTAAAACGGCGCTATTTTTAGCGGCGTTTTACCGCTGGATTTGCGGCGGATCTGCAGCGTATTTTGGCCGCTAGCGGGGAGCTTTTACCCCCCGCTAGCAGCCGCGAAAGGGTTAAACCCGCCAGCAATACGCCGCAATAGCGGCGTTTTGCCGGCGGCATTACAGCGCTGCCCCATTGATTTCAATGGGCAGCAGCGGTGAAGGAGCGGTAAACACACCGCTCCTTCACCGCTCCAAAGAAGCTGCTGGCAGGACTTTTTTCTGACGTCCTGCCAGTGCACCGCTGTAGTGTGAAAGCCCTCGGGGCTTTCCAACTACAGACAATGGTGCAGCTTCTTTAGGGCGGATTGCAGGCGCTATTTCTAACGCTATAGCGCCTGCAAAACGCCCTGGTGTGAACGGGGTCTATGTGTTGACCGCTGAGCAATCTTCTTCGTAGCAAAGTAAATGGAGCCACACATTGCATAGTGTTTTTCTTTTTTAACCAGATCTTTATTTCTCAGTAGCATTACTTACTGTAGCTATTTTAGGGAAGTGATGACAGAATAGTTCCCTATGAATACTGGTAGAAGAGTTTCTAACCTGGATATTGCTAGGCAGGTCTGCTGTAAAATGTGGAAATTTTCCCCTTTCATCACTTCAGATCAGCCATTCTCAACATTTTTTTTTTTTTTTTTTTTTTACCTGGGGGAAACCTTTAAAATGTTGTAGCTTTCAGGTCTGGAATAACCTTGGCTATAAATGATTAAACTTCGGCTCATGGTACTTCAGGCCTGATCAGTAAGTTGTATAGATGTTATATGAAAGAATAAAGAATTCTGCTCTCAACTACACTTTCAGTAATAACACTGTAAATAATAATATTGAAATGGAAAAATGATAGAGTCCCCATAAGGTCTGGTATTAAACCCTCAACATTTTTTAGCTTAAAGTGGTTATAAAGGCTTAAAAGGTTTTTTACCTTCATGCGTAAAAAAAAAAAAAAAAAAAAACTTGTGTGCAGAATCCCCCCCCCCCCCGTCCCCCAATACATACCTGAGCCCCATCTCGATCCAGTAATGTGCAAGGGTGCCTCAGCTCTCAGCAGACTCTGCCTTCTCGGTTCCTCATTGTCTGAGACAGTAGCGGGAGTCATTGGCTCCCGCTGCTGTCAATCACAGCCACTGAGGCAAGAGAGAGGGGGTGGGACCGAGCTGCGGCACTGTGTGTGAATGGACCCGCAGAGCCGCCGCTTGTAAACAAGCCTGTTTGGGTGCCCCCATTGCAAGCTGCTTGTTCTGGGGGCAGGAGGGTGGAGTCAGGAGCGCCGGTGAGGGACCCCAGAAGAGGAGGATTGGGGCTGCTCTGTGCAAAACCACTACACAGAGCAGGTAAGTATAACATGTTTGTCAGAGACTTTAATATCACTTTAACAGTTTGAGCACAATAAAAAAAAAATAATCCCCAGGAAACTATTTGTTAAAGAGGAAGTAAAAGCAACATTATATATATATATATATATATATATATATATATTTTTTTTTTTTAAAGCACACCCTGTAAGGCAAAGGCATAATGAGCTAGTATGCATAGCATACTAGCTCATTATGACTAACTTACCTGAGAACGAAGCCCCCGAAGCGGTCCTCCGTCTTCCTCTTCGCTGCTGCCATAGATCCCGGAGTGACTTCCGGGTCTCGCGGCTCTGGTGCTGTGATTTGCCGGAGCCGCGATGACGTCACTCCCGCACATGAGCACGGGAGCCAACATTCGCGCCATGTCACCGCGATCTGCGGCCTGCCCCAATGCGCAGCTGTCTACGGCGCATGCGCCGTAGACAGCGGTGAGTGTCTTCCAGTAAATATCTCCTAAACCATATAGGTTTATGAGATATTTCTTGGACCTACAGGTAAGCCTTAATCTAGGCTTACCTGTAGGTCAAAGTTGGCTGTAAGGGTTTACAACCACTTTAAGATTCTTACCCCAGCCATTGCAGTTTACAATGCTTAATGCTGCTGCTCTCACAGTGCTGCTTCCCTCAACATCTGGTCTTTACAGGAAAGAATTAACAGTGGACAGTAAAGCCTCAAGTTAGTCTTTTAGATTGGAGAGGGGAAGTTGGAGGAGCAGGGGAGTGCCTTGCCAATATAGGCTATAGGGCTGTATAATACAAGTATCTGCACCCATTTCCGGGAATAGACTCCTGCGGGAGTTACGCCCCTTCCCGCACCACCCCCTCCCCGCTGTCTCCTGGGAAACGCACAGGTCCCAGGAGATAGCGGGGACCATTTAGGACGCGCAGCGTGACTTGTGCATGCGCAGTAGGGAACCCGGGGAGTGAAACTCCATATGAATGTTTACATGTTCAGTTATAAAAGCAGCGAACTTCTGTCAGATTAGCAAACCTGTGAGTTGAGCAGGCTTGCCACTGCTTTTAAAATTAACATCTAAACATTCATTCGGAGTTCTGAGTACTGTATCTCACTATATAACCTCAATTTACTGTTAAAAATAAGTGTAAAATGAAAAACTCTGGTGGGTGTAACACGATGTCCGCTTTCCCCCTTCTCAGTGTATCCTTACTATGGAGGAATGCCGAGAGTAGCAAGATGGTGGCATCGGAACGTCACTTCCGTTACACATTCTGACGGGTCGCCTAATCTGACGAAACACAGGATCTGTGAAATGTGTGACACAGCAGTGCCTACTCACAGGGCATAGTGCCCACGTGTCACCGACTGAAAGGAAGTAGCTGTAAGTTTTACAAGCACTAATCACAAAGTTTACAAACTTCTAGATTGTTCAGATTAATTGGAATATACTAGAAATAACTGAAATACAATGTGGAAATTAATATATGAATTTACATTTTGACCATAGGCATGTTTTAATGCTGATTTGTTGTTGTTGGTTAGTTAGCATTTGGACATACAGAATAACCTAGTAATGTTTTCCGGACAGAGCTGAATTTGCTTATAGCTGCTCCATGCACACTGGACATTAACCCTTTCACGACTAAGCCTATTTTTGGCATTTGGTGTTTACAAGTTAAAATCCATATTTTTTGCTAGAAAATTACTTGGAACCCCCAAATATTATATATATTTTTTTAGCAGAGACTCTAGAGAATAAAACAGCGATTGTTGCAATATTTTATTTCACATGGTATTTGCGCAGCGGTGTTTTTAACGCAACTTTTTGGGAAAAGGGACACTTTCATGAATTAAAAAAAAACGAAACAGTAAAATTAGCCCAATTTTTTTGCGTAATGTGAAAGATAATGTTACGCCGAGTAAATAGATACCAAGCATGTCACACTTTATAATTGCACGCACTCGTGGATTGACGACAAAGTACGGTACCTAAAAATCTCAATAGGCGACGCTTTAATTTTTTTTTACGGTTACCAGGTTAGCGTTACAGAGGAGGTCTAGTGCTAGAATTATTGCTCTCGCTCTGCCGATCGCGGCGATTCCTCACATGTGTGATTTGAACACCGTTTACATATGCGGGCGCGACTTCCGTATGCGTTTTTTTTGCTTCGCGGGGACGGCGGGCGCTTTAAAAAAAAAAAATTTTATGTTTTATTTTATTTATTTGAAAATGAATAAATAGTTTAAAAAAAAAAATATTTTTTATCACTTTTATTGCTGTCACAAGGAATGTAAACATCCCTTGTGACAGTAATAGGTGATGACAGGTACTCTTTATGGAGGGATTGGGGGTCTAAAAGACCCCCCACCCCTCCTTTACACTTCAATGTATTCAGATCTCCGAAAACGGCGATTCTGAATACCGTATATCTTTTTAAAACCGGCGCCATTGGCAGCCGAGTAAACGGGAAGTGACGTCATGACGTTGCTTCCGTGTTTACTATGAGGAGACTGGAACGAAGCCGCTTACAGCTTCGTTCCAGTTCCTCCCCAGCAGCCAGAGGCGTCGGATCACGAATCGGTGCTCCGGACTTCCCCTCCCGCTCCTCCGGCATAACCGCCGAGCAGCTTTTAGCCGCTTTGGTTGTTATGGCTGGAAAGCCAATCACTCGCTGAAAAAAACGGTACTGGGATGATGCCCGCAGGAGCGGGCATCATCCCGGTATACCCCCCGGAAGCTAAATACGCACATCTGCGTACCCTCGGCGGGAAGGGGTTAAAATAATGTTATAAAAACGCCAGTAGCTTTGCAGTGAGTCTTTCAACATTTTTTTCAATGGATCAAAAATGTTAAACGCTGGTAAGCCACGTTTTTGAGCGTTTGGCGGTTTTCGTGGTCAGAAAAAACAACTCCTGAACGCGATTTAGGGCTGAAACAACTCATCGATTAATCGACAACTAATCGATTATGAAATTAATCGATTACTATTTTCATAAACGATTAATCGGCCAGTAACATAATGGGGTTAAAAAAAATTAAAATTAGCCCTTTATAATACAAAATAAGCAAATAATCGCTACTGTAAATATTACTTTCACAGTTCTACAGTAAAAATAAAATAAAAATGAACCCCTTACAGTAGTGATTATCTGCTTTTTTTTGCACTATAAAGGGCTGATTTTCTTTTTTTTGTTTAACCCCCATTATGTAACTAAACATCTTAGACCTGGTTCACATCTATATATGTGTTTTTTTATTTTTTTTGGTGCTTTTTGCAGAAACGCACTACAGTTCATTTACATGGTATCCTATGGGACACGTTCACATCTGTGCTTTTTTCAGCCGCTGAGTATTTGGAAAGGGTCAGGGACTTTTTTTTTTTTAATGCAAACCGGTACGTTTTTGGTTCAATATACTTTAATGGAGAATCTGAAGAAAAGCATGTAATGCGTTTTTTTGCAGCAACTTGTGTTTTTTAATCTGCCCAACAACAAGTTGGCCAAAAAAAAAGCAAAAACGCAAACCACAGCAAAATCACATGCGCAAAAATCAAAATGCACAGCAAAAAGCACTGCAGAAACAGATCAAATGCAAACTGCATAGGTGTGTACCGAGTCTTATGTTGGCCACATGGATCAATTTTTAGAAGAGAATATTCAGACTAAAAATCTTTGTACATTCGCTGAATGAAAAATTACATTTTTTTTTAAGACATATGTTTTTTAAATAAAATTATCTCTGAGTCTGATATTTATCAGATTCTCCCTTTAATAGTATATACTGTATATCTCTCCTCTAATAGTGTATACAGTATATCTCCTCTGATAGTGTATCCAGTATATCTCCTCTAATAGTGTATACAGTATATCTCCTCTAATAGTGTATCCAGTATATCTCCTCTGATAGTGTATCCAGTATATCTCCTCTGATAGTATAAACAGTATATCTCCTCTAATAGTGTATACAGTATATCTCCGCTAATAGTGTATACAGTATATCTCTTCTATCTGTTATTCTCAGAGTGGATTCAATATTTTTCTCCCTGACCATATAGTTGGTTTATATTTACCACTGCATAGAGATATTTAAGAATAAATTGCCTTTTTTTTTTTTAAACTTTAAATATTAACTAAATTATACACCACACTTTAAGGTTATAAATCTAAACCATAATCGGCCAACTAATTGATTATGAAAATAATTGTTAGTTGAAGCCCTAACGCGATTTCATAGCGTTTAGAAAACAGCCCATAAACTCCACTGCTGATGAACTTTCAAAAACGCCCATGTGTGCATGGACACCTAAGATAACATAGAGGGGAGTTTATGGGCTGTTAAAAAAAAAAAAAAAAAAAAAAAACAAACAAACTCCAAAGTGCCCGTTTATGAGCTTCAGTGTGCATGGAGCCTTAGGCTGGGTTCACACTGGAGAACGGAGCGGCTCACAGCAGGAGTTCGGTGCATCTCCATTCACCGTTTCAGGTCTGATTTTTTTTGGCTGAATTCAGACCTGAAACAGACCAGAAGAAGCACAGGACTCCTATGCAATTCGCACCGGAACCGCTCCGGAGAGCTGGCCACAATCTCCTGCTATGCGAATTGAATGCGGGGGAAATCTGCATCCAATTCACAATAGTGTGAACCCAGCCTGAGTATTGTTGAACTAAAGAGCTCCAGCATACTATGGGGGGATCCTGCAGAGACAGGAAATCCGCTAATGTTCAGTAGAACTAAAAATTGCAGCAATACATGTATTCTGGGACTTGAGGTTCCTCTGGAAGCTCCAGAGCCAAGACAAGATTTCATTGCCAGTGCAGGACAGACATGTGAATGAAAATAATGCAGCTCATCCTCCTTTCCCTCTTGTCTTCTCTCCTTTGCCAGGTGAGCAGTCAATTATCCCCAGATAGAGAGAAGAGATGCCTGCACAGAGTCCTCCTTTCCACCCTCCTCCTCTTCTCATTATCTCCCTCCCTCTTCAGGTCTCCCTCTCAGATTCCATTTGCTTGAACTGTTTCACTGGGAGCAATCAGCTGCGAGAATCGCATGCAGTGAGACGGGCAACTTCCTCCTATCCGGAGACTCTAACCCTCAGTTCTGATCCCTGAGGAGCCCCCCTTCCCCTTCTTTTTGTGGACCTCTGTGCAGGGACATCCCAAAACTGCCTGTTGAGGGTACCCCTCTTCACAGCTGTTCCATCCTTGGAGGACCTCTCTTCCTTTAAACTCAGGAGACCCCTAACCCTTCTCTGTGTTGTGACAGTCCTCATCTCCTATCTTTCCAGGACTGGTTGTTTGGGATATGACTCTTCTTTTATGACACTGGAGCGGTGGACCATCGTTTTCTGATGAATGCCCGGTCAGCGTGGACACAGGTAAGTTTCAATTATCTTTTAATAGTTGTGGCTATTGATCATTTCATCATTTAAAGGGTATGTCCATCCAAAAAAAAAATATTTTCGGTGGATACAGGCATGTTCAATGACCCCATTGCCCTCTCTGTTTCTATCCTGGACAATGATATCCCATATTAAGTTCCAGCTCTGCCTACCTTTCTTGAAGGAATCTTCCCTTTCCATCTGGAATTATTCCTGTTACATTATGGGGAATGTAACAGAAGCAGGAAGAGTTTTGCTGCAGCAGGTGGAGTGAGACGGCATAGTGTATTTAGATGGCAATGGGGGGGATATGAGTTTGCTGCTGGTGTTCCTAGAAGATATAAGAATCCAGTGGGTCCATAAAGGCAATTTCTGTGTTGGATGAACTGATCCATTAATTCATTGCAGATCAGTTCTAACTGGCAGGAGAGGCTGGGACTTGTAGTTACTCATCTGCTGCAGGGGCTGCTCAGCAGATCTGCAAGGTTAGCCAGGAACAGGGAGTTTATTATATCGTAGAAATAGGTCACCCGTGTGTAAAATTAGTAGTACAGTTCTGAATAGTGATCCACAGAGGTTCCGAATTAGGCTGACGTTCCCAGTGCAGAAGTAAAGTCAGCCTCTGTCTTGCTGTACCTTGAGAAACAATGGCCAGCTATCTGGTTACCTGCACAGACAATGCTAAGAGTTATCTTCTTACAGAATAAAAAGCTCTTTATTCCTCCCCTTAATGCCGGAGACCCTTTTTAGATTCGCCTCCAAGCGTGCAGCTCCTGTGTAAGAGCAGTGCCCATTCTCACCGAGCTTCAGTTCCCAGGAGTTTAGCAGACATAAATATCCTCTCTCCGATTCAGTTGGCTTGAATTAGCAAAGCCTTTGTGCACATTGGCAGTGTTTCACCACAAGCTCAGGGGGGGTATTTCACTTAACACATATCTTAATGTCATGGGGCTGGTTTATGCAAAGCGGAGTAAAAACACAGCGATTGACCACAGCAGCCAGCCAGCTTTCATTTTTTGTAACAAGGAATCTGAACTATATCTTTTTTTTTTTATTCCAATTCAATATATTATATCTGTGCAATGAAACAAGCAAAGAATTGACATTGCACTTCTAGGTTAGGAGTAAAATCAAATAAGGCGAAGACTAAAGCCCGGTACACACGAGCGGAATTTCCGACAGAAAAAGTCAGACGGGAGATTTTCATCGTATATTCCGACCGTGTGTATGCCCCATCTGACTTTTTACATCGAAAATTCTGACGGACCTAGGAAGAGAACATGTTCTATATAACCAGTTCCTATCGGGAAAACCGCTCTCAGGTCTGTATGCTGTTTTGACGGACCAAAAACAGCGCATGCTCTGAAGCAAGTACGAGACGGAAGCTATTGGCTACTGGCTATTGAACTTCCGTTTTCCCGTCGTACGTGTTGTACGTCACCTCGTTGTTGACGGTCAGACTTTGGTGTGACCGTGTGTATGCAAGACAGCTTGAGCAGAATTCCTTCGGAACTCTGTCGGAAAAACCTTCAGAGTTTATTCCGACAGGAAAACCGGTCGTGTGTACAGGGCATAAGGCTGGCCATACATTATACAATTTTCTTGTACAACTTTCCTTTGGTTTGACCTCATATCATATGGTTTTGGTAAATCTAAACACTTTCAATTTGTATCCAATCAGGCAGGCCCTTGGACTACACAGTTGAAGGTAAATCTAAAGAAAATAAGAAAATTGTATGGTGTGTGGCCAGCTTAAGACTGCACACACACACCATTCGATTTTCTGCAGATTTGTGTCTTCAGATTTACCAAAACCATATAATATGATGCAAAGGTACATATTTTTTTTTTTTAAATAACAAACACGTCATACTTACCTCCACAGCTCATTTTGCACAGAGTGGCCCCCGAATCTTGTCTTCTGGGATCCCTTGGTGGCTCTCTCAGTTCCTCCTTGCATCAGATAACCCCCAGGTTACCTTGCTGGCACGCTCCCGAGTCCAGCATTCGGCGTCCATAAACGCTGAATGCAGGTCTCGCCCCTTCTCTTCCCCCTTCTCTCCCCTGTCTCTGAGTGAGTACACTAAGGTAAATCAGGGTCCTCAGAGCACCCCTTATATCACAGTTCACCTTTACATCAGAGGCCACAGTGTTCCCCCTTACCTCAGAGTCCTCTCCGTACATCAGAGTTCTCAGCGTTGTTCCCCCTTAGATCAGGGTTCCCAGAGCATCCTTTATGTTAGAGTCCCTAGAGTTCTCCCTTACATCAAAGTCTGCTGAGTCCCCCCTTACAGCGAAAGGGAACTCTGCAAGTTCAGATGTAAGATGGGAACTCTGTGGACTCTGATGTAAAGGGGGACTCTTGTTATTAACTTCATATGATTAGAAATGTTATTTATTAGCAAAATATATGTATAAAAAAAAATTGCTGTGCGCTGCTAAAGTGTCCCGGCTTGACTTGAAGAAAAGGTGGCAACCCAAATTTTTGCCCAAATCTTCCAGCTTAGGTAACCCCCCACCGCCTCAATCTTCTGATGCGGCACGGGTTTATAGAAATAAGGGGCTTTGACAGGCACTCAAGAGTACCCAACTATGCCTGCCTTTTCCACCCAACTGCTCCATTCATAGAAGTCACACCACAACTTCTCTGAATGAAACACTATCTATGAATGGAGGGAGGGGCTGGACCTATCAATCATTCCCTTGGCCGCCCTCCATTCATAGATTGTGTTTCATTCATAAAAGCTATATGAGCTGTGAATGGAGGATCTGGGTGGAAAGGGTGGGCATTGTCAGGCGCTATTGATGAGAGCCCATAACGGCCCTTTCATTTTATTAACCCACACCAGAGGATTCCGGGGATTGGCGTCTTAGATGGAAGATTTTGTCGAAATGAAGACAGAGCAGCACAACAGACACATCTCACAGAAGTAATGTCCCTTTCGCTGTTTTGTGTTTTTTTTGTTTGAAAGGCAAACTTAGGCTTAAATATACAACATCAAATATATTGGCTGGTCCTAGATCCCATGTGACCAGATATTGAGGCATTGGTCACCTGATCTCTGCTGAAGAGCAAAGTCTGGCAACATTTCGGTTGATCCTCCCCTTTACCAGAGATCACGTAACCACTCAGCGTTTGGTCACATGACTGGCTGTATTTTTTTTAAAGCAAATTAGTCACATGTATATGAAATGAGAAGGCACCGTTGCACAACTCCCAACTTTTTGAGATTGGAATGAGGGACACCTATCAGCAGAAGTATGCAGGCATAGGACACACCCCCCTGCCACACCCACTTAAAGGAGAATTGTACAAAAAAACAAGATTGGTTAAACTCACAAGTGTTTTTTTTTTTTTACTACTACTTTTCCTTTATATTGGCTTTTGGAATTTACAAATGCAGCAATTTAGAAATCAGATGAAAGGTTTAGTGCTGGAAAACACTTTTTGAAAGATAAAAGGTGCATTTTATATACAACTTTATAGATCAGACCAAAATGAGGGACACATGAGGAGGAAAGAGGGACAGAGGGACATTGCTCCAAATCAGGGACAGTCCCTCAAAATCAGGGACAGTTGGGAGCTATGCCGTTGCAGTACAGCAGCAGTTTACATTTTAGAAGGATTTGCAGTGTGTTTCCATACAGTTCACACCTACTGACCGTACAGAGATAGGTTCATATACATAAATCAATATACACCCCAGAACAGTGCATTTAAAACACAGCAGATTTTCATATCGTTTACTCAGATATGAAGAGCAATTTGAAGTAATTTTAGAGGCATTACAGTAAAGTCACAGGGATCAAAACAGCAGAAGAATTCCAGTAGTGTGTATGTAGTCTCCACGGTTACTGGGACATGGGGGGACACAGCAATAATAATTTGACGAGGTTCAATACCTTTCCAATTTTTATTGTGTTCCCCTCACTTCTGACCTTGTGATGGTGGTCATTGGGGTTGACTGTGAGAGGAAATCTCTAACAACAGCGATGCAATAAAAACTCAACAAATGTTCTACGACTTCCCACCCTAATCAAAAAGTAGTCTTTGACTGCTAAATCCAGGAGACTTTGTAAACTTGGAAGTTAATTTTATTAGAATACATCTGCATGACAGTCCTAATCTGACTTTTATTTATTTGTCGTATTCATTTAGCGCAGGGGTAGGCAACCTCAGGCCTCCAGCTGTGGTGAGACTACAAATCCCATCATGCCTCTGCCTCTAGGAGTCATGCCGGTGATTGTCAGGATCTTGCAATGTCTCATGTGACTTGTTTCCAAACAGCTGGAAGGCCGAGGGTGCCTACCCCCGATTTAGCACTTCGCTTTGAATATAGAACCACTCACATTTGCTGCTGTCGGCTTATGTCACTCAGGATGCATTGACTGCCAGCTGTCTTAGCCTCTCAGTGAGCTGCTGGGAGACTGAGCCAGCCGTTCACACCGCCTCCACAGCCCAACTCTCCAGTGAGCGCTGGAGGGGCAGAGCAGAGAGTCGGTAACTGGCAATCATGTCTCTCTGCTTAGGCCCCATTCACACCTGAGCGTTTTGTAGTTTGAAGCCTCAAAGCTACAAAACGCTGGAGGAGAAAAAAAAAGTTATTCTCTATGGCAGTGGTCATCAACCCTGTCCTCGGGCCCCACTAACAGGCCAGGTTTTATGTATTACCTTGGGGAGATGCAAACTAGAATACTGCAATCACTGAGCAGCAAATGTTATCACCTGTGATGTATTTCAGTTATCTTGCAAACCTGGCCTGTTAGTGGGCCCTGAGGACAGGGCTGATGACCACTGCTCTGTGGAGATGGTTCACATCTCCACTTCAGAATGCCTGAAGCCAGAAGCTACAAAATGCCTGAAGCTCAAACAAGTTCTGTAACATTTTTTTTAGGCAGATTTGGGGATTTTTCTGCTTTTTACATTGGTGACCTTTTGACCTGTACACAATAGCATCAAAATCGCGGCAACACACGGTGAAAACGTGGTGAGTGTGAATGGGGCCTTAGAGTGGAGGGGAGAACTGAGCGATCAGCGGTGCTTGATCGCTCAATTCTTAGTGCAGAGCCGGCAGGGAACAGATGCAGCATTGGTCCACCTAGGTCAGTGATGGTGAACCTTGGCACCCCAGATGTTTTCAAACTACATTTCCCATGATGCTCAACTACACTGCATAGTGCATGAGCATCATGGGAAATGTAGTTCCAAAACATCTGGGGTGCCAAGGTTCGCCATCACTGACCTAGGTGATTATAAATGTTTTTTTTTTTTCCCAACCCCATACTTCTCTTTTAAGGAGCTCTGTATTGAGGTAAATAGGGCTTTACTAAATGATTTAAAACAGTAAATGGACCTACCACTCACTTCTGCTTTTTGGACTGCCCTTTGGTCAGTGAGGCCACCAACCACATTACATAGGGAAGTCTAATGCCCCGTACACACGATCGGACTTTCTGACAACAAAACCGTGTATTTTTGTTTGAAGGATGTTGGCTCCAACTTGTCTTGCATACACACGGTCACTGAAATGTTGGCCAACAATTACGAAAGTAGTGATGTACAAGACATACGTGATATCTCCATTGCGAACTCTAGTTTTACAAGACCGAGTACTTGATTCCAAGCATGCGTTAACTTTTGTGCGACGGACTTGTGTACACACGATCGGAAAGTCCGACCACAAAGTTTTGTTGGCTGAAAATTTGGGAACCCGCAAGCCAACATTTTTTGGCGGAAAGTCTGCCAACAAATGTTCGATGGAGCCTACACATGGTCAGACTTTCAGCCAACAGGCTCGCATCCAACATTTCCCATCGGAAAGTCCAATTGTGTGTATGCAAAAATAAATTAGATGCCTGGATCAACCAAATATAATAAATACCATAAATAAATTATAATGTTCTAATTAATCACTAAAGGCTGGAAGATTCCCACCAAAAAAGTGATCTTACCGACCCTAAGGCACATCAAACAATTGTGTGTATGCGGCATTAGAGTTTGAAGGGGTGCAGCCAAGTTTAACGTCTATAGGGAAGCTTAGAAGTTCAAAGGGGTAAACCAAGTTTTACTTTTACTGTAAGTGCCCGTTCACACAGGGGCGACGCGACTTGCAGCGCGACTCACAGACGCGACCTGCACACAACTTCAGCGGCGACTTGCAAAATGACTTCTGTATAGAAGTCAATGCAAGTCGCCTGAAGTCACCCCAAAAATAGTACAGGAACCTTTTTCTAAGTCGGAGCGACTTGAGTCGCTCCTATTAGAACGGTTCCATAGTACAGAACGGAGCGCGACTTGTCAGGCGGCTAAGTCGCCTGACAAGTCGCGGTAGTGTGAACGGGCACTTAGAGTGAACGTAAACCAAACAAAAATAGTGTAATATATTGCAACTTGCCATTCAACCTTTTTTCTCTTTTTGTCCTCATCTATGAATTCCTGTCTTTTCATGTCTACACTCATTTCTCGATTGTATCTGTAGCAGCAGCCATGGTGTTCATACATTTAGGTGCCCCTCCTACTTCTTGCTTGCTACTGTCGGATTTTAATTGTGATGAGTGTCCTTTTTAATCAATAGTTACATAGTTGACAAGGTTGGAAGAAAAAGACACAGGCCCATCCAGTTGAACCTGTGTGTGTGTGTGTGTGTGTGTGTGTGTATGTGTGTGTGTGAGGTGGTTGTACTGGTGGGGGCATTAGGCCAAAGTTCATCTGTTGGAGAGAAAGCTGTTTGCATAGTTGGAGTACTTTGGGTTTATTCTAAACTAGCTCTGAAGATAAGTAAAGGTTCATGCAGGTGCTGGAATTATTACCTATGTTTTTTTTTTTGTATAAAACATTCTTATTTCTAAGTGCAGTAACCTAATGTGCCCAATCAGAATTCACTATACAGTAAAACCTTGGATTGGGAGCATAATAGGTTCCGGAAACATGCTAGTAATCCAAAGCACTTGTATATCAAAGCGAATTTCCCCATAAGAAATAATGGAAACTTAGAAGATTCGATCCACAACCATTTATTCATAGGTCCTTCAGTTTATAGTCCATATAAAAAGATGATAGCAATGTGACCAGGTTGTGTAACCATAAAATGTCCATCCACAAATGGCAGCCTCCACAAGGGAATTGATTAGAAGCAAAATCCACCAGGAGCTCCAGAGTATAAAAGAGAGGGGAGGCGCCTCTAATGCCGCGTACACCCGACCGGACTTTCCAGCAGAAAAGGTCAGGCGGACTTTCGACAGAGTTACGACAGACTTTCGGCCCAACAGACTTGCCCACACACAAACTGATCAAAGTCTGTTCGTTTTGAACGTGATGATGTACGACAGGACTAGAAAAGGAAGTTCAATACCCAGTAGCCAATAGCTGCCCTTGCGTCTTAATTGGTCCGTTGGACCAGTATACAGACAAACAGTTTTTCCTATAGAAATTGATTCCGTCGGACAGATTTGAAACATCTTCTATTTCTAGGTCCATCAGAATTTTTTAAGAAAAAAGTCTCATGAAGCCCACACACGATCGTAATATCCGACGGAATGATTCCGTCTGACCTTTTCTGCCGGAAAGTTTGGTCGAGTGTTCGCGGCATTAGTCTAGCAATATGGTTACATTTAATGAAGGTACAACAGTTAGCAACTCGCATGGTTGATGATTAAAGGAGGCACATCTAAGTATGTCTGGGGTAAAGCTGTCCTCATAGACCATCCCCCACACCGCTGGCATTCACCACTGTCAGTCTGCAATTGTGACCGGGAAGACTACCCTGCGGTAGAGCGATCTGATAGCGCGGCTTGAAGAGCTCGTGGAGCACAGCATGGAAGGGATGACGTTGATGACGGGCGGAGGATGATGAGTTGAGAGGATGTGAGTTTCTAAATGTTGTACCTTCATTAACCACTTACAGACCGGACCATTTTGCTGGTCAAAGACCAGACCACTTTTTGCGATTCGGCGGTGTCGCTTTAACTGACAATTGCGCGGTCGTGCGACGTGGCTCCCAAACAAAATTGACGTTCTTTTTTTCCCACAAATAGAGCTTTCTTTTGGTGGTATTTGATCACCCCTGCGGTTTTTTATTTTTTGCGCTATAAACAAAAATAGAACGACAATTTTGAAAAAAACGCATTATTTATTACTTTTTGTTATAATAAATATCCCCCAAAAATATATAAAAAAACTTTTTTTCCCTCAGTTTAGGCTGATACGTATTCTTCTACATATTTTTGGTTAAAAAAATCGCAATAAACGATTATTGATTGGTTTGTGCAAAAGTTATAGCGTTTACAAAATAGGGGATAGTTTTATGGCATTTTTATTAATAATTTTTTTTACTAGTAATGGCGGCGATCAGCGATTTTTTATTGTGACTGCGACATTATGGCGGACACATCGGACATTTTTGACCCATTTTTGGGACCATTGTCAGTTATACAACAATCAGTGCTATATAAATGCAGTGATTCCTGGTTAAATGACACTGGCAGTGAAGGGGTTTACCAGTGGGTGGCAGTGTAGGGGTTAAGTGTTCCTAGGGGTGTGTTACTAACTGTTGGGGGCTGGGCTTTCATTTAGTGAACACTGATCTCTGCTCCAATCACATGGAGCAGAGATCAGCGTCACTAGTTGCTAGACAGAATGGAGAAATGCTGTTTACAACGGCACTTCTCCATTCAGCCGTCCCGTGAGACGATTGCGGGTATGCCCGCAGCGATCGAGTCCGCGGGACCCGCGACCGGACTCACAGGGGTCCCGACCGGCACGCGAGCGTGCTGCCCCGGCGCGCTCGCGATGGCATGGCGGCATTGAAGATGGGATGTACCTGTACGCCAATATGCCTGCCCGTGCCATTCTGCCGACGTACATCGGCGTACGCTGGTCGGGAACCGGTTATATGTAACCATATTGCTGCACTTAGAGGCCCCTCTCTTCTCATTTATATTCAGTTGTGACTTGACAGGGTTTGTATATCAAGACATCGTTTGTATATCAAGTCAAAATTTTATGAAAAAATGTTGCTTGTCTTGCAAAACGCTCTCAAACTAAGTTACTCTCAAACCAAGGTTTTACTGTACTTGACAGACCAGTACAAGGTTCATTATAGTTGCCTGGTATAGTATGTCAATAAAAAACAGAAAAACACCAGCGCTCAAAAGATTAAAGAAGCAGTCCGCAGTTCATCAAAGATTAAATAAGAAAGGGAATACGTCTATTCAAAATGAAAGCAGATATTTAAAAATGCAATCTTGTTTACTTGCAGTAAGATAAATAAAGAGGGGATGGCTTACATAGTCTCCGGCAGTCTACTGAGCAACAAGGAGTTGTACTGAAAGACTCTCAAAACTATTCACCCACGATGAGTTATAGACCCTTATCCATTGATATTTTTTCCCATAATTGGACTGTTCTACAGGTTCCTAAGATTTTAGTGCTGGTATTTTGTTGTTTTTTTTTTTTTTGATACAGTATGTCACTGCTGTTATAGTACAGTAAAAATAAAGTAATAGTAACACATCCTCACACCTCCCAACTTTTTGAGATGGGAGCATGCAGGCATAGGACACACCCTCTGCCACGCCTCCTTTTAAAGGAGAATTGTACAAAAAAAAAACAAGATTGGTTAGACCCACAAGTGCTTTTTTTACTACTTCTATTCCTTTTTATTGGCTTTTGGAATTTACAAATGCAGCGATTAAGAAATCAGATGAAAGGTTTAGGGCTGGAAAACACTTTTTGATAGATAAAAAGTGCATTTTAAAAACATCTATATAGATCAGACCAAAATGAGGGACAAATGAGGAGGAATGAGGGACAGAGGGACATTGCTCCAAATCAGGGACAGTTGGGAGCTATGCAGCCTCCATAGACCTTTTAACCACTTGCTTACTGGGCACTTAAACCCCCCTCATGCCCAGACCAATTTTCAGCTTTCAGCGCTGATGCACTTTGAATGACAATTGCGCGGGCATACAACACTGTACCCAAATGAAATTTTTATCAAATTTTTTCCTACAAATAGAGCTTTCTTTTGGTGGTATTTAATTACAGCTGGGAGTTTTATTTTTTGCTAAACAAACAAAAAAAGATGCAAAAAAAAAAAAAAAATCATGTTTAATAGTTTGTTATAAAATTTTGCAAACAGGTCATTTTTCTCCTTCATTGAAGTGCACTGATGAGGCGGCACTGATAGGCTGCACTGGTGGGCACTGATAGGCTGCACTGGTGGGCACTGATAGGCATAGTTAAGGCGGCACTAATAGGCACAGATAAGGCGGCACAGATGGGCACAGATAAGATGGCACGGATGGGTGGCACGGATGGGTGGCACTAAGGGGCACTGATAGGTACCCACTGATAGATGGGACTGATGGGCACTGATAGGTGGCTCTGATAGGTGGCACTGCTGGGCACTGATGGGCGGCACTGATGGGCACTGATGGGCACTGGTAGATGACACTGATGGGCACGGATATGTGGCACTGGGGTGCAGCACCTTTGAGGCAGATTGTGGGCACTGCTGGGTGGCACTGTGGGCACTGTTGGGTGGAACTGTGGGCACTGCTGGGTGGCACTATGGGCACTGCTGGGTGGCACTGACAGGGGGCACTTATATTTTATTGAGGTGGCACTGGCAGGGGGCAGGTGGGCCCTGGCAGGGCTGGCCGTGATCGGGACTGATGTCCCGATCACGGCCGCCGGTGATCGGCTCTTTTTTTTCTCCTCGCGCTGTCAGCGCGAGGAGGAATAATAGCCGATTACCGGCTCCGTTCTATCACATGATCAGCTGTCATTGGCTGACAGCTGATCACGTGATAAGGGGTCAGGATCGACCCCTTGCTCGGATCGGTGATCAGGCGAGTCTCATAGACTCGCTGATCACAGAGCGCACCGCGTCTACAGATTGTCCAGTAGAAATCTACAGTGAGCCCTCATAGATATGTTATTCCTTGTCTCTATTCCCAAAGAATAGCACTATGTTTTTGAGGTCTTTGAGTTGAGGGGAGGGAGTATAGTGTAGACTAGGGGTCTCCAAACTTTCAAAAAAATGGCCAGTACTGCCCTTCAAACTTTAGGTGGGCTGGACTGTGACTAGTGGGAGTAGAAAATGTCCTGGCATCGGTGGGAGTAAACAATAGGCTTGGCGGTCAGTGGGAATAAAAAATAAAATAAAAATGACACCATTGGAGTCAGTGAGAGTAATAGTGCCCCATCTGTGATGTTAGTGGGATAATTAGTTCACCATTATTGGTGTCAGTAGAAGGAATGGTGCCTTGTATCAGGGAAGGAATACTTCCCCAAGGGCCAGATTAATGCAAGCAAAAGGCCATATCTGGCCCATGGACCTCAGCTTGGAGACCCCTGGTGAAGGCTAATTCAGAAGGGTGGTTTAGCTTGGGTTTTGTTGATGGTACAGTTAGTTGTCCTTCACAATCAGTACATAAGTATTATTTTATTTTTTTAATAAGGTTGTCAGTCAGTTTACTATCTACAGTTTAGTACAGGTGCACTTTAACTGATCTAAAATCCTTTGTCATCAGAAACGATTAGGGCTTAATGTGCACAGGACATTTTAAAACCTCTCCTGAACGATTTAACTTGACAGATAGTAACGTTTGAAAAAAAAAAGCATGTTTTGCCGCGCTCTCATTTAGAAGCATTTTTTTTTTTAAATAGTCAGAAATGTATCTCCATTAAAAATGCCTGTCAACGAAATGTGGCTAAACACTCGTTACCGCCTTTACAACCTGTGAAAGACATTTGGCATTTCAAATGCTTCGGAACATCCGTCCTGAATGCATTTTTTTGCTTTCCAAAAAATGCTTCTAAACCCAACTGCCTAGAAACGACGATAAACAACCCTGTGTACATGGACTGATAAGATAACATAGAGGAGAGTTCAGGGGCAGCGGAAAAAACCCAAAAACACCCAACTGTTCCTAAATGTCCGTTTACCATCAGCAGTGTACATGAAACCTAAAAGTTTTTGTATAAAGTTTACTTCTTTTTAGAACTTTGTAGCTGCATTGGGGGAATATCTGTAAGATGGTCAGAGAAAGGTACAGTTCTTTAGAGGAATATATAGGAACATTAACATTTTTTGATCAGTATTTAAGAGGTTCTGAAGCCTTCTACTTTAACACTAGCAGGGAATGACGGGTACTGTAAGCCCATGATACTATTCTGATGGGAAATGTCAATACAGATAGGTAGCCAAGGGTATTCCACTGAATTTTTTGGCACTGCTGTGTAATGGATTAGAAATGATTTATCCAGTATAGCCGTGGCACCATCTCCTTCTGGGTATGTGCCGAGAAAAATGCATACAGAGGCTAAGCTTCCTCGAATTATTCTGAAACCACGATTGGATCAGTTTCTGAAAATGAGGGTTTTTAAGGCAAAATCATTTCCTCCACCAAACAAACATGTAA
This sequence comes from Lithobates pipiens, assembly GCF_037356315.1. Classification (NCBI taxonomy): domain Eukaryota; kingdom Metazoa; phylum Chordata; class Amphibia; order Anura; family Ranidae; genus Lithobates; species Lithobates pipiens. The sequence goes on along the minus strand of NW_027507686.1, from coordinate 228,854,368 downwards.
AGCTGCAATCAGGACTGAGGCTGCGCCAAACACATTTAAATATTAAACATACAGTACATTATTTTCAGTGTTTAATTGGATGTGTTCTAGATGGACTGTTTAACTCTGTAGGTTCAAGAACGTTGTCTGGTCATACGTATGTTTTATTGTTCCAGTGAAGAGTGTAAAATATATACAGTATCTCACAAAAGTGAGTTCACCCCTCAAATGTTTATTATGTTTGTTAAGGTTTGTTATATTTTATTCTATCTTTTCATGTGACAACACTGAAGAAATTGCACTTTGCTACAATGTAAAGTAGTGAGTGTACAGATTGTATTACAATGTAAATTTGCTGTCCCCTCAAAATAACTCAACACACAGCCATTAATGTTTAAACCGCAACAAAAGTGAGTACACCCTTAAGTGAAAATGTTCAAATTGAGCCCAATTAGCCATTTTCCCACCCTGGTGTCATGTAACCCATTAGTGTTATAAGGTCTCAGGTGTGAATGGGGAGCAGGTGTGTTAAGTTTGGTGTTAACACTCTCGCTCTCTCATACTGGTCACTGGAAGTTAAACATGGCACCTCATGGCAAAGTTGCTATACGTAAAGATGGCCTAGGTTATAAGAAGATTGCAAAGACCCAGAAACTGAGCTCCAGCATGGTGGCCAAGACCATACAGCGGTTTAACAGGATAGGTTCCACTCAGAACAGGCCTCGCCATGGTCGACCAAAGAAGTTGAGTGCACGTGCTCAGCATCATATCCAGAGGTTATCTTTGGGAAATAGACGTATGAGTGCTGCCAGGATTGCTGCAGAGTTTGAAGGGATGGGGGGTCAGTCTGTCAATGCTCAGACCATACGCCGCATACTGTATCAAACTGGTCTGCCTCTTCTATAGATGATGCACAAGAAAGACCGCACGCAGTTTGCTGAAGACAAGCAGACTAAGGACATGGATTACTGGAACCATGTCCTGTGGTCTGATGAGACCAAGATAAATGTATTTGGTTCAGATGGTGTCAAGCGTGTGTGGCAGCAACCAGGTGAGGAGTACAAAGACAAGTGTGTCTTGCCTACAGTCAAGCATGGTGGTGGGAGTGTCATGGTCTGGGGCTGCATGAGTGCTGCCAGCATTGGGTGCCTACAGTTCATTGAGGGAACCATGAATGCCAGCATGCACTGTGACATACTGAAGCAGAGCATGATCCCCTCCCTTGGGAGAATGGGCCACAGGGCAGTATTTCAACATAACGACCCCAAGCACACCTCCAAGATGACTACTGCCTTGCTAATGAAGTGGAGGGTAAAGGTGATAAACTGGCCAAGCATGTCTCCAGACCTAAACCCTATTGAGCATCTGTGGGGCATCCTTAAACGGAAGGTGGAGGAGCGCAAGGTCTCTAACATCCACCAGCTCCATGATGTGGTCATGGAGGAGTAGAAGAGGAGTCCAGTAGCAACCTATGAAGCTCTGGTGAACTCCATGCCCAGCATAACTTACAAAGCCATCCACAACTCTGCCCCCATCTACATCACTAACCTGGTCTCAAAATACTAACCAAATCGTTCTCTTCGTTCCTCCAAAGACCTCCTGCTCTCTAGTTCCCTCGTCACCTCCTCTCATGCTGACCTCCAGGACTTCTCCCGAGCCTATACCATCCTCTGGAATACTCTACCCCAATCTGTCTGACTACTATCTCCTACTTTGTCCACTTTCAGACGATCCCTAAAAACTAATCTCTTCAGAGTAGCCTATTTGCCCCCCACCTAATGAATGAATGAAATACTTATATAGCGCACAATGCGAACTGAATCGCCTCTAGCAACTACCTAACTACCTAACAACTGTACATTAATTTTCTACATCAGCACATCCCCCACAGTTATTACCTCTTGTATCTCTTGACCCTCCCTCTTAGATTGTAAGCTCTAATGAACAGGGCTCTCTGATTTCTCGTGTATTGTAGTTGTACTGTCTACCCTCAAGTTGTAAACTGTCAGAGCTATATAAATCCTGTATGATAATAATAATAGTAACTGTCGTGATCGGCTCTCAAAAGCTGTGTACTAACGATCAGATTATGGTATGATCACTTTGAAAGCGGGATTTCTGTATGATTTTCGGATAGTGGGTATGGGCCATTAGTCTATCAAAAACTTAAAAAAAGATTTTGGCTAGAGAAAGACCTTACCCTGGCTGTTAAAATGAAAAGTTATCCCACCTGTAAGACTTACAGTGACCCTGTTTGTCAGCAAAAAAGTTAATTTGGCACCTAGTTGTAAAAGAAGAAGAGGAATACTTGCCTATGCTGTGGGTGGTGAGTAAAATCTTTCTTGAAGATCTCTGGGTGCTGCTGCAATCTGAGGCAGACCTATGTTGAAGAGTATGTCCCCTGCTGTGTGCATTGATTTCACCCACCAACCCTCTCATTACTTCAGGACGGGAGTGATTTAAGGGTTGGTGAGAGGAACCGCATTGCCTAGTGGCCGATACATTATTTAACCACTTCCAGACCACCGCACGCCGGTATATGTCCTAACTTTGAAGAGGAGCTAGCTGCCATAACCCCGGTATTCTCTTCTTCGGGGTTGGTCCGCTTTACGATAAGAGTGGTCTCTGTGGTGGATTTGCCGCAAAATCACTTTTATTGCCCCTCCTCACCTTTCAGATAGGTAAATTCTCACAGGGGCTTCAGGTTTACCTTTTTCCATCCATGGATAAAGTTGTTTTTACTCTTAGATTCAATATAACCCCTAAAATGAACCATTAATACTGAACCCCAAAACCTAACCAATATAATTAAATTAGTCTCCAGATGCTAATTATTCCTAGAGTAACCTTATAGACGAACTGCAGTCTGCTCACATAATTTTATAATAAAAACATCTTTACCATTCTGAAGCTTCCCTCCAACCACTTTGCATATTATTTTATATATACTGTGATTCTCTACTTGCCAAATATGCTGCAGAAATCTCCCTCCACTGAGTCTGGCTGCATATATTTTAACTGTGGGCAGCTGAATCTGCTGCCTGTTCACTTCCTGGATTTACACAGACTCCACAACTCTTATTGGCCCTCGTATGACTCATTTCTTCCCTCCCTTCCTGGCAAACTCTCACGAGATAGAGGGCTGTGCATGATGTCATAAGCCTAGGCTTTTTTCCAGACAAGAAACAGGAAGTGGGCTGTATAAGGTATTTACTGTCAGAAAAAAAATGTTTTACTATCCAAAGTTAAAACAACAAGGGCAGAAGATTTAACCACTCGCCGCCCGCCCTGCCGTCAAATGTGCCACTCATTGGTGGTCATATGACGGCCCTCCAGAACGACCGCTCATGCACGCCCGTGGGGGCGCGCTTTGCGGTGATCGGTGGTTTGTCAGTCTGATACACCGCTACACCAATCTTGGTAAAGAGCCTCTGACGCCTCTTACCTCTTGGTAAAGAGCCTCTGATCAGCTGTGTCCAATCACGGCCAATCAATATATAAACAGGAGGAGACATTGATCGGCTTTTCCTCATTCGCATCTGACAGACGTGAGTAGAGGAGAGCCGATTCGCTGCTCTCCTGACGGGGGGGGGGGGGGGGGGTAGGGGGTCTGTGATGATTGTTTATCAGCGCAGCTCCCCCCTCGGATGCCCACCCAGGACCACTAGGATGTTGCCAGGACCACCAGGGTTTGCTACCACACTGGACCACCAGGTATGCCACCCTAGACCACCAGGGAAATGCAAATCGGTGCCCAGGCAGCTGCCAATCAGTGCCCATCCCCAATGCCTGCCAGTGTCATCAGTGATGCCTATCAGTGCCACCTATCAGTGTCCAGCAGTGCTGCCTATCAGTGCCACCCATAAGTACCCATCAGTGCAGCCTTTCAGTGCCCAGTGTCACCTATCAGTGCCGCCTATTAGTGCACATCAGTGCTGCCTAACAGTGCCGCCTATCAGTGCCACCTCATCTGTGCCGCCTTATTAGTGCCTGTCAGTGCCGCCTTATCAGTGCCTATCAGTGAAGAGAAAATGTACTTATTTACAACATTTTAGAACGGAAACAAAAGAAAAACTTTTTATTTTTAAAATTTTTTATTTTTGTTATTTTTTTTATTTGTTTAGCAAAATATAAAAAGTGCAGAGATGATCAAATACCACCAAAAGAAAGCTCTATTTGTGCTGAGCAGGAAGGAGGTGTACGTGCCTGGTATTGAAGTAGTTAATAGATGGAAAGATGAAAAAATGAAGTTCCACTTTAAGCTATTTGCTAAAACCAAAATAACCCCTAAATAACGTCAATGTTCACTATGTCACTTACCAAAACTATCTGCATTGAAAGTTCCCACCACTATATCTGGCATCACTGATCTTGGCATCCTAAAACATTGCTCCGGATGAAGGAGAATTGTTCATCCAGCTAGTTGTAGAAATGTTTTGCGGTTCACCTGGATTATTTTCATAGTCTACTAAAACAATTTGCATTACACAGAGTGCTTTGTATTCGATCGTGCATTTCTTATGTCTGCTCTGAATTTACACATTCAGAATAAAAGGTCTGTTTTCATTAGCATAAAAATGAATATTTATCAGGTAAAAATAGCATTTGGATTATTTAGCAGTGGTGATCTTTAAAGAAGCACATTGTTCTAGAACATTGTTTGGCTGGTGATGGGGTGACCTTGTTGTCGCAGTGTGGAGCAAAAAAAAAAAAACTCTCTGAAATGTCTTTATTTTATTAATGACTTAATCACCGGCAGTATAGCCCTTCTGTACAGAAAGCAGATTCATTGTGTTTGCCAGATGTGCATTGAAGAACCTGTCGAAGAGCTCATTTTATCTAGAAAGCATAACCCCAATGTCATTTCAACAAGACAGCAACTCCCACTGTTAAAAAACACTTTGGAGTTATGTCGTTCCTATTTTAGGCACATAGAAGAATCTTAAGCCCTCTCATCAATGCTAAATAGGATGGACCTTCTTAAAGTGGTTGTAAACCTCTGGCATGACATATGAACAAAGCAAATCCCTCCAGTCTGTAGAGTGTCTCATTTAAGAGCACTAAGCATCATTTCTGTCTGCTGCTTCATTCCTCTGCTATCAGCATTAGTTACTTCTGACAAGTTTTCCTGACACCAAGAGAAAAATGGTGACATGGGAGGGACCTCCAGCTGATTGACAGCCTCAGCTTTGTTCCTGTGTGCTGTGTGGAGGGAGAGGGGTGTCTCTTACCTGCAATAAGCTTTCAGAGTTCTCCTCACTGACCTCTACAGAGTGAAACTTCAGCTCTCTGCTCCAAAGCTTTATAAATTCTGGGCTTTGAACCGTTGAAGAGAAGGCTGCAGATAGACAGGTACAACTTATGTAGGAGGACTTGTTTAATTAATCTCTGTGTATCACCTGAAGCCATTTACTTTATTGGGTACATGTTAATGTTTAACCACATGCCGACCGGGCCATAGCCGAAAGATGCCTACAGCACGGTTGGCTTATTGGACGCCTTCCCAGAATCTTGCTCCCGCGTGCCCCCTGGGACGCGCACCTGGGAACATCCATGACCGCTGGGTCCTCTGGACCCAGGGCATCACGAATCATGGTAAACAGCTGCTGATGGCGATCACTTTTAAACAACCTGGCATCACGTCCTCCCTCCCCTTTTCTGTACCGATCGGTACAGTGAGAGGGGAGAGATTTTTTTTTTTTTACAGGAAGTTTGGTTTGCTTTTATTAGTGACCTTACAACCAGGGGGTTATACAGCAAAAAAGACCTATCTGTAAAAAGAAGAAGCACTATACTTGCCTTACGGCCCCCCCCCTTCCCCCCCCCCCATTCTGTGTCTTGAAATGCCATTGTGAATATTCATCCAGATTGATGGGTCATGTACCAGTTTCCCCTGCCACATGCAGTTGCCACAGTAATGTACATCCTACAGCCGCATTCATATCATGCCAATTTGGCATGCGATCTCAAATTGCATGCCAAATTGGCGGCTATTACAGGCAATAGCCCTGTCCGAATTGGTGCGACGCCAACTTTGCGGAGCTTCACCAATTCCTAACAGTAGTTCCTGCACTACTTTTGGGGACTTTGTGGGGCGATTGCAATAGACATCTGTGCAGGAACCCCCACAGATGTCTCTGAAATCGCTCCCGAAGTTGGACTGACATGCGGGTATGAAATCATGCGACTTCATCTGATTTCTAACCCGCAGTCAGTGTGAACCCAGGCTAAGGGACAAATACGCCAGCCAGAGGAACCACAACATGTAGCAGGAGCAGCGGGTCTTGCACATCCAAAAATTTTGAATGCCTGCAGTGACTGGTTTGTGGCAGCTTTTTTGGATGCCGTACAGAGGCGGCTCTAGACTTTCTGAGGCCTTAGGCAAAACTTAGACATGAGGCCCCACTCACGCCCATAATGGGAAAAATATTATAAAAATGATAAAAATTAACTGTATGAATGCATATATTAACTTAATTCCTATGAACTATGAATTCACCGTTTCTATAAATTTCTCTAGCCAATTATTCTTTAATCAAATATCATTAAACATAGGGTGGGTGGGTATATATGTTACACGCACACAGATATAGATCAAATTGTGCAGCTGCCTACTCATTATCCTTTGTGCTGTCTCATAAATGTGAAATTAATTTGTCAACAAAGTATAAAACAAAAAAAAAAGTAATTTTACAACATATTCTAAAACATAACCTGTTTAATGCAACAAGTCCAATCCAGCTAAGGAGCAGTCCCAGCTGAGGGATATAGTCATAGTCCAACCCAGCTGATAGACATAGTCCGACCCATCCAATCCAGCTAAGGGACAGTCCCAGATAAGAGACAGCCCAGCTAAGAGACAGTCCAATCCAGCTAAAGGACAGTCACCGACCTCACATCCATGATACAAGAGATGGTCAGAGACTGTGTACGGGCAATAATACAGGAGATGGTCAGAGACTGTGTGTGGACAATGATACAGGAGATGGTCAGAGACTGTGTGTGGACAATGATACAGGAGATGGTCAGAGACTGTGTGTGGACAATGATACAGGAGATGGTCAGAGTCTATGCAGACAATTATACAGGAGACGGTCAGAGACTGTGCAGACAATGATACAGGCAAGGGTCAGAGACTGTGGACAATGATACAGGAGATGGTTTTATTATGGTAATGACAAGCAAACTCTTACCTGGCTAACATGGTATCAAACGTTGGAGCCACTGACAGGGTGCTGACAGACAATCATGCAGGAGATGGTCATAGACTGCGGAAAATTATACAGGAGATGGTCAGAGACTGTGTGTGGACAATGAATCAGGAGATGGTCAGAGACTGTGTGTGGACAATGAATAAGGAGATGGCCAGAGACTGTGTGTGGACAATGATACAGGAGACGGTCAGAGACTGTGTGTGGACAATGATACAGGAGACGGTCAGAGACTGTGTGTGGACAATGATACAGGAGACGGTCAGAGACTGTGTGTGGACAATGATACAGGAGACGGTCAGAGACTGTGTGTGGACAAGGATACAGGAGACGGTCAGAGACTGTGTGTGGACAAGGATACAGGAGACGGTCAGAGACTTGCAGAGACAATGATACAGGAGACGGTTTTATTATGGTAATAACAAGCAAACTCTTACCTGGCTAACACGGTATGAAAAGTTGGAGCCACTGACAGGGTGCTGACAGACAATCATGCCACAAAGATGCAGGAGATGGTCAGATACTGTGCGCAGATAATGATACAGGAAATGGTCAGAGACTGTGGGCGGACAATGATACAGGAGCCACTGTGCCATCAAAAGCAGCCACCGTGCCAGTAATCGCAGCCACTGTGTCATCAAACACAGCCACTGTGTCATCAAACGCAGCCACTGTGCCCTCAAACGCAGCCACTGTGCCAAAACGCAGCCACTGTGCCCATCAATTGCAGCCACTGTGCCCATCAAACTCAGCCACTGTGCCCATCAAATGCAGCCACTGCGCCATCAAACGCAGCCACTGTGCCATCAAACGCAGCCACTGTGCCCTCAAACGCAGCCACTGTGCCCTCAAACGCAGCCACTGTGCCCTCAAACGCAGCGACTGTGCCCTCAAACGCAGCCACTGTGCTCATCAATTGCAGCCACTGTGCCCATCAAATGCAGCCACTGCGCCATCAAACACAGCCACTGTGCCATCAAACGCATCCACTGTGCCATCAAACGCAGCCACTGTGCCCATCAAACGCAGCCACTGCGACATCAAACGCAGCCACCGTGCCAACAAAAGCAGCCACCGTGCCATCAAACACAGCCACTGTGCCCATCAATTGCAGCCACTGTGCCATCAAACTCAGCCACTGTGCCCATCAAATGCAGCCACTGCACCATCAATTGCAACCACCATGCCATCAAACTCAGCCACTGTGCCCATCAAATGCAGCCACTGCGCCATCAAACGCAGCCACTGTGCCATCAAATGCAGCCACTGTGCCCTCAAACGCAGCCACTGTGCCCTCAAACGCAGCCACTGTGCCCTCAAACGCAGCCACTGTGCCCATCAATCGCAGCCACTGCGCCATCAAACACAGCCACTGTGCCATCAAACGCAGCCACTGTGCCCATCAAACGCAGCCACTGTGCCCATCAAACGCAGCCACTGCGACATCAAACGCAGCCACCGTGCCAACAAAAGCAGCCACCGTGCCATCAAACACAGCCACTGTGCCCATCAATTGCAGCCACTGTGCCATCAAACTCAGCCACTGTGCCCATCAAATGCAGCCACCGTGCCCATCAAATGCAGCCACTGCGCCATCAATTGCAGCCACCGTGCCATCAAACTCAGCCACTGTGCCCATCAAATGCAGTCACTGCGCCATCAAACGTAGCCACTGTGCCCATCAAACGCAGCCACTGTGCCATCAAATGCAGCCACTGTGCCATCAAACGCAGCCACTGTGCCATCAAACACAGCCACCGTGCCCATCAAATGCAGCCACTGTGCCCATCAATTGCAGCCACCGTGCCCATCAATTGCAGCCACCGTGCCATCAAACTCAGCCACTGTGCCCATCAATTGCAGCCACCGTGCCATCAAACTCAGCCACTGTGCCCATCAATTGCAGCCACCGTGCCATCAAACTCAGCCACTGTACCCATCAAATGCAGTCATTGCGCCATCAAACGCAGCCACTGTGCCATCAAACGCCGCCACTGTGCCATCAAACGCAGCCACTGTGCCCATCAATTGCAGCCACTGTGCCATCAAACACAGCCACCGTGCCCATCAAATGCAGCCACCGTGTCATCAAACTCAGCCACTGTGCCCATCAAATGCAGCCACTGTGCCATCAATTGCAGCCACCGTGCCATCAAACTCAGCCACTGTGCCCATCAAATGCAGTCACTGCGCCATCAAATGCAGCCACTGTGCCAGCAAACGCAGCCACTGTGCCCATCAAACGCAGCCACTGTGCCATCAAACGCAGCCACTGTGCCCATCAAACTCAGCCACTGTGCCATCAAACGCAGCCACTGTGCCATCAAACACAGCCACCGTGCCCATCAAATGCAGCCACTGTGCCATCAAACGCAGCCACTGTGCTCAATAATTGCAGCCACTGTGCCATTAAACCCAGCCACTGTGCCATCAATTGCAGCCACCATGCCATCAAACACAGCCACTGTAAAGCATCCTCAGTAAAGCAGATGAAAAGTTATTTTTAGAATGTGTGAAAATAAAACTGTCTTGTCAATGCAGAGTTAATATGGCCTTTGGACTCTTAGATTTGGTGGGGGTGCATTGTTGTTAGGTTTTTCATATATATATATATATATATATATATATATATATATATATATATATATATATATATATATATATATATATATATATATATATATATATATATATATATATGAAAAACCTATATATAAACTGTACCTGATGATCCTGCTCCTCGCCTTGGTGACAAATTGGTAAAGGCAGCAGGACTCAGTTGGAGAAGCAACACATGATGTTCTAGCTCTGCCCTGCAGTGCAATCTGGGAGTTGTAGTCTCTGCAGAGCACAGGCACCAGACGGCCATGTTAAAGTCTATGTGCCTGTGCTCTGTGGGAGAACTACAATTCCCGGCATGCAATGGGGCCGCCGTTAGGGGAAGGAAGGGCTAGGACTCGGAGGACAGCGCTGCTGCTATTGGACACACAGGCAGCCTAAGCCATGCATATTAGACAGTCGGACATACTCTTATCACCCCCCTCATCCACCGCCGCGGAGCTCACTCTGTCTGCAGCTGTGTGCAGCGCGCCCGCCGCTCGCTCACCCCGCCGTTTGAGAGACACTCCACACAGCAGCAGACAGTGCAGCACAACACCTCAGAGACAAATTAGGCAATCGCTCGATGGCGAGGCCCTTCCTGTGGGCGAGGCCTAAGGCAATCGCCTAATTTGCCTAATTAAAGAGCCGCCTCTGATGCCGTACTTCTACAAAGTATTCACAGCTATGTCTTTTTTTGCTGTTTGAACCCAGTAGTGACAAGGGAACCTTCAGATACACTATATGGCAAAAGGCAAAATCCTCCTATTATAGAGTTCAGGAGTTTTTCCATAAAATATTTTTGACAATTGTGTACTTCTTACCTTGTGGCAACCGTTTGGGAAGCCTGTTTTTTGTTCTATCATGGCTGTCCCTCTGTGCACAAAGCCAGCACTGTAAAAACACGGTTTGAGGAGTTTGCGATGAAGTAGCCATCCAGGTCTTCTCATCCAGCATCAGTACCTGATGTGTTTTTTGCTGAATGGGCACAAATTTCTAACACACTCCAAATCTTGTGCAAATCCCTTCCAGAAGTGTGAAGGCTGTTATAGGGTGGGCCAGCTCTATATTAACCCCTTTACACTGCAGATCATGTGACCACTGTGATTTGCTGCCATAGTGGTCACATGATCAGAAGCCAGTACTGGCTGAGATGGAGAGCTGATCCTTCCTGCCCCTGAACTTTTAAAGGGGATGCCAGGGTGGGGAGGGGTTAATGCACATTTTATAATTGTACTGGTCAGGTGTCCCAAAACACTTGGGGGGGGGGGGGGTGAGCTGATGGAGGAGGTAGAATAGTGTTAGTTAGAAGCAGGATAGGCTTCTTTAAAGAGAAGGGTTTTCAGGGATCGTCTAAAGATGGATAGATTAGGGAATAGATTGGGGTAGGGAGTTCCAAAGGATGGGAGAAGCTCTGGAGAAGAAGTACTGGAGGTAGATATGGGAGGAGGTGATGAGGGAGCTAGAGAGCAGGAGGGCTTGGGAGGACCGAAGAAAGCGGCTTGGTTGGTATTTTGGGACTAGGTTAGTGATGTAGCTGGGGGCAGAGTTATGGATGATTTTGTTAGTAATTTAGAATTTTATTTGTTGGGTGAGTGGAAGCCAGTGTTAGCCAGTGCAGGGATTGATTGGCAGGGAGGGGTGGAGGACACTGAAGGGTTGGTAAAGTGGAAGAGATTGACAGCAGCATTCATTATGGACTGAAGCGGGGATAGCCTATGTAAAGGTAATCCAATGAGGAGGGAGTTGCAGTAGTCGAGGCGAGAGATAACCAAGGTGTGAATTAGAGGTTTGGTGGTGTCATTAGTTAAAAAGGGGCATATTCTGGAAATGTTGCGGAGGTTAAGGCAGCATGATTTGGACAGGGATTGTATGTGGGCCTGAAAGAACAGTTCAGAGTCTAAGGTTGCCCCTAGGACCCTGGCATGTGGAGACAGACTGATAGATGTGCCATTGATCTTGAAAGAGAAGTCAGGGGAAGGGGCATAGCATACTAGCTCATTATGAATTACCCAAGATCGAAGCCCCAGCAGTGGTCCTCGTTCACTACTCAGGCGGTTGACATGGGGGGGTTACTTCCGGGTAGCAATTGCGCTGGAGCCACCGGTAACGGCACAGTCTAACTGAAGCAATGGCATGTACGTGCCATGGCTTCAGTTTGCTTAAGTGCGCATGTGCCAATGACGTCAGCACATGCAAATACAGGGAATATCTCCTAAACCGTGCAGGTTTAAAAGATATCCCAGGTAGCTACAGGTAAGCCTAATTATAGGCTTGCCTGTAGTAAAATGGTTGTAAAGGGTTTACAACCACTTTAAGAGAGCATACTAGAATGTAAAGGACAAATGTCTGTGTTCTGAAGCACTGCACCAAGTTGCAGATCAGGAAATATGGAGATGGAGATGGAGATAGATATATATATATATATATATATATATATATATATATATATATATATATATATATATATATATATAAAAGCCTGCAGGATTATAGCCTATGTGATGCAGTCACCTGGGACTAATTAACAGGGCGCTGAATAAGTAGAATTGGAGTGACCGTACAGGCATGTAATCTGCAGATGTGTGTTCGCAAGACTTGTAATATTATCAAGTACCCCTTAAAGAGACAATCGATATTTTTTCAGTCTCAATAAAATTGTCAACAGTGTCAAAATCTTTACGTTTGTCTAGCTCTATATTGTAATACCTGAATCCAAGTCGAAGCTTAATGGAATCCAATCCTAGAGGCTGCCATTTCATTCTGCAAACACTTGTTTCCTGACACTTCATTCTGACACTTTTACCTCATTACTTTGAGTCACTTAGAAGACGTAAGCAGCTATGGACATCTGATTTCTCTCTGGACTATCCTGATCTGTTCTGGGTCAATTTAAAATGACATTAATGCCAGTGTGTTAGCCTAACAGCTGAACAACTAGAGCTTTCAAATGGAAGCAACATCCATATACACTATATTACCAAAAGTGTTGGGGCGCCTGCGTTTACACCCATGTGAACTTTAATGGTATCCCAGTCTTAGTCCGTAGAGGCCAATATTGAGTTGGCCCACCCTTTACAGCTACAGTGCCTTGAAAAAGTATTCACACCCCTAGAGATTTTCACATTTCGTCATGCTACAACCAAAAATGTAAATGTATTTTATTGGGATTTTATTGGGATTTTATGTGATAGACCAACACAAAGTGGCGCATAATTGTGAAGTGGAAGGAAAATGATAAATTATTTTTACAAATAAATAAGTGAAAAGTGTATTTGTATTCAGCCCCCCTGAGTGAATACTTTGTAGAACCACCTTTAACTGCAATTACAGCTTCAAGTCTTTTTGGGTATGTCTCTACCAGCTTTGCACATCTAGAGAGTGACATTTTTGCCCATTCTTCTTTGCAAAATAGCTCAAGTTCTGTCAAATTAGATGGAGAGCGTCTGTGAACAGCAATTTTCAAGTCTTGCCACAGATTCTCAATTCGATTTAGGTCTGGACTTTGACTGGGCCATTCTAACATATAAATATGCTTTGATTTAAACCATTACATTGAAGCTCCGGCTGTATGTTTTGGGTTGTTGTTCTGCTGGAAGGTGAACCTTCACCCCAGTCTCAAGTCTTTTGCAGACTCTAAGCCCTTGTACACACGGCCGGAGATTCCGACGGAATGTGTCCGATCGGACCGTTTTGTCGGATATTCCGACTGTGTGTGGTCTCCATCGGACTGTTTCCGTCGGAGTATCCGACGGACCAAGTTTTCCAACTTGTTGGTAAAATTTTCCGATAAAATGCTCCGATCGGACATACTCCGATCATGTGTAGAGAATTCCAATCGGACAAAGTGCCACACATGCTCAGATCAAATTCCTACATCAAAGCTATTGGCTACTAGCCTGAATGTAGTCCCATTGTAACGAAATAACGTCATCACGTTCTGAACGATTGGATTTTCTGACAACTTTGTCCGACCGTGTGTATACAACAGTTTCGGACAAAATCCGACGGATTTGGTTGTCGGAACGTCCGACTGTGTGTACAAGGGCTAACAGGTTTTCTTCTAAGATTGCTCTGTATTTGACTCCATCCATCTTTCCATCAACTCTGACCACCTTCCCTGTCCCTGCTGAAGAAAAGCATCCCCACAACATGATGCTGCCACCACCATGTTTCACAGTGGATGGTGTGTTCAGGGAGATTTGCAGTGTTAGCTTTCTGCCACACATAATGTTTTGCTTTTAGGCCAAAAAGTTAAATTTTGTTCTCATCTGACCAGAGCACCTTCTTCCACATGCTTGCTGTGTCTCCCACTGCAAACGGGTCTTCTTATAGCATTCTTTCAACGTTGCTTTCTTCTTGCCACTCTTCCATAAAGGCCAGATTTGTAGAGAGCACATAAACTGTGAATCTCTGCAGCTCCTCCAGAGTTACCATGGGCCTCTTGGCTGCTTCTCTGATTAATGCTCTCCTTGCCCGGCCTGTCAGTTTCGGTGGACAGCCATGTGTTGGTAGGTTTGCAGTTGTGCCATACTCTTTCCATTTTCAGATGATGGATTGAACAGTGCTATGTGAGATGTTCAAAGCTTGAAATATTTTTTTATAACCCAACCCTGCTTTGAACGTCTCCACAACTTTATCCCTGACCTGTCTGTTGTGTCCTTTGGCCTTCATGATGCTGTTTGTTCACTAAGGTCTCTAACAAACATCCGAGGGCTTCACAGAACAGCTGTATTTATACTGATATTGAATTACACACAGGTAGATAATTATTTACTAATTAGGTGACTTCTGAAGGCAATTGGCCCCTTTGACAGAAGCTGGCCAGCTTCTGTCAGACCAACTTGCATAACACACGGGGCCGAATGTGAAACGATTTCTATTGAACCAGCCCATGCCGCCCAACATTCAGCCCATGTGTACTAGGCAGGGTACTAAAAGTGCAGGATTTTGTGCGAATTCCCAACACACATAGATGTGAACCTAACATAAAGTTTGCGATGGCTGCATTGCATTGTAAGATGCAAGAGATGCACCTAAAATTCCCCTGTCAGAGGAGGAAAACAGAAGAAGCCATAGCTGGCCTCATTCTGAATAGGCTAGTTACTTGGCTGTCTAGAAAAAAAACTGAAATGCCCTGTACACATGGCCGGACTCTCCAACGGAAAATGTGCGTTTGGATCTTGTTGTTGGAAATTCCGATTGCGTGTGGCCTCCATCGGACTTTTTCCATCGGAAGTTCCGACACATAAAGTTTGAGAGAAGGATCTAAAATTTTCCGACAACAAAATCCGATTGTTTAAATTCCGATTGTGTATAGACAATTCCAACAGACAAAGTGCCACGCATGTTTAGAATAAATTAGGAGATGAAAGCTATTGGCTACTGCCCTCTTTATAGTCCCGTTGTACGTGTTCTACGTCACCGCGTTCTGAACGATCTGATTTTCAGACAACTTTGTGCAACCGTGTGTATGCAAGACAAGTTTGGGCCAAAATCCATCGGAAAAAAATCTGACGGATTTTGTTGTTGGAATGTCCGACTGTGTGTACAGGGCAGAAGGATTCCTCATACACACAAGTGAGGTGGATAGAGGAATCCTCCCCGCTGTATTATTGTATTCTGACAGCGGGGACTCCTTTGCTGTCAGAATACACCCATTACGGCTGCAGCAGATCTACTGAGTTCTTACAAACGGGCTTGTTGGAAAACATTTGTTCAAATAGGTGCACCGTCCAGGCTGCTGGCAGCAGGGCGGGATGGGGTCCTGTGCCCCCCATTTGCAGCTAAACACAAGTGTGCATGGGGCCTAAGGGATTCAGAAAGAAATGACACTGAAGTATTAGCATGATGGGTCACCAACTAACATTTTGAATACCGTAAGTGCAAGTCAAGAACGTCAGCCTACAGATTTATTTCATATTATTTTACATAAATAAAAGTTGGTGTTTGCACACTGTAGGCCCCTTTCACACTGGGGCAGTGCAGGCGTTGGCGGTAAAGCGCCTCTATTTTTAGCGGCGCTTTACTGCCATTTTAGCGGCTGTCTGCGGCCGCTAGTGGGGTGGTTTTAACAGGCATAGGACAGGATTCCTGCCACACCCCTTAAAGGAGAATTAACCCCAAAAAAAAATGTTAACCAATTAAACCCACAAGTGCTTTTTTTTACCACTACTATTCCTTTATATATACATTTACAAATGCAGCAATTTAGAAATTGGATGAAAGGTTTAAGACTGGGAAACACTTTTTGAAAGATAAAAGATGCATTTTATATACAACTATATAGATCAGACCACAATAAGGGACAAATGAGGGAGAAAGAGGGACGGAGGGACATTTCTCCAAATCAGGGACAGTTCCTCAAAATATCAGGAACAGTTGGGAGCTATGCATTTGGGTGTATAGTGACATTTTAAAATGGAATGAAAAGTGGCATTCGTAGTCATTTAAGATAACATTTGGATGTCTTGCTGGTTTTCTTTAAGTCCTGCAGCTTTGCAATATGGTTCCAGGCAAAATCCTCTGAATCCACTGGAGGCATTAGGTTTGTGGTATCTGTAGCTCTCTTTCACTACATTTTGTGCTGTTACCAGGCAACCCGGAGAATCATCTGGGTCTCTGCACATCATGGTCGATGGTGACAGTTTGACAGGTTCCCTGCCTGGGTCAGTTCCAGGACACCGCTCCTGTAGAATGCACTAAAAGCTACGCCAGGTACAATGCTCTATTCTGATTGGAGCAATTTGCTGTGTTTATAGAATTCCTGCTATACTTGTTTCATCCCTGTAGTCAGAAAAATGAACTTGCATAGTGATACAATAATCTTCCATAGTCAATAATATGCGAATGCCCGAGTGCTTTCACACAGAGGCGATGCGCTGGAAGGACATTAAAAAAACTCCTGCAAGCAGCATCTTTGGAGCGGTGAAGGAGCGGTGTATACACTTCTCCTCCACCACCCCTGCCTATTGAAAGGAATGGGCAACGCCACCACAGCTGCACTTTGCTAGTGGCCGCTAGTGGGAGTTGAAAGCGCCCCATTAGCGGTCGGAAATCTCTGCAAAAATGACTGTAAAGCGCTGCTAAAAATGGCGGCGCTTTACCACTGATGCCCCAGTGTGAAAGCAGCTTAATAGTCTCCTAGATAATATGTAAATAAAAATAAGAATTCAGCTAAAAGCAATGACCCTAAAATCTGTTACTGTATATTGATTTTCCCTATACCCTCTAATTATTGAAATCATGAAATCGTGAAACACACCTCCACCGTTACAAATGCGTTTCTGCATGCACGTTTTTAAAGCAATTTTGACGTGTTCCAGTGTATTTTTGATGTGTTTCCGGATGCATTCCAGGTGCTTTTTTTTTTTTTCGCTATACATTTTTGATGTGTTTTTGATGTGTTTCATTGCATTCTGGTGCATTTTTGATGCGTTTTACCTAGGGATCAATCAATATCGTTTTTTTGGTGCCATTTCGATACAGATATTTCAGCCACCTATCCTGTCCATAGCCGATATTTTTTGCCGATGTTTTGTACATTTAAAAAAACGTTTTTTACACTGTCATTTTACATTTTTTTTTGTTTTTTAGCACTATTATTGCTGTCACAAGGAATGTAAACTTGTGACAGTAATAGGCATGTGAGAGGTACTCTTTATGGAGAGATCGGGGGGGGGGGGGGGTCTATAACACCCCAAACCCCTCTTCTGCACTTCAAAGTATTCAAAATGTCAAGATCGGTGTTTTTGAATACTTTACTTTTTAAAACTGGTGCCTTTAAGATGACAGTAATCCGGGAAGTGACGTTATGACATCGCTTCCAGATTGCTAGACCCAAGACCTGAATGAAGCATCGGCTGTGTTCGGGTCTCCTGCCAGCCCACGGATGTGGCGGCTGGTTGTTCGGGCCTCCCAGTGGGAAGGAAGGGCCCAGGAGAGCGGCAGAAGGCGGTGGGAGGACATCCCCTCCCACTGCTTGTAATAACAGCCAGTGTTTGTTATTATAATAAAGCCGGCCATCCATTCTAAAGAACGGTATCGGTATAGCTGCATGCATCACCCCGGTAAAACTCCTTGAAGCAATATCGGTAATATTGGTCAGTTTTTTGACCGATTCTTCTAAAAAAGTGATAATCGGTTGATCCCTAGCTTTACCGCGGTCCAGTGCAGGAAAAATGCAGCATATTCTACTCTTTTTTTCTGGAACTGGAACACCCTGAAACTGACTGCACTGGTGTGAACTTTTCCACTGGAAACCATGTAACCTACTCTCCATGCGTTTTTGATACCGAAAAAAAAAACGCCACTGGGCTGCATGTGGTGGGAACTGGCCCTGAAAGTGGATAAGGTATTTCTTTCCACAAACGTTTGCTGGACAACCAATCCCCCTACCCACCAGCAGCTATCTGGGGTACATTATAGATCCCAGGAGGCTTGTGCATGACTTGTGCGCAGCTGCCTCTGACTGATCAGAAAGTCACATCCAAAATGGCAGCACAGAACTGAAGACAGCACTGAAGATTTTTGGTTGAAGGAAGACAGTGCTGGATACCAGGGTCTGGTAAGTACCTGCTTTGTAAAGGTCCGCAACTACATTTTGAAATAGATGTGCATAGCTCCCAACTGTCCCTGATTTCGAGGGACTGTCCCTGATTTGGGGCAATGTCCCTCTGTCCCTCATTCCTCCTCATTTGTCCCTCATTTTGGTCTGATCTATACAGTTGTATATAAGATGATTGCTAAATTGCTGCATTTGTGAGTTCCAAAAGCCAATATAAAGGAATAGTAGTGGTAAAAAAAAAGCACTTGTGGATTTTAACCAATCTTGTTTTTTTTTTTTTTTTTTGTACAATTCTCCTTTAAGGGATGTGGCCAGGGGTGTATCCTATGCCTGCATACTTTTGCTGATAGGTGTCCCTCATTCCCATCTCAAAAAGTCGGGAGGTGTTTATGTGAAGCCATACTGCCAAGTTGAAGCACATACTAGAACTGCAGTTTTTAATGCCTCTGCTCTTTTTCATGTTCAACAAGCTGGTTTTAAGAAAAGATTGGGGATGCTGGAAACTGTAGTTCCAGTATACATTTGTGAAGACTTATCTTGTATCTGAGTTCCAGGAAATAAACTTCTTGTAATTGCATCATATTCTGTGCATCTTCCAAACATTTTGTTAAAGTGGTGTTCCACCCAAAAAAAAAGAATCCATGAATGTGCCTAAAAAATAAAAAAAAATTTGGAGATTATTATTATTATTTTTTTTTTTACTCACCTCTAAATGGCTGTTGCTAGGGGGTCCCTCGTAGTCTGCCTCCTTCAATGCCTAGGCTCTTGACGTCACTTCCCCTTGGGCGCAGGAAGGGCTCACCTCTGCCCCCTCCCTCTTGTCAATCATCTGGGACATGTGACAGGTCCCAGATTGCGCGGCCAATCGCGGCACCGCTTACGCATGTGCAGTGGGTGGCTGGCTGTGAAGCCACAGCTGGGAGCCCACAGTTACAATGCCGGTGCCGCCGAACAGAAGGGGAGATGAGCGGGGCTTTGATCCCCCGCATCGCTGGACTCTGGGAAAGGTAAGTGTCCAATTATTAAAAGTCAGCAGCTGCAGTATTTGTAGCTGCTGACTTAAAAAATTTTTGTTTTATAATGGGAACATCACTTTAAAGTGGAGGGCCACCCTACAACAACAAAAAAACAAAACAGCATTAATATTCTTCTGGGTAATCGGGCGCGCTGTGTTCTGGGAACTGTGTGTTTGATAACACAGCGCGTCCCATTCACAAAGCGCTGCGCGACAGGAAACGGGCAGTGAAGCCGCAAGGCTCCACTGCCTGTTTCCCTTAGTAAAAAGGATGGCGGCGCTGGAACCCGAGAGCTGAGGGACGGGTCGGCCTCGGGCGGCCGACATTGCGGTGCCCTGGAAAGGTAAGTGTCATTATTAAAAGTCAGCAGCTACTATTTTTTTTTAGCTGCTGATTTAAAAAAAAAAATAATTCCCCGCTGGAACACCCCTTTAAGTATTGGGGGCATTAGGAGCCCACCCACTACATTACTGAATTTATGCGGGGGGGGCTGTCTGCACCCCCATAAGTTACACCCTTGATTGTTGACTTGGAGTTCATTGATGATGTACAGTAACAGATAATAGCATTATATTTTTGTAGAGGCAAGCTCTGCCAAATCAGGGAAAGTAAAAGTGTTTTGACTGTAAAAAAATTCTGTTCTACAATATCCTAATCAAAATGATCAATTATAGATGGCAGCTTTAGCAAGGTCACTTGAGAGATGTTATAGTCAAAGGGTGTTCCAAGGATTTGTGGAAACCCCACAAGTATATGTGAGAATTCAGGTTGCCTAGCAACTAACTGGGAATTATAGAGACAGGAAAGACAACATATATGCAATTAACATTTACATATACTGGAAAACACCTTAATGTGCTTTTTTTTTTTTCTTCATTGTATTAGGATTCATTAAAAAAAAAAATTGTCTGCAATTGTTGTATTCTGTTCTTTTGTAAGCACTAAAATTCCTGAAAAGCACCAGCTGAAAACGGTTTCCTTTCATTACTAGTCTTTGTGAAAGAGCTCCGAGATTCTGTTCAGATATTTCTGCAATTTGTGAAGAATAGGCGCCAGTTACGCCCTTCTCATTGTTGTAAGAAGCACAATCGATTCTCAGTATGGATTGTTCCTGGACAAATTTTTATAGTAGTCAGAAAAGATGTTTTATGCGGTTGCTTTTGAATGAACGCCTATAAAATGTGTCACACACTGTAAGTGGAATGAACACAGTCCAAATAATGGCATAAAAGGGGACAGTTGGAATTTCCCCACCCTATGGATAAAAAAAAAAAATATTTTTTGACTTGTGTGTAAAATACTTTTCTTGGAGTACAGTGTTGAATAGAGGCATACTCCTAGACCAGTGATGGTGAAACTTGGCACCCTACATGTTTTAGAACTACATTTCCCATGATGCTCATGTACTCTGCAGTGTAGTTGAGCATCAGGGGAAATTTAGTTCCAAAATATCTGTTCAAACAGGGTGCCGCCTGGGATCCCCCCAGGGTGCTTTAAGCATGGGACTCAGTTTGCCATGGATCAGCCTCGTGAGTTGCCATAGTGCGGGCTGGCCAGCCACCAGCACCATACCAAACACTTATGCTGTATGGCCAGGATGCCTGATGCCATTCATTGCTGCGGTGATGGTGTCTGGCTCACCTGCTTTATGGCAACCCATGACTTGGCCACCCCTAGCATTCAAGAGAAGATGGAAGCCTACCTATTCCAGGACCTGCTTCACCTCCCTCCCTGCAACACTGCTGGAGCTAGGAGGTAGAGAGTGCAATGTGTGATTGGTGGGGATCTGTGTTTGGGGGGGGGGGGCTGTATTGTGATGGGGAGACCCTGATGGGGGGGGGGGGCGTTATAAATTGTGATGGTAACATTGGTCTCTGAAACTGGAATTGCTGCCCACATCCCTGAAAATTGAATACAAAAACAAGCAAGCAGGTTCCTCTGTGGGACTATTAAAGGCAGACATTACTTGACAAATAAATGTAATGAAAATACCGTAAATTGATGTTTTACTGGAAAAGTTAAAAAAGGAATTGGTGACTTATGGGAAGTCACAATAGGATGCAAATATCTATTATACAAAAATACAAAGTACAATATCAAGAAACATGTGTATATATGTATGCAGAAACCACTTGAGACTGGCCAGTAGTGAACTGGGTCAGGCGATGTCCGGTGCGTTTCGAGGTTTGTAGCGATTAAACCTCTTCTTCAGGGGCTAGTGGTTCATTGGTAGTCATGTTTCTTGAGATGTCAGGAAAAATGCATCAAGTTAAAAGAAATGGGGAGAAGCGTTCCCTTGCCCCAGATCAGGCAGCAATGTGCAGATGAGGCAACAGTGGCCCCAGACCAGAGATCTGTGAGGTACTGCTTGTTCCTCTCTCTCTCATGTGTTTGAAACATATGCTGTTTTTTCAAAATCTGCGCGTTGTCAACTTCAAGCCTACAGCAAGACTGGTGGAGGGTCTGCCCGGCTCACTGCACAGTCAAAAAATACTTCCCGCATGGGAATGGAATGGCAGTTCCGGTCTGGGCTCACCACCGGGGTCCCCACAGTCTTTCCCTCCACCTGAGGACCGTTCTGGTCCACACCACCCCCCTTTATTCCCCTTCTACCTTTTGACCCAATTTACCCCCCTTCCTTTTCTTCCTGTCCTTTAGCCTCCCCACCCCCCTTCCAATCCCTCTTCCACTCCCCACAATCCCGATAAAAATAACTAGTGATTACAAGGGCCTTATCAAACTATTTACCCAGTTTTCTTTCTAATGGCTGTTGGCCGTGGGAGTGGCCCCGACTGGGCTTCCCATTCTGCGAGTGATCCCAAGCCATTAACGAAGACCCCTTGGGGTCGACCTAGGAGGGACCACCCCATGTGCCGCATTACTATGAAAGGGGGTACCGAGCGGGAGAACCAAAGAACCCAGTAAGTGTTAGGACCTTGGCTACTCTAGGTCTGATACAGCTGTACTGTGATAACCTACCAAATGTTCCCCGCCATGTGCTGAATGTATTATTTAATGTAATGAGAAGACTGGGTGTCTATTGTTTCTTTTACAGTTTGCTTCTGTATTACCTGCAATCCATAAATAAAGAATTAAAAAAATAAATAAAAAATACTTCCCTCTCCCTTTTTTCTTGGTTGGAGGTTAGACGGCCTCTGTCTGTGATCCTTTTTGGCTTGGGCTCATCATTTCTGACCTCCCTGGCTTTTCCATATGCATCCTATTGTGACTTCCCATCACCTATTCATTTTTTAACTTCCTCTAATAAAACATCAATATATTTTCCTTACATTTATTTGTCAAGGAATTTCTGCCTTTAACAGTCCCACAGAGGAACCTGCTTGTTTTTGTATTCTGATGATGGGGGGGGGGGGGGGGGAGGGGACTGTGATGTAAAGGGGGGACTCATCTATAGGGGTTCTTACATGATGGGGAGTCAGCTGACATAATGGAACCTTTGATGTGAAGGTATAATACGTATTTCACTCATTAAAATGCAAATCGATTTATAACTTTTTTGGAGATGCGTTTTTCTGTTATTCTGTTTCTCTCTGTTAAAATAAACTGACCATTAAAATTATAGACTGATCACTTCTTTGTCAGGGGGCAAATGTACAAAATCAGCAGGGGATCAAATATTTTTTTCCCCTCACTGTATGCTGACCTCTCACTTGTCTAAATGCAGTGCAGCACTAGGCATTGTAGGGCATTACAATATATTTCCATACATTGTGGTTTACTACAACACAGATCCATCACCTAAGTGCAGTGTTTCTCAACTCCAGCCCTCAAGGCGTCCCAGCAGGTCATGTTTTCAGGCTTTCCATTATTTTGCACAGGTGATTTGATCAGTTTCACTGGCTTAGTAATTACCGCAGCTGTTTAATCTGAGAGAAATCCTGAAAACATGATCTGTTGGGGTACCTTGAGGACTGGAGTTGAGAAACACTGCCTAATACCCCTTACAAACGATCGGAAATTCCCCCGGCAAAAGTCCAATGAGAGCTTTTGGATGGAAAATGCGACCGTGTGCATGCTCCATCGGACTTTTGCTGGCGGAATTTTGGCCAGCAAATGATTGATAGCATGTTCTCAATTTTTCGGTTGGAAAAAGTTCTGATTGGAAATTCCGATCGTCTGTACAAATTCCGACGCGCAAACTTCCTGCGCATGCTCAGAAACAATTCAACGCATACTTTGGAAGCATTGAACTTCATTTTCTCGGCTCGACGTAGTGTTGTATGTTTAGAGAACTTTTGTGTGACCGTGTGTATGCAAGACAGCTTAAAGCGGAGGTCCACCCTAAAATGGTCCTCCGCTCATCGGAATCCCCCCCCCCCTCCGGCGCCACAATCGGCACCTTTCAGGGGGGAGGGGGGTGCAGTTACCTGGATAATCCAGGTAACTGCACCCACTTCCGGGCTAGCTCTCTGCGGAAAGGGGCGTACGTTACGCCCCTTTCCGCAAGCGCCCGCCCCCTTCAGCAAGTGCCCCGCTGCCTGCTGGGAAACACACAGCTCCCAGAGGTAGCGGGGACCGTCCGGATTGCGCCGCGCGGCTCGCGCATGCGCAGTAGGGAACCGGGAAATGAAGCCGAAAGGCTCCATTTCCTGATTCCCATACCCAAGATGGCGGCGGCACGAGCGAGCGATCGGCTTCGGGTGCCGACATCGCGGGCGCGCTGGACAGGTAAGTGTCACTATTTAAAAGTCAGCAGCTGCAGTATTTGTAGCTGCTGGCTTTAAAAAAAAAAAAAAAAACGCGGAGTCCCGGTGGACTCCCGCTTTAAGCGGAATCCCGTTGGAATTCCGTCAGAAAAACCATCAGAGCTTTTTCCGACCAAAATTCTGATCGCGTGTACGCAGCATAAGTGTGTTGGGTGTCATTTACTTATCTTTTATAAAGAGGTTTATGTTATGGTATCTAAAATAGTTTTATTCTAGTCTAACTTTTTTCCTTCATTTTCATTTATTCTGTCTGTAATGTTACCAAGTTATAACAGTTTGTGTGTCTTAATAGTTTTATGTTGCAATTAAGGGCTCTTTAAGTGTTAATTATGGTTTTAATATATCTGGGAATTTATCCAGAGGAAACATTAGCCAAGGTTGACTGGATGGTTAATATATGACTAGATTTGTTATCCTCGTGTTGCATATGTTGAAGGCTGCAGTTTTTTTTTTTTTTTTATCTCATTTTCCGAAATTCTGCATATTATGAGAATTTAAGTGCTGGCCCTAAAATAATAAGTTTATGTTAAAAAAAAGTATCATTAAGCTGTCCATTAAGGGAATACGAGCACCGCCCTCTCTGTCACACCCCCCCCCCCCCATATGACTAATGGATAGATTTATGCATTGCGGGGGGGGGGGTGTTTTTTTAAGCACCTGATTAGAGCCGTAGGCTCTAATAGGCTTCAAAAAAGGTGGACGTGGAACGCAGAGCATTACGCTCACAGTCCACCCAAATGTGCTAGAAAACCAAATGAATATTTGCTTTTCTAACACTGAACCGCCTCTCTGCCAACCAGGAAGCGCCGGTCTAATACTCGTCACCTGATTGGCTGAAGGCACAGGCACCCCTATTGGACGCCTAGCAGAACAGAAGAACAGAGGAGCGGAAACACAGAAGCCATCTCACAGCTCGCCACTGTCACCTGCTGCCTGACCCACCACTGAGATGGGGTAAGTGCTGGGCAGACAGTGGGCGGGCGGGGGTCACAGTGGTGGCATTTGGGCGCAAGTGGCGGCATTTGTAGGGCACAATTGGCAGCATCTTGACCTTGCCAGCATTTAAAGTTACTGTAATGGGCTATGCCCTTGATGAAAAAATTGGAAGTAGGCTGTCTGTCCAGCAGTTATTGTAAGGACAGGCCCCCCCTTTTGGAATTGCATGCTCACAGTACTACTGTGACTGGCACGATAATCTCATTTTGTGTACCAGGCATAAGCGGGGGGTGAGGGGGGGGGGGGGTGAGGGGTCAACTTTGGATTTCAACTAAAGCAACAGCCATCAGCAGAGAACAAGGGATACTTCTCATTGATAGTAAGTGCTGTCCCTTGTTTTGACTAATCTTAGGCTTTAAAGCGGCAGATTCAAAGTATCAGGGATTCATTTTGAAATTACATTAACATGTTAGAGCTTATAGAAGAATTTTTTTTCAGGTTTATATATACCTTAACACTAAGGGCTTGTTTACATTAGCTGTTGGGGGGTGATAAAACCACTGGGTAGAGCTGTGTACCATGTTTCCCCGAAAATAAGACTGGGTCTTATATTCATTTTGGCTACACACCAGGGCTTATTTTCAGGGTTCAGCTTATTTTTCTCCTGATCCTTTTAAGCATTATAGACAGCACAGTGCCTGTGTCCCTTGTGTATATAATTTTTTTACAAAATGGATTACATGTTTTTACAAGGATTTTATCTAGGGCTTATTTTCGGGGTAGGGCTTATACTGCAGCCATTCCAAAAAATCACGCTAGCTCTCATTTTTGGGTTAGGGCTAAGGCATCGGCTGGAGGTGTACACATGTTGCGGTAAAAAATATACCCCCTGTCATGTTCTGCGGCCTCTACCACACGCCGAATGCAACCCCTTAAAGCGGAGGTTCACACAAAAAAGGAACCTCCGCTTTTCGGAACCCCCCCTCCGGTGTCACATTTGGCACCTTTCAGGGGGGAGGGGGGTGCAGATACCTGAATACAGGTATTTTCACCTAAAGTGAATGGGGCCATGCTACAACTAGAGCAGGGTTGTTCAACCTGTGGCCCTCAGAGCTGTCTGATGTGGCCCCAACCTTAAACTAGGGAAGCGCATGCCCATGCTCTGGAACATTGGGTTGGCAAGGTTGAACACCCCTGATCTAGAGGGTTAAAACAGGCGGTGAAGAGGTGGCAAATTGAGTGGCAGTCCTTGCCACTAGTGTGAACGATCCCTTAAGGAAATAAAATAATTTGCTGCCTATAACAGCCAGTGTACACCCGTGTTACCTGCATTAGAAGACTGAGAGATGGAATATGGCTGCTGTGGGTAACAGAAATAAATGTCCTCTCTTTGGGATTTTTATGACATGCCCAGCATGTTGCGTTCTGAGATCACTATAGAGATGGGTCAGTGGGACTTTGGGAAGTCACATTAAAGTTTTATAAACGCCAGAAGCAACCTTGAGGAGTGGAGGCCTTCTGTGTCCTCCTGACCCTTATCCACACACCCCAGTACACCGGGGAGAAGTAGTTATTAACTTGTGTATGTGATTAACTCCATTAGCACAGGCTGAGGAAGCATTGTGTGAAAATGCCCACAGCATGTGAATTTTTTTCTGTTAGTTAAAAAAAATCATTGTAGGCAATGATCAGCTGTACAAGGTATATAGTACAATTTTTGTTTGCTACTTTGATGCATTTGGTAATCACAGCCTCTTAATGCAAAACAAAATTGATTCAACAAGGTAGTGCAAAGGGTTAGGCTGGGTTCACACAGGCGATATTAGTTAGTACAATCGTGCTGGTAGTGATTGATTGAAAAAAGTGTATTGTAGCATGTAGTAATTGATAGCACAAGGCTCCAGATTTGTGCAATCGATTACTACTATGAGTATGGTAATGTCTTGCAATTCATCAGGGGAGATTTTAGTAGCATGCTCATATTTCTAAAAATTGTGCTGAGCCTAAAGATAATCTGACTGGCTGCAATATAATATTGCACTCTTCACAAGTCACCAATTATGAATCTGCTTGTGGATTGATGAATCCCTGGGATAGCATGCTGCACCTTGCGCCACTTTGAGAAAAAAACTCAGAAAGGTACAACAAAGACTCAGCATTGACACTCATTTCTCGTGTAGTAAGCCGAGCATTACACAGCTGTCACTGGTATAAAAGGTAAGAGGAAACCTTCTATGCTGATAACAGTTGTCTAAAGGGGGATTACTTCTTATATTGGAGAGATTTCCTCATACTTCCTATTGTGTGTCTCTGAAGAAATGAAGGAAAATCTCTTGAATGGGTTACAGACAGAAAAAGGCTGCCAAGGCTTCATAAGCATTCCTACTGTATCTTACAAAAAACAAAACAACAAAAAAAAACAACAAACAAACAAACATTTGGGCTTTAGGTGTACATAACTGCTCGATGTCTGCTGTATGTTTATAAACATCCTCCGTCGGGAAGACATGATCTTGAGATAACATTATTTAGGACCAGTCATTCAGCACATAGTAAAAGTAATTCCAGCAGCTGACAAGCTGCTGGATTACTTGTGCAGACAGCGGCCCCCGCCACAGCACTCTCCCGTGTGAATGGGAAGCCCAATAAAGATGTGACCATCTGTGGGTACACATTGAGAGAAATTAATGTTGTTCCTCCCACTGTATGATGTCAGAAACAGGAAGCAACAAGGATTTTGTCACTTCCTGTGTCTGTTCTTTGTTTACCTGCCCATCGGCCAGTAATGCCGCTGATCAGTCCGATCTGTGACTGATTGGCTGCATTGGAGGCCAAATGAGAAATCTGGAGTCTAATAGACCCCAGATCACCCCATAAAGACTTGTCAGGCCCATGCTATTGCAAGGGATGTTGTTCATCCCTTGTGATAGCAATAAAGTGGATTAAAAAAGTGTTTAAAAAGGTACAGTGTTTAACCACTTTCAGACCGGACCATTTTGCTGGCTTAAGACCAGACCACTTTTTGCGATTCAACACTGCGTCGCTTTAACTGACAATTGCACGGTCGTGCGAAGTGGCTCCCAAACAAAATTGACATCCTTTTTTTCCCCCACAAATATAGCTTTCTTTTGGTGGTATTTGATCACCCCCGGCGGTTTTTATTTTTTGCGCTATAAACAAAAATAGAGCGCCAATTTTGAAAAAAACACATTATTTTTTACTTTTTGTTATAATAAATATCCCCCAAAAATATATTAAAAAAACAGTTTTTACCTCAGTTTAGGCCGATACGTATTTTTCTACATATTTTTGGTAAAAAAATCACAATAAGCGATTATTGATTGGTTTGCGCAAAAGTTATAACGTTTACAAAATAGGGGATAGTTTTATGGCATTTTTAATAATAATTTCTTTTTTTTACTAGTAATGGAGGCGATCAGCGATTTTTATTGTGACTTTATGGCAGACACGTCGGACATTTTTGACACATTTTTGGGACCATTGTCATTTATACAGCAATCACTGCTATACAAATGCAGTGATTCCTGTGTAACTGACACTGGCAGTGAAGGGGTTAACCAGGGGGTGGCAGGGTAGAGGTTAAGTGTTCCTACGGGCGTGTTACTAACTGTGGGGGGCTGGGCTTTCATTTAGTGAACACTGATCTCTGCTCCAATCACATGGAGCAGAGATCAGCGTCACTTGTTGCTAGGCAGAACGGGGAGATGCTGTTTACAATGGCATCTCCTCGTTCAGCCACCCCGTGAGACGATCGCAGGTATCCTCGCGGCGATCGAGTCCGCGGGAGCCGCGACCGGACTCACGGGGGTCCCGACCGGCGCGCACGCAATGGCAGGGCGGCATTTAAAAATTTACCTGTACCTGTACGCCAATATGCCTGCCTGTGCCATTCTGCCAATGTACATCCGCGTGCGCCGGTCGGGAAGTGGTTAAGAGAAAAACCAAACAATTAAAGTTCCCCCATTCCCCCGTGTGAACGTGCAAATGCGAACGTGCACGTAGGCCTTACATGCATATGTTTATGTCAGGTCATCTAGAGGCCAGGTGACAGATGCACACCGTAGAGATCAGGAGTGCACCGCAAGGTTGTGGACGCTACGGCTGACTGCTGCGGACGGGAGTTAAGGTGATAAGGAAGGCAGGGCCGCCGGAACACCAAGATGGATCCCAACGGGGTTAGAGAGTAAGATTCCCTGGGGCGCGGAGTCTAAGAGCCAGCAGGTTTTCACCAGAGCCTCTAGTGGTGAGGATGGACTGGGCTGCAACTGGCTCTAGGTCGCGACCCCCAGGGTCCCCCAGCTCACACCCGAAGTAGGCAACAGGAGGATATGGATAGTGAGGGATAAAGCCAAGGTCGGGGGGCACAAGCAGACAGGGATAGTCAGGGACATGGCAAAAGGTCAGGATCACAGGCAAACAGGGATAGTCAGGGACATACCAAAGTCGGTAACAGAACAGCAGAAGAGCACACGGCAGGTAACAGGAAGCCAAACACGCAAAGGTTGATCAGCAGGGTTGGCCTGCAGTGCACAGGTTAATATAGAGTTCTCTGATAGGAGCTAGGGTGGAGTCATGCCAGAGGATGGATTACAAAAGCAGTCAGGTGAGGGTCAGCTGGTCTCTAGAGATGAACACATGGAGACAGGTAAGCAGACAAACTCTATTGCATAACCATAACAGTTTAACATGTTTCGCCACCAACGTCAGAGCGAGAGCACTAATTTTAGCGCCAGACCTCCTGTGTAACTCTAAACTGGTAACTTACAAATTTAAAGCAGGACATGTTTGGTATCTATTTACTCATTAACATCATTTTTTATATCTTAACACAAAATTGGGTTTTCATATTGTGTTTTATGTGAATTCAAATTCAAGTGTATATTTTTCCCCCAAAAATTTGCGTTTGAAAAACCTCTGCACAAATCTCGTATGGCATACAAAATATGCAGCACCCACCATTTTATTCTCTATGGCCTCTTCTTAAAAAAAAAAATGTTTGGGGGTTCTATGTAATTTTCTAGCAAAAAAGTTTTTTCTCTTTCGTTCATTGACCGACATAGCACCTTAATCTTGACCTTAGGGTTATATCGCCACCTTTAGGAGAGGACTAGGCAGAACACATACAAAACATGCACAGTACCGCCCAGGGGGCGGTCCTACTGGCTATAACCCCTCACTCTGCTCCCAGCAGCTCAGTTTTTTTCTGTCTAGTCTAGGAGAAGGACCTGGCTCCCTGTGGATTTTTTTGATTTTTTTGCTATTTTTTGGTTCCTGTGATCAACAATCAACAGCCAGGCTGGGTGACAGGCTGGATAATATAGATCCTGGTAGTCTCCCTAACCTGGCCATCGAGCGTGTGCAGACCTTAGCTCCACACTGGGTCAGCTGTGACAGGCACGGTTTTGGTCCAGGGACAGCCGGTGAGCTATATGCTCCCCCGAGGCACACATATGACCGGGCTACTGCTGTCCGAGTCACAGTGTGCCGTGGCCGTCAGCCACCCCGTACTGCTCTGGTGATGGGTCTGTCTGTGGAGTGTGTCCAGCAGTCCCTGCAGGAGGGGTAAGTATAGTTCCACCTGTTTGAGCAGGATGGAGAAGCTGGGCATTCCCTGGGAGGTCGATTAGGGCAGTGGTCATCAACCCTGTCCTCAGGGCCCACTAACAGGCCAGGTATGCAAGATAACTGAAATACATCACAGGTGATATAATTTGCTGCTCAGTGATTTCAGTATTCTAGTCTGCATCTCACCAAGGTAATACATAAAACCTGACCTGTTAGTGGGCCCTGAGGACAGGGTTGATGACCACTGGATTATGGGGTCCTCTCTCCCTTTCTTCTCTCCCTGCCTATTTCCCTCCTCCCCATTCTAAGGGGCCGCTGTGTTGAGCACGTACCTGGCCAGGGGTCCTCTGGGTGGTCTCTGGGTCCTGGCAGGGGGCTATGCTGGGCAGTTGGTGGTCCGCTTGTTTTATCCCTTCGTTTGGTGTCTGTGTGCCATTTTTCTGGCCATTTTTCTGGCGTTTTCGGGCACTTTTGCCTGAGGCCATTTTCTGGTAGCCACAGGGGATTATGTCTGTTATACTCTAGCGCTGGGTGGCTGTTTAAGCCTGGAACAGAGCGAAAATGGACACCGGACACCTCATGTTTGGAATGCAGGCAGAGGGTAGAGCGGACAGTGGCACAGTGCAGCACCTGGGTCAGGGTGGTGAGTCCTGCAGGGGGGCCCCTCAGTCTGTGGCAGCTAGGAGGGTGGGCATTTTTTTGTTCTTGCCTTAGGTCCCCTAAGGGCGACAGGCGAGAGTGGGTCAGCATGGCGTCAGAGGCTGGCGCTTCTTCTCCAGACACCCCTGTGATAGCAACCAGTTCCCCTGCACCTGCGGTGCCTATGGACGCTCTGTCGGCGGTCCTGGAATTGTTTGTTTCCAGGGTAGATGCGGGTGCAAGGTGGGTAAAAAACGCCCTGCCCCCATCTTCTAGGGAAAGTTCTGATTCAGACTTGGGTCCCGCTGTGGCAGGCGGCCCCTGTTCTGATGCTTCAGAGGTTGTGGACCAGGACCATTCGGACAGTGAGGAGAAAGACTCTGCGTCCGTTTCAGCGCAGGAAAAAACGCTAGTAGGGGCACTTATCACAGCAGTGCGGGATACCTTTAAAGATAGAGGATACGGTGGGGGCATCTGCAGAGGTGTCGGTCCCTTTTGGGTCCCACAAGCCGGTTCACACCGCTAAGGTGTTTCCCTATCTAACCTATTTTGATACGTTTATTTGCAAGGAGTCTGAAAGCTTGCAGTGGGCCTTTTCAGTCCCAAAACGAATGGCGGTGCGTTACACTTTCATCAAATTTTACAAGATCGATGTGGGCGTATCTTCGGATGCATGTTTCAAGGTTTTTCAGGCGGCCAC
Organism: Lithobates pipiens; assembly: GCF_037356315.1. Classification (NCBI taxonomy): domain Eukaryota; kingdom Metazoa; phylum Chordata; class Amphibia; order Anura; family Ranidae; genus Lithobates; species Lithobates pipiens. The sequence goes on along the minus strand of NW_027507686.1, from coordinate 228,822,410 downwards.
TTGAGGTTGCGACTCCCCTGATGGGGAGTTTTTTGTTATGGGTGGAATTTATTTTCTTTTATGTTCCCACCCCTGGTCAGCTATTATTCAGTTATAAAACATTTAACCTAAATTAAATAAAAAAATGTTGCTGCAAGACACGCCTTTTTGAAGCACTATGAATGCCCAACGAACCAACTATCACTGGAAAAAAATTGTTTCCTTACAGTCCTGTACACACTATTTAGTTTGTTTTGCTTTAGAATTTACACCTCATGTTGCTTTCTTGGTGCTTCACCACGTCTCTAATGCCTCCATAAATACCTATCGCAGTGCTCCCCAACTGCACCTACAGTGGTAGAGGGGTGCTTCAGAGTTGACTTTGCTTTGTATTTCATGTATTACTCACACAGGGCACTTGCCAAGCTTCTTAAAGCTTCAAAAAAGCATCAAAAACCCATAAAAAATGTATGTTAAAGCGGAATGCGCTTTAATGTGTGTTAAGAATCAGTGCAAGGGTAAGCAAGTTCTAATTGCTTCAAAAGTGTTAGCTTTAACTTTAAGCCCTGGTTCACACTGATACAATGCGGGAAATGCACAAGATTCATTGCTTCTCCCCGCATTGCATCGTACTGCTTCGCAATAGCGCGGCGATCTGCTGCGGGTGTCATTGTTAGTTAAGCAACACCCTGAAACAGATCACAATCACATTGATGCTGCATCTGCCCCCCCCCCCCCCCGGCTCTAACACTGAGCCAATTGGCGGCCTTTGAAGGCTCGGTTCTCAGAGCTCTGTAAGCAGAGAGCCGGTGGCTGTCAGTCACCGGCTCTCTGCTTTGCCCATGCTCACTGGAGCACTGAGGAGCTGTGGAAAGGGTGGGAGAGGCTGACCCAGGCTCTCAGTGGCTCGCTGAGAGGCTGAGCCAGGTGCTGGTCCAGGGTTGTAGGAAGATTATTGTTGCGATCTTGCCCCAGCCTGGGCCGGCTCTGTGATGTCAGCCAACAGCGGGCTGCAGAACGAACTGCATTCCTGTGATCTACAGAAGTACAGTCAAACAAGCTTTGACTGTACTTCTCCTTTAAAGTGGATGTAAACCCTCACATATACCCAGTGAATTGAACAGTCTCGGATGATGCACAAAGAGGAAACAAATCTCCCTACATAAGTTTTACATGTATATCTGCTGTCTTCAGCTTTATATACTGTTTATAAAGTGCACATCATGTTAAAGATCTTCACTTCTTCATTTAGCAGTAGTAGTGTAATGTTGGATTACACTGGGAGACAGCTGATTGGAGGAAAGGCACACACCTGTTCTCCAGATAGGCAGAGACTTTCAGAGTTGTGCTGTGTGTAGAGAAGCTTTCTGCTAATCTACTTATAGCACCCACGCTGACACAAAATTCAGGCTGGTTTTATCGCATGTTGGAGAACTTTTTCAGAAGTTATCACGCTAATAACATAAGGACGGAGCAGGAGAAAGCCATGGGACTTAGTGCTTTGGGGTTCAATATCACTTTAATCACTTGCTGACCAGCTGCCGCAGTTTTACTGCAGCAGAATGGCACGGCTGGGCGAAACAACGTTATGTAACGTCGCTTCACCCTGTAGCCACTAGGGGCATGCGTTCCCTGCTCGCTCCCGGAGCTGATGTGAGTGCGAACACCGGGCTTCCACAATCGATCGTGACACACTGAGAACCAGGATCTGTGTGTGTAAAATCTGAGAGGAGAAGAGACTGATCGTCTGTTCGTACAAAGTATGAACAGCGATCTGTCATCTCCATTAGAAAGTCCTATCAACCGTTCAGTTAGAACACAGAGATGGAACACAGTTAACCCCTTGATTGCCCCCTAGCGCTAACCCCTTCCCTGTCAGTGACATTTTTACAGTAATCAATGCATTTTTATAGCACTGATCGCTGTATAGAGATGCCAATGGACCCAAAAATAAGTCAAGAGTGTCCGATGTGTCCGCCATAATGTCGCAGTCCCGATAAAAATCGCAGATCGCCGCCATTACTAGTAAATAAATAAAAATAAAAATGCTATAAATCTATCCCCTATTTTGTAGGCGCTATAAGTTTTGCGCAAACCAATCAATATACGTTTATTGCGATTTATTTATTTTTACCAAAAATATGTAGAAGAATACATATCAGCCTAAACTGAGAAAAAACTTTTTTTCTTAAAGAAAAATGGGGATATTTATTATAGCAAAAGGTACAAAATATTATTTTCTTTTTTTTCTAAATTGTCGCTCTTTTTTTGTTTATAGCGCAAAAAAATAAAAACCACAGAGATGATCAAATGCCACCAAAAGAAAGCTCTATTTGTGGGGGAAAAGGGTCATCAATTTTGTTTGGGTGCAGCGTCGCACGACCGTGCCCTTGTCAGTTAAAGCGACGCAGTGCGGAATTGCAAAAAATGGCCTGGTCATTCAGCAGCCAAATCTTCCAGGGCTGAAGCTGTTAATTGTTCTATTTTCTCCAGAGTAAAAAGGAATAAACCTTTCGCCATGCATGAGCTGTATTTGTTTGCTTATCACAAGTTTGCAGCATCTCCTTTTGACGTCTCTGACATTGAGATAAATCTGTCCACCTGCGGCAACCCTAAAGGTACCTGGTGGGTGGTTGGACATCCAAGCACAAACTGATACCCCAAAAGCCATACGATGGAAGGCCTGCTCCCTCAATATGTACCTTCATTTGGCTTTACATATTTGAGTCTGAGCAGGGGAGAAAGCAATGCTGTTTGACTAATGTTTTCCCATGTGATATGGTTTGGGTTGGCTGCAGCCACCTTCTGTTACTCTAGATATGAGAAGGTAGCTTGACAGCGGGTGAATCATGTGATGCTTATCTCATTTGTATGGGTAACATTAGAAATCCAAGAGTTCCTAAATAAACTTAAGACAGAATAGATTGCACACCTCGACAGACTTCTTCTTCACATATTGACTGCTGTTTTTTGAACTGACAAAGCTAACGTTTTTTTCTGTCTCTCTCAGTCTGGTGACATTCAAGAAACAAATTTAATTAAACCACATTGGCGAGAGTGATCCAATTGGCAGGAACTTTTCAGTGTTTGTGACAGCACGCTGTATTCTTCTCTTCTTCTCAGAGCGCTGAGCTTTTTTAGTGTGAGCAGATTTTTACTTCTCAAGATGAAAAAAGAATTGAGCAGCTATTTATCTTCCTTTCTCTGTACTAGCTCCCCTGTGCAGGCCCCCCAATTTTTTCTTAGGCCCCTTTTCACAATGGCGCCTATTTGCAGCAGATTCCACTTCCTCAGCAGGGGTTCTCCCTGTGCAGAGTGGAAACGGACACAGTCATACATAGTAGTAGTGTGGTGGTCACTGGGTAGAATGTTTCTTAAGCCCCATACACACTATCAGATTATCTGCTGAGTTTTTCCTTCAGATTTACCAAAACCATGTAGTAGAAGGGCCTGTCTGATTGCATACACATTGAAACTCCTAAGGTTTGGCCTCATATTATATGGTTTTGGTAAATCTGAAGGAAAAACTCAGCAGATAATCTGATAGTGTGTATGGGGCTTTACAGTATGTCAGTAGTAACTTATCTGAGAGGTGAAAATTGCTCAAAGAACCCCTAGCAACCTCTGGAGGAATCCTAAGGTTCCACAGAGCCTTGGTTGAGAAAGTCTGGTATTGAATATAAGACTGTAATAATTATCGTTTTACAGTGATAACAATATTTCAATAATTCATATTGATGAGGAAAGTTCCAAGAAAGTCCGTTCAGTTCTCGTGTAAACTCAAATTGATTTAATAATAAAAATAGCAAAATATTACAAGAACAATATCAAAGTATGGAATGTCATTAATAATGTATTATATTCTTAAGATGAAGATTGAATCAGATGTGTGTATGTGTATGTAGATGTGTGAGAATAGCTGTATCAGCTTCCTTCAATGTCTTGTGGTGTCTCGTGTCTGCCCGTGTGAGTGTTCCAAAACTCTGTTACTAGCTTTCTACTCCTAAAATCCAGCCCCCACCTTCTCCTATAAAGGCTGGCTTAAAGGTTTGTTTTGTCTTATAGTTCCACAGAAAACCACGGGCTTTTAATGAAACCTCACTCGCAAGGGTGGGGGTTATTTAGTCACTAGACTTTCAATCTAATGCCGGATGTTGAAATCCAGCACCATCTCTATGCAAGTCATTCCATGGGGATGGGCAAGACTGCTATGTGTGAAGTTTTAAACATATACAGTATAAGTTTCCTTTATTTTCTAAATCTAAATCAAATACTACATATCATATATTCCTTTAAAACGCAATGTTCTTATTAATATCCTGATCAAGAAATATTGTAATATAAAGAAATAATGATCTTAACTAAAACATGAACCTTTACATCTTAAAGTATATGAATCCTTCCTTCTCATCTGTAATGGGGGAAGGTGAAAGTTCAGCCCACTCTTAATTACTGCCATATGTGGGCTCTCCCAAGAAATGCTTATGAGCTTATAACAATGTATATTTTCTTAAATATAAAAGTCTTATATAATACTTCACTTTTTCCATACATAGAAGAGATATAAATATATATATTTTTGTATACAATTCAAATATAATGTAAGATCCATCCATTCATTCATTTGTTAATACTGAAAATCGAACAAAGACCGGCCACAAAAATAGTAACACAAAATCCATTTTGTTTGGGCAGTTCATGTTACCATGCCACAGTGTGGTAAAGCATTGCTTAGCAGATGCATTCTGGACCCTCGTCCCTGAACACACCAGGCCCTACACGCCATTACCGCTTCATAAAGCATTCAATCTCAGCCTACTATATAGACTTTAACAGGCTTCCTGTGGTGGCGCTGGACACTACACCTGTCCCTCCCAAGTGAAATAAAACGATGGGATGGACAAACGGCTCCTAGACAGCCCTGTGTGCAAGAGACCTTTAGAGTTTCATAGCTAGGCAAGTCTAAAATAGCCCACTACGCCCGTAAAAAAACTGTTCTTTAGCGGGGCTGGGTTTCAACCTCTGTCAGTTTATTGCTGTGTTCCCTCCTATCTTCTTCTTGCAGTATTTTCTCTACCTTTTGTGTCACTTATAGCACTACACAACAGAATTTACTCTATATGTTGGTTTAAAGTAAAATATACTAATACTAAAATATTTAGCCTTTTGAATTTACAGTAATACTAAAGGCTAATTTTTTTATTTTAATTTTAAAATAACAAACATGTCATACTTACCTGCTTTGTGCAGTGGTTTTGCACATAGCAGCCCCGCTCCTCCTCCTTTTTGGGTCCCCTGGTGGCAGGAACGAACCACTTTCCCACCGTATATCGGCGTGAGCCGGTCTACTACTACAGTGATTGTCTGCTTCTCCAGTGACCCATCAGGTATGAGGTAATCACTTTTACGTTAGTCCAAGCTGGACCACTAATCATGCAATAAAGATTATAGCTGGAGGTCAACAAAAATTTAAATAAACTTGCTAAAATGCAGAATTAATTGAACAGCTGATATCCTGTCTACCAATTCCACCCTTCTGACCTGTAACTTTCTTAATCCAGCACAGACGCACAAAAAGAGTCTCCCTCTAAAGTCTATCCCACACTAAAATGTATTACCCTATACAGGCTTAATGGTATATAGCTCTCTAGAGTGGGGTGGTCTGTAGGGGATTTTTTTTGTGTGGCTGTGTTGGATTTGTTGAGAATGAACTACAAATGCGGTGAAATCTCACCAGGCTTGTGTTCCATTGGGATCAAAGAGCCCTTCTGCTGCAGTGGAAAATGGGACTTGTCGTTTTTTTCTATTTACAAATCCTGTGAATGGATGACATGACTACGGACGGAGTCATGTACAGCCTCCGAATTCAAAAATAGAATGCTGAATGGAGAAGAAAGCCTCCAAAAGCGGGGGCGAATTGAAGGTTGTACCATGTTCCATCCTAAATGTAGAATTGTAGTCTTCACTTGGAAATGCGATAATCCTAACTACCAAGACCTGAGGTGTACCGTGGCCTGGCTGGTTACTATGCCTAAAAGAGAGCATACCCTGAATGAATATGAATGAAATGTAAATGAAATAATAAAAGTATGGGGGAACGGGTGGTTGGGAAATGATCCGACAAAGGATTTGATGGAGGAGGAGGAGGGGTATATATAGCCCTCAGACTCCTCCTACAACTCCAGGCTAGCCCGCGGCCAGCCTTCAAACTTGTAGTCAGAGTCTTCACTTGGAAATGCGATAATCCTAGAATTGGCTGTTAAGCATTCATGATCCCCATACTTTAAATGTTTTTGATGAACCTACCACATCTTCCCTGGCAGTTTGACTCATATGCATTTCCTTTGATGGGGCATGTTCTTCAAAGGGTGCCTGACATTTTCTTTTCTACTTAATAAGACTGCTCTTCCTGTCCTATCCTGTTTGTAAATAAATGTCGCAGACCTCGCTGAAATGGTATTGGACTGTTTCATTATAGAAATAGGCCTCTTATTTCCTCCACAATGTGAATGTCATACGCAGGAATTTAACATTTGCATCAGTTTGCAAATGACAGTGAACAGATTTTGAAATGGTTTATTTCCCCAAAGCCCATCCCTGTCACCCTCAATAATCCAAGGCGTTTTTCATTGTTCATCTTGTATAGTCAGGATTCTCTCTTCTCTTCCTTAACAACCTGAATTGCTTGCTCTTACCTTCATGTTACCAAGCATCCAATGGAATGTATGTACATTTTTGTGGAATCTATTCATGAAATTTACGTGTTTTTTTTTCTTCTCTCATATACTTTCATTTAGACAGTTACAGGCAGAGATTATGGTCTCCTGGGGTTTGCTTAATAGTCCTCAAAACTGAGGACAAATGCAAAGCCTTGAAAAAGTATTCACACTCCTTGAAATTTTCCAGATTTTGCCATGTTACAACAAAAAAAAAAAAGGAGATGTATTTCATTGGGATTTTATGTGATAGACCAACACAAAGTGACACATAATTGTGAAGTGGATGGAAAAATGATAAATGGTTTTCATTTTTTTTTTTACAAATAAATATCTGAAAAGCATGGTGTGCATTTGTATTCAGCCCCCTTTAGTCTGCTACCCCTTACTAAATTCTAGTGGAACCAATTGCCTTCAGAAGTCACATGTGAGTAATTTAATCTCTGTATAAATACAGCTGTTCTGTGAAGCCCTCAGAGGTTTGTTCGAGAACCTTAGTGAACAAACAGCATCATGAAGGCCAAGAAACACACCAGACAGGCCAGGGATGAAGTTGTGGAGAAGTTTAAAGCAGGGTTAGGCTATAAAAAAATATTCCAAGCGTTGAACATCTCATATTGCACTGTTCAATCCATCATCTGAAAATGGAAAGAGTATGGCACAACTGAAAACCTACCAAGACATGACCATCCACCTAAACTGACAGGCTGAGCAAGGAGAGCATTAATCAGAGAAGCATCCAAGAGGCTCATGGTAACTCTAGATGAGCTTCAGAGATCCACATCTCAGGTGGGAGAATCTGTCCACAGGACAACTACTAGTCGTGCTCTCCACAAATCTGGCCTTTATGAGAGTGGCAAGAAAAATGCCATTGTTGAAAGAAAGCCATAAGAAGTACCGTTTGCAGTTTGCCAGAAGCCATGTGGGGGACACAGTAAACATGTGGAAGAAGATGCTCTGGTCAGATTAACCTTTTTAGCTTAAAAGCAAAATGCTATGTATGGTAGAAAACTAACACTGTACATCACTCTGATTACACCATCCCCACCATGAAACATGGTGGTGGCAGCAGCATGTTGTGGGGATGCTTTTCTTCAACAGGGACAGCGAAGCTGGTCAGAGTTGATGGGAAGATAGAGGGAGCCTAATACAGGGCAATCTTAGAAAAAAACTGCAAAAGACTTGAGACTGGGCTATTCTATTCTATTCTATTCTATTCTATTCTATTCTATTCTATTGTTACATTGTAGTAATAAATTAAATAGTTCAACTCACCATAATGCAGAATCAGTGGGAGCCTTGAGCATGTTACATGCCACTGTCGCCTGCCACCAGATGCGGAATGTCACTTGCAATGCTGCCTGCCACCAGATGTGGATTATCACTTGCCACGTTACCTGTCACCAGATGCAGGATGTCACTTGCCACACTGCCTGCTACCAGATGTGGATTGTCACTTGCCATGTTGCCTTGTCACCAGATGTGGAATGTCACTTGCCATGTCACCTGCCACGTTGCCTGTCACCAGATGCAGAATGTCACTTGCCATGCTGCCTGCCACCATTGCATTGGTGGCAACACTGGTACATTGAGCACAGAGGCCTAACCAGTGGTGGGTGAAGGCAGGAGAGTGGTGATGAGAAGCAGGTGGTGAGAGATGATGTCATCTCTCTGCTCCCTGACACACATCTAACATTGAGGCTGACAGAACACTGGTTGTGAGGGCAGAAGAGCGGTGATACTGGAGGGCAGAGAGAGATGATGTCAACTCTGCTTGCCCAGCCGTTCACTTCTTCCATCCACCCAGCTCTCTTATGCCGGCCGCCCGGCTCTTTCATGCTGCCCGCGCGCCCAGGTGTCTCATATCGGCCACCCACGGGCCTGGCTACAGAAAGGCCGTGGCCCGGTAGTCGGCCGTGGCCCAGTGGTTGACAACCCCTGGTTTAGAGCAAAGCATATTCATGTGTTAGAATGGCCCAGTCAAAGTCCAGACCTAAATCCAATTGAGAATCGGTGGCAAAGAAAATTGCTGTTCACAGACACTCTCCATCCAATTTGACAGAGCTTGAGCTATATTGCAAAGTACAATGAGCAAAAATGTTACTCTCTAGCTGTGAAAAGCTGAGACATCCCCAAAAAAAGACTTGCAGCTGTGTAATTGCAGTGAAAGCTGGTTCTACAAAGTATTGACTTAGGGGGGCTGAATATAAATGCGCACCACGATTTTCACTAATTTTTTGGGAAAAAAAATAAAATTTATTTTCCTTCCATTTCACAATTATGTGTCACTTTATGTTGGTCTATCACATAAAATCCCAACAAAATACATTTACATTTTTGGTTGTAACATGACAAAATGTGGAGAATTTCCAGAGGTATGAATACTTTTTCAAGGCACTGTAGTTTGTTAGAATACATTACTGGTTGCATGACTAAAGAGAACCTGTCAAATAGAAACAAAACTATGAAACCTAGCCTAGTATATGTTACTATGCAACAGGTTATTTTTTTTAAACTGAACTTTAGGGTCTGTGGTAAAAAATACCAGTTAAAGCAGGGGTCCCTCAGCTATCTGGGCAGCATATCACACTGACTAGGACCACCATGCAGGGCTGACTCTGTGTACACCTTTGGTGGCGTTCCTTCTCTCAAAACTTTTCCCCTCAAATTTTCCCTACTGACCTGATCTAGTGAGGATGTTGGCCAATGTGGGCCCCCTCTTTTTGACCATCCATTCCGAATTCTTGTGAGATGCCAGGCAGCTCTGGGCATGGGATTCCTGCATAACGGACTGCAGTTACATTATATGTGATAAATCTGGTATATGAATGCTTCTTCACCTAACAATCCCTGAGGAAGGCTGCTTAACAATTGAAACACGTTGGTGATTGCTGAATGCATGGTAATTCAATGTGCCTCTACATGTCTTTCTTATCTATGTATAGGAAGGCAATGTATATTATTGTGCATTTATAGTGACCAGTGGATTTTAAAAGCTACTTACTCATCACTGTGTGCTTGTGTTGGGGGGGGGGGGGGGTGGGGTGATGTGAAGGGCACAGAGGACACTGTTTGAGAGGGGGACAAAGGGCAGTGCTTGGGTGGGGGGGGGGGGGGTGATGCGAAAGGGACACAGGTCACTACTTTGGGGGATGGGGGGGCAGAGGACACTGCTTTTAGTCGCAGAGGATACTACAGTGGTGGGGGGGGGGGGGGATAAGAAGTAGGACAGCAGAGCACACTGTTTTTGGGAGGGTACAAGAAACTACTGGAGGATTGCACTTTGTTGCACCCAAACAAGATAATATGAAAATAATATTTATAAAAAAGGAATATGTTTATTGTACAAAGCCATAAAATGTACATTTCTCCTACCTGACAGTGTATGTACTGCATAACGGAGATCAGGAGACAGCATAGTGCTGGATGGAAGGCAGGAGTGGGAGCTGCCGGAGTTATGCCCCGTACACACGTTCCGATTATCGGACCACAAAAGTCGCTTTCGGACAGATCGTTCGATAATCTGATCGTTAGTACGCAGCTTTCGACAGCCGATCACGACAGTCCGTCCAACTAAATCCGAAGGAACAAACAGGAAAACTTTGGTCGGATGACAGCCCATCGTACGACAGTCGTGTAGTCAGTACAGTATGCGTCCGATAAAAGTCATTAGACAAACACCACGCATTATCGGAAACATGAAAATAAACCAGAAGGACACACAGGTCACACGTTTTTGACATCATTTAAAATACGTAGCTACGCACGACGGAAGATTTTTCCAGAATCGTACGACAAAAGTCTTACACACATTTTGCACTGTTGTATTCAATCTTAGTTGTATACAACAAAATGTGAACGATCGGTCTTACGATAATCGGAACGTGTGTACGGGGCATTAGGTTTTCATAATAACAAGCTGGTGATTGGTTTTTAGAATGCCAGGTGGTTCTAGTAACCAATCACCTGCTGGTTAAATTGAAAAGTTAACTCTGGCAGCTCCCGACCCCCATGATCCATCCAGCACTATTCTGGTAGTGGAGGGTGGAGGAAGCAGATCCTAGTTAACAATCTACCTGTTGGCTGCCCACGGTCGGCCAGTAGATCTCAGTCCAGGGTGTGTCGACCCCCAAGTTAACGTTACAAACCATTAAGTCACTGGAGAAAGGAGGCAATTGTCACTGCAATATCCTTATGTGTTCAGCATTACTATGCGGAATCACCCATATTGGTTGTATGAGAGCACTCAATTCTATGTGAACTGACTCCAGGGAAGGAATATTTGGTGGGCCACAATGTCTATTTTCTAATGGCGGCAGCAGCAGCAAGGCATAGTGATATTTTATAGAAGATGAGTATGAAATATTTACAGGTTTTCCTTTTATGGTATTATGCTCTTCCTCTATCTTGCTCTCAAATATAGTCTTGTCATTTTTTTTTTACACCTCTGCTTTATTAAATACTTTGATTTCATCGCTCTTCATTATATTGATTTTTAAACATGTAGAAAAAGAGGCTTGTATAATTCGTGAACTCTAGTAAAACCTCTTCGGCTGTACTCCTCGCTCTCTCTCAAGTTAAAAAGTGTGTTGGAGGATCAATCTAGTAGCGTAGTATCTCTGTATGATTGATGGGTTTACAAGTGTTTCTCTAGTTTTCTCAAGGATCATGAACTGTTTCAGTTTTCAACTGAAGCTTGGTTGCTTTCTTTAATTGTAGTTTTTTTTTTTTATGTATTATGTAATTAGCTCTGTACGTATCAGAAACCATGAATCAGACTGAGACAGAAGTACAGTTAATAATAATCAAAAAAAGGTAAACAGAGTAAACTTAGTCAAAACATAGCCAGAGTTCAGGAACCGCAACGGATAGTCAGACAAGCCAAAATGTCAGGGAGGCAGAGATGAGCGTAGTAGAACAGCAAGCAGAATCTGGAGCCAGAGAAAGTCTTTAAATGGAACACAGGAGAGCGTCTCTAGAAATGTGACCAAGGCGAAGGAAGAGATCATCTGGGCTGGACAGCTTAAGTAGGCAGGACTGACGAGCAGGATATCGTCTACAGGGGAGTCACTGTGGAGAGATAGAAGCTGGCAATTAGCCGACAGCTGAGCGGCCAGCTTTGAGAAGGAAGGGCTGCAGCTCCCCTCTCTGGGATCTGTGAGAACCGAGCCATCGGCGGTGTTCGGTGGCTCTGTTCTCAATGTAGAGATGGCGAGGGACCGATGCTGCATCCACCTAGGTAAGTATAATGGGGCAAAAAGAAAAAACCCATACTTCCCTTTTAATTACAAACCTTCCCTCACAGACCTATTTGTCAAACAGCAACTTGTGGGCACTGTTCAAAAATAGGAAGCGGCTACCCCTGTGCTCTGTGTTGTGTTCCTTATGGTCAGCATCCTGTCACATGACCCAGCGTACAGGGGAAACCTGACCTTGATTCCTGGCAGTGCACTATGGTTACTATTCACCAAAGTACGTTTTGAGAGAATGGGCTTTGTGAGAAATAATTATAACTATGTCAAGCCACTGCAAGGCAAGGTGGTAATCAATAAACCCTATACCACCAAAGTCGGGCATTAAAACTACTTATGGGATTCATAGCCACGTTGTTGCTGGCTCCTAGAAATATGGGAAGATGTGTACAAGCTTAGCTTATCCAGTAAAGGGACAGTATAATTTCTGACCATGCTGTATTCCCAAAACTCAGGGCCCATTTATATGCATTGTACAAAAATGTGGCAACCTCCCCAACCTATAACTGGCCTTTGTAGCAAGGTGTACATGGAAGGCAATGCACAGCACAAACAAAAAGATTTCCCAGCTTACTTGCCAGCCTGCAAAACAACCAAATTGGCCCTTTCTAACAGTTTATGTTAAGAACAGAGGGTTTTGTATGCACACCTTTGCAAATATATGTGTAAGCTGCAGTGCGCACGCAAAGGGACCTCTGTATATACTGCAGTTCTAACTCTAAATTTTCAGAGCCTCCATAGTAGGAGCACAATGTAAAAATGCATAGATTATGGGCAGGTATGCCTGGAGGGAGCCCATCCCTCCTTAAAGTTAGAGGGATGCACATGACGCCCATAAAAAGCACTGCTGGGGTGGGCTTCCTCCAGGTATGCCTGCCCTTAATCTATATATTCTTATATGTGCTCCTACTATGGAGGCTATAGAAATTTAGAGTTGGACTGCAGTATATACAGAGATCCCTTGACATGGGCACTGTGACTTACTCATATATTTGCAAATGTGTGCAAACAAAACCCTTGTAATGTAAACAGGGTCAGTGTGGTTGTTTTGCAGGCTGGCTGGTAAGTGTGCTGGGCCCTTTTATATGCATATATTGGCCAGATCAGGCAAAGTTTTGCTTTGTCCTGCACCCGGTACCTACCTACTAAAAAAATAATAATTTAGGTTTCATATAGTATACAGATGACAAAAATACAAGTCATATCTCAACATAGTTTGCATTTAGACATTTTAACATAAAGTATAGTGTAATCACAAAGACATAACCGTTTGACCTATTTCCCCCATTCACAGCATGCGCACAGGCACACAGCATAATCACTCAATAATCAGGGGTTTTGGTTTTGTGTTTTTATTGGGAACAAGGAACTTGGATGGGGAGCATGGAATACCCCAAACTGTAAAAAAAAAAATTAATGTAGAACACGAGGACTGCTAGGCATCTGACAGCGCAGTACAAGCTGTATTGCACAACTTAGGCTGCAATGTACTTCATCCTGCTTAGTAGTAATACAATGCCTGCTTGTTTTGTACTGCTCCTGGCTGTACTAAGCACTGTCTTTGAACATGGCGCACTCTTGGTTGTCTTACACAACTCCTGGCAGCATCCAGTACTGATTTGTAATCATCCCACGGTCACTTCTCCAATGAGTTGCTGGATCAATTACTCATATCCTGGCTTTTTGTCCAAATGCTGGCCCTTTCTCTCTCTCTGCGATAGGGTCCCCAGCTAGTCTTAACTGGGACATTAAAAGCTTCACTAAACTCCTGTGGCTTCTCTCCTCCTCTCTTCCCTAGGGGCAGAGCACCCCGCACATGGGTCTCCTCCAGATGGCTGGACCCTGGAACTCTGCTCCCTAGCTTCTAGAGTTTAGAGTGTTTATAGACTTCCCAGCCACCTACTGGACCACCCTTTCCAGGAATTGGCTATGGATCCACAAACATTAAGGTGACTGATTCTGCACTCCATCCCACTATACTTCTGCAGATATGCAGAAGACAAGGAAGTAGCAGAACAGCAGCCTGTGAGACACTGAACAGACCCAAACAATGTACCCCCTGTTTTTCTGCCTACAGAGGAGCTAAATAAATTTACCTATCAGCCTACTCTGCACCTTTTGTTGTGCGCTGGAAATAATCAGTGGTTACCTGCAGGCAATTGGAGAGCCTCAATTAATGTCCCTGGACCACTTTTCAGGGTAAACCTGTAGGTTTTCTTTTAGAGAAACCTTTAAGAGTGTCTGTACACACCAAGTGTGGTCAGACAGCTTTGGGAAGCTATTCCAGTGCAGTCCAGGCAAAATTCTTTGTCACCTACCTGGTCAAAAAAGAAAAAAGAAAAAAAAAAGGAAATGTGATGCGCCATGGTTGACGCAACTGCACCAGGTGTCCTGTCATGCTACAGGACACCAACAGATGTGTTCTGGTGCAGCCGCTGGTATGACCAGGCTCTTAGACAAAAAAATATATATATATGTATAAAAAGTAAAATGGCAATTTAACTGTGTTTAAGTTTTTTTATTTTTCTATTCCCTTTTTAGAAGAGATAACTATCATACAATTTCTGAATTTTAAATCTAAATCAGCCTTTTAAAAAAAAATATTTGGTTCAGTCCCACTGTAAACTCCCCTCTCCTTCCCTTGGTGCCAAGGATTGAGAAATTAGCTTTGAGATAGTGGGTGACAACCTGACGTTATTAGCATGTACTCGTGATTTTGATACCTGATTAAGGCCGGGTTCACACCGCTGCGATGCAGGAACGCCGCGAATCCGCGGCGTTTTCCCGCATCGCATTACTCCCGCCGGCAGTTCACACTGCCCTATGCGGACGGCTGGGAGTGTCAATGATATGTTAATGACACCCCCAGATCCGTCCGCATATCGCAGTGCAATCTGCCGACTTGCACAGGAATCGGATCGCATGGTGTGAACCCCCATGCGATCCGATTCTGTTGCAGACCAAAAAAAGGGTCCCGTGCGAGTTTGCTGCGGGAGCGATGCGAATTCAGCCATACTATCTGTATGGCTGAACTCGCATCGCTACGGAGATCGGATGTGATTTGCGGTGCGAATCACATCCGGATCTCCCCCCGCAGCAGTGTGAACCCTGCCTTAAGGTAACCTGTCAGAAACAAGGAAACTGCCACTTTTGGCATGTTTTAAAAGGTGAGCCTTAAGCCTCGTACACACAAACGGATTTTCCACAGACAAAATCTCAGACTTTTGTCCGAAGGGCATTGGCCAGGAACTTGTCTTGCATATAAACGGCAAGGAATTGTCGGCCAACAAACACGAACGCAGTGACGTAGTACGTGTTTTTTCAGATCTTTAGCGCCACCCTTTGGGCTCCTTCTGCTAATTTTGTGTTATTCGAAGTTTGGTGAGCGTTGCTTTACGCTTTTCAGTTTGCGCTTTTTATTTAGTTTCTGAACCGCCGTTTGTCAACCAGACATGTTGCGGAATCGGAGAAGATAACGTGTTATTTATTATTGGCCTTGGAGTTATTCCTTTGACCCAAGTCCAGTCCAGGAACAGGAGGAGGAGGATTTCTTGGACCAAAAATTGGTTGCTTTATTAAGCTTGACCAATTAAGTCAAATGCCTTTGCTGCGGGAGCTCCAGGAGAATAATCCAGATGATGGAATTATCTCTGGATGATGGACCCCTGCTTTCACCAACTCTTGGCATTGGTGACCCCCTATATTAAGATGCAGGACACATGCTTGAGGCTTTTATTTTATTTTTTGGTTGAATAATGATTTGATTTGGTATATTTTCTATATTTTTGGATGCATAGAATGCACTTTGTTGGTTAAGTTCTATTGGCAGATAGCATGTCTAATTTTATTTGTTTTCTTTTCAATGCACAATAAAAAAATTGTGTAGAATAATACTTTGCTATGTGTTTTACTTCAAATGACAGTTTAGGAGTAGGCAGTCATATTTTAAAATGTAAAAATTAACAAGGGACACCAACATAGTTGTATCTTCAATCTAAAACCTACGGGATAATGGTGTTGTGGTAACTTGACCCCCCCCCCCCCCCCAAATAAATAACAAGAATTATATTCTTGATATCACTAGAAAAAAAAAGGTTTTAAAAATTCTTTAGCAATAACTACATCAGTATCACCAGCAAAGCAGCTTCATTATTATCCCATTAAAGCGGAAGTAAACCCTGATGGGTGTTACTTCCTCTTTCATTCCCTGCAAAGGCAAAGCATAATGGACTACTATGCATCGCATAGTAGCCCATTATGTGTCACTTACCTGACACAGGAGCCAGCGAAGTCGCCGCTGTCCCCTGTAGTCCGCCGCATCCATCTTGTTGGTGGGGTCGCGCAGCTCCGCCGCTGTCATTCGGCGATGACGTCACTCCCGCGCATGCGCACGGGAGCCGACACGCGCGGCAGCTCCATTCTTGGAAATGCCGCGCTCAGTGTGCCTGCTCGCCGCTGTCTACGGCGCATGCGCCGTAGACATCGGTGCCCGTTTTTGGGCAAATATCTCCTAAACCATAAAGGTTTAAGAGATATTGCTTGGACCTACAGGTAAGCCTTAATCTAGGCTTACCTGTAGGTCAAAGTGGTTTGTAAGGGTTTACAACCACTTTAAAGAAGAAGAGAATGTGCGCTGCTTTTTGAGATTTCATAATTTGCCTCGTCACAAATGTTAATTCTCCATTACGAATGCTAGTTTACAAGACCGACTACTTCTGGCTCGTCCTTGCTTCCAAGCATGCATGTTTGTACTTTGGACTTTTGTCTGACGGACTTGTGTACACATGCTCAGAAAATCCAACAACAGACATTTGTCAGCGAAATTTTTTTATAAACCTGCCATCCAACATTTGTCCGACAATAATTTTCCGATGGAGCATACACACGGTTGGATTTTCCGCCAACAGCCTGTCATCACACCATTCCCGCCGGAAAATCTGATCCTGTATACGCAGCTTTATTCTTGTTTCCCTGTTTAGCAAGTTACTGACCCCAAAGAATTATACATCTCACAGTTATCCAATTCGTTTTTCTGAATGCTTTTTTCAGGTAACGATGTGCTAAGTGGTAAAGCAGAGTGAAGATTGACCGCCCTGGAAATCGCACATTTTTAAAAATTTAGTAGGGACAGCCTATGCATTTCTATCCTGACAAGGTCTCTAATTCATACATAGCCTACAGATCCCATATTCCCCTGCGGTTATCTAATGATGGAGGGAAAAAAATAAGTTGATATACTATGCTGTATGGGTTTGCTCGCAGCAGGGATCTTCATCAGAATAATGAAGTAATTAATGTGCCTGCTGTGAAGAACCTCTTGTAATCTGTATATATCATTAAGATCTTGAGTTCAATTTTTTTTAATACTTTGATGATTAGATTTTGGAAAGCTGAATCTTGGTTTAGGCTTTTTTTTTTCTCAAACCATCTGCAAAATTATACTGTTCAATCCCTGGAAATAATTTTTTTGAGAGCGTTTATCACCTGCCCTTGGTTGTGATGGTTCTAGCACCTTTTTACGCAAAGCAGAAATTCATTGATTGTGAATGTGTTAGCCAGGGTTTCGTTGTGTAGAATTCGGAATATTTGAAAGGCAGATTGAAATCCCCTATCTCATTAGAACCCCATTTTGTAATAACCAAGAGGGATCTTAATTTATCAGTCCTGTAAGCAACATCGGAATCTTTTTCCTACAGAGCTGGGCTCACAGGCTCCCGATTGTGGTGCCCATAGTGCACCAGTTCATTGGTAATGATGTGCTAGTAATTGTTACTTACAGGTGGAACTGCATGGGAACATTGTAATTACAATTTGTAATGTCTTTTTTTTTTTTTTTTGCTTATAGGGCAAAAAAAAAAAACGCAGAGGTGATCAAATACCACCAAAAGAAAGCTCTATTTGTGGGAAAAAAAGGATTTGTTTGGGTACAGCGTTGCACGATCGTGCAATTGTCAGTTAAATCGACACAGTGCATAACACGAAAAGTGCTCTGGTCAGGAAGGCGATACATTCTTCCGGGGCTGAAGTGGTTAAAAGCTCTTCACAAACATATATATTTGTAGGAGCTCTACCACTGAAAACAAATTACAGGTCTCACATTAGGTTGGGATCGTTTTTGGCTGTGGGAAAACCCTAGTAAGGATGGGAGGGTAATAATTCCTATGTGTATTTGCACCGTGGCTCACTCTCTTTCAATGTCTGCATTTTATGATCCCTTGAAATTAAACGCTTGGTTTCTTGAAAGGCAATTTTTTTTTCTCTTTACAGCTAAAAGCACTAGTTGTAAATTTAGAGTGGATTTCAAATCCATTAATTCCTAATACAGTTCTTTGAAGTGAGGTGTTCACTTCTGCTGGCCTGGCAAATGTATTACGTTTTAGATCAAACATTACCAAAATGTCACTTACGTCTGTTCCAACAGACAGAAGAATAGGGTAAATATTCTTGTGCACTGGACCATGTGTGTTCCTTTAGTGTAGCTATACAAAATGTTCAGACTATCCATGCAAAATACGCATGCTAAAATAAGTGCTGGGCTCAGGACCTTGGTGCCAAGTCTGCAGCCTGGTGTGGCCCTCCCAAGCCCCATCAGTAGAATTCCAGGATAAACCTAAAAACCTCCCCCAACACCTATGCTGACTAACCCGTGTAAGATAGATGTATATACTTATATGTTTTCAGCCCGCTCTGGCCCAGTCACATGATCCAGCTCCCCTGTGTTAGCCATCTGTGGCTGCAGGGGAGAGGAGGGAGCTCTGACAGTGGATGGGTCGACTCATAGGAGTCTAAATGGGGAACAGCACCACTCCAGACATTTCTAGCCATTGTCAGCGCTCCCTCCCCTGCAGCTGCTGTTGGCTGACGCATGGGAGTCGAATCACGCGACTGGGCCAAACCAGGATAAAAATAGGTAAGTATATGCAGTATATTTTTCTTACACAGGTTAGTCAACATTGGTGTTAGGAGTGTGGATGGACATTTTTAAGACTAGTTTGGTTTAGCATGGAATTCCACTTTAAAGCAGTGTTCCGGCTTCCCCCTTCAAAAATGGCCACCCCAAACTTACATGAATCATGGAAATGCTGGGTTAAGATCACACACCATTTTTTTATTTTTTTTTAGGGGTGGAGATAGGGGAATGGGCCTGCTCTCAGGCTTCCCCTCATTTCTTTTTCCTCCTTTTTATTGTTGCTAATTTAGACGGCCCAGAAGAATTAAGAGTATATGCCGCGTTGTAGATTTACTTATGTATTTAAGTGTATGTTAGAGGATAGATCCATTCATGTACCTAATGTATTTATGTATATATGTGTACTTCAAAAATGTCTTGTATTTGTATGAATGATTTGCAAATTGTTTTGCAAAGTATGTAAGATTTTTTTAAATGTGTAAAAATTTAATAAAAAATAATTTAAACTAAAAGATTACACACCATCTATCCAATCACTCTGTATCCAATCAGGCAGGCCCTTGCACTACATACACCCTGTTCCAAATTATTATGCCAATGATATTTTTCTCATTTACCTAAATAATTTATGTAAACAACAGTCAGCATATATAAAGAACTGAAAATTGTCATTTGTTTTGTTTGCAGCATATTAACTGAAATCAAAAGCTATTTCAATCAAACTTTGAACAACATTTTAACTTTATAAACATTTGAACAGGTCACGTTACATTTTAACATAGGACCCCTTATTTAATAGCAGCTCCACAAGTCTTGCATCCATTGAACTTGTGAGTTTTTGGACAGTTTCTGCTTGAATTTGTTTGCAAGATGTCAGAATAGCCTCTCAGAGCTGCAGTTTGGATGTAAACTGTCTCCCACCCTCATAGATCTTTTGCTTGAGGATGCTTGAAAGGTTCTCAATAGGATTGAGGTCAGGGGAGGATGGAGGCCACACCATGACTTTCTCTCCTTTTATCCCCATAGCAGCCATTGATGCAGAGGTATTCTTTGCAGCATGAGATGGTGCATTGTCATGCATGAAGATGATTTTATGACAGAAAACATAGTTCTTCCTTCTGTACCAGGGAAGGAAGAGGTCAGTCAGGAACTTCACATACTTTGCAGAGGTCATCTTTACACCTTCTGGGACCCTAAAGGGGCCGACCAGCTCCCTTCCCATGATTCCGGTCCAAAACATGACTCACCACTGCCTTGCTGACATTGCAGCCTAGTTGGAACAGGGCAGCCGTCCGCCAACAATCCACTACTCCATCCATCTGGACCATCCAGGGTTGCATGGCGCTCATCAGTGAACAGGACTGTTTGAAAATTAGACTTCATGTATTTTTCTTCCCAATGCAGCCATTTCTGCTTGTGAGCATTGGTTAGTGGTGGCCGAATGGAAGGTTTATGCATAGACTTGTGCACAACGGGAAATTTCGTTTAGTTTCGGTTCATTGTCATTCGTAAAATACATCATTTCGTTCTGTTATATTCGTTATGTTACGTTAATACGTTTTCGTATTATTCGTAAGTGTCGAATTCATTCGTTCGTATTCGTTGAAATTCGCTATTTATGTATGTATAGACATTCGTAATAATGATTCGTAGTTTGGAAAGTCGTTTGTTTATTGAATCTTTTAACACACACAATGACAACGTCTCTTCTCCTCGGCTCAAATACAATACAACACCCTTCTAACGCAGTTCTCAGGAATGCACTTTGCCAGTAATCCATCCTCCGGCACAAAATTAATTAGCTGATTGGACTATAAGATTTACTTTGAGCTGACCTTTTGTTTCATTAGATCTTTAAAGAATTACCGAATCATGTCGAATTCATTCAAATTCATTTGTTATATTTCTTTTCGTATTCGTTGTTATTCGTTATTTTTTTATTCGGCGTTTGGATGCATCTGAATGTCCGAAAGATGCAAAATTTGGCCGAATTTTGATCCGTTACGAAACGAATTGCACAAGCCTATTTATGCACAGTTGCAAGACTCTGGAGGACTCTACACCTTGATGTCCATGGGACTTCAGAGGCACCAGCAGCTTCAAATATCTGTTTGCTTTCTATCTCCCTAAGTACCTGTATTTCTTCCGTAACACCCCCACACACATCCCCAGGACTTTCTTCCGGATGCTCGAGAATCTGCTGATATCCCTTGTCTGGGCTGGGAAGCCCCCCAGGGTGGCCAGGAAGATACTATATCTCCCATTATCGGGGGGGGGGGTCTGGCACTACCGAACTTTCAGATTTACTATTGGGCGGCCGTTCTGGTCACAGTTTGGTGGTGGTTTTCCCAGCCCAGACAAAACCCGGCGGCCATCCTTGGTTCGTTTGCAGCTCTGAGTAACCTCCCGTTTCGTGGACTTATGGGAAGCCCAATCACATCTCCCCACATGTGCCCCTATGGGGTAACGCCATGCTCTCCCACCTCGACAGTATCCCAGACCCTTCTCTGTGGGCAAAAAAGGGAATCATCACCTTAAAACACATAGTTCACAAGGGTAGGCTCATGACTTTCCAGGAACTGAGGTGCACATATGCACTTCCAACCTCTTTTCAGTTCAGATACTGGCAGCTGAGGCCTGCCAGGCCTTTGAGACCCAATTCCCTGCCCCCCTGACTTTGGAATCGGACTCCATTGAGCGTCTACTGACTTCCAGAGTAATGGGGAGACCTCTCTCGACTCTATACCTTTATCTTACAGTAGAATATGACAACAAAACTGACCAAATCCTGGGAGAAATGGAGGGCAGACATCCCTTCCTTGGGTGCGGAAGAGTGGGAGGAGTGTCTGACCTCATACATTCCCTCTATGATTGCCACAAAAGACAGGTTTATACAATTTAAGTTTCTGCATAGGGCCTACTTCACACCACAGAGGTTGGCGCATATTTACCCTCACAGAGATCCTACCTGTCAAAGATGTAAACAAGAGGTGGGTACTTTCTGGCACATGGTCTGGTGCTGTCCCAAACTCCAGCCCTACAGGACAGCAGTGGTTTCTACGCTAAATTATGTGACCTGGTCGAATCTCCAGGTTGACCCTCAAACACTACTTTTAAGCCATCTGCCAGACATTGAGGGGAATAGATATAGCAAACTGTGTCTTACATTCTCATTGTACTATGCCAGACGTGAGATTCTCTTGAGATGGAAATTAAAAGACCCAGAATACATCCCCCCTCCCCCTGGCAGGAACACCGGGAGAAAGCAGGCGGGCGGCCCCCACGTGGAGCCAGATCAGCCCAGGAGAAAGGAGCTCCGGCCAGCTTTTACACACACACACACATATATATATATTTTTTTAACATTGTTAAATTCCTTCTTAAAAGCAGATAGCTTCTGAACGTTACTTGGTTTCGACCTCTTGCAAACACCTGTAAGGCAGAGCACGGAAAGAAAAAAGTAGGAAAACATGCCCATTAGCTTTGCTGTACTACTCGAGTAAACAGAAAGCTGCTGACAGGAGGAGAGAACAGACATGGGGGGTTATTTTACAAAAGGCAAATCCACTTTGCACTACAAGTGCACTTGAAATTGCACTGAAAGTGCAGTTGCTGTAGATCAGAGAGGGACATGTAAGGAAAATAAAAAACAGCATTTTATCTTGCACATGATTGGATGATAAAATCAGCAGAGCTTCCCCTCATTTCAGATCTACC
Source organism: Lithobates pipiens (assembly GCF_037356315.1). Classification (NCBI taxonomy): domain Eukaryota; kingdom Metazoa; phylum Chordata; class Amphibia; order Anura; family Ranidae; genus Lithobates; species Lithobates pipiens. The sequence continues at coordinate 228,799,836 of NW_027507686.1, read as the reverse complement.
CCTTGAATTTACATTGACTGCACTTCCAAGTGCACTTTCAGTGCAATTTCAAGTGCACTTGTAGTGCAAAGTGGATTTGCCTGTTGTAAATAACCCCCATCGTGAACTAAACAATTAGGCTTCAACCACATCAATACCGGGCACTTTCGCCCCCTTCCTACCCAGACCAATTTTCATCATTCATCGCTCTCGCACTTTCAGTAAGAGTTGCGCGGTCATGCTACGCTGTACCCAAGTGAAATGTTTATCATTTTTTTCGCAAAATAGAGCTTTCTTTTGGTGGTATTTATTTACGGCTCAGGCCGTGTACACACGGGCGGACTGTTCGCTCAACTTTGTCCGCTGAACAGTGTTTCAGCGGACAGTCCGCTCGTGTGTGGGGCTTCAGCGGACAGTTTCAGCGGACAGTTTGACGAACAAAGTTTTTGGGAAATTCTGAAAAACTGTCCGCTGAAACTTGGTTTGAGCGGACAGTCCGCCCGTGTGTAGGCCACTTTCGAAATGAGCAAACTGTTCCCGCTCGGAGGAAAGTCTGCTCATTTCGAGCGCGTCTCCAGGTAGGCGGGGCCCGCGAAGGAGACGTCGCGGGCCCCGCCGCCTGGTATGGACTTAAAGGGGAACCCCAACGCCGAAAAAAATCGGCGTGGGGGTCCCCCCAAAGTCCACAACAGACCCTTGTCCGAGCACGCTACCCGGCCGGCCAGAAAAGGGGGGCGAGCGAGCGCGCCCCCCCTCCCGAGCCGTACCAGGCCGCGTGCCCTCAACATGGGGGGTGCCTTGGGGAAGGGGGGGCCGCGCGGCCCCCCCACCCCAAAGCACCTTGTCCCCATGTTGATGAGGACAAGGGCCTCTTCCCGACAACCCTGGCCGTTGGTTGTCGGGGTCTGCGGGCGGGGGGCTTATCGGAATCCGGGAGCCCCCTTTAATAAGGGGGCCCCCGGATACCGGCCCCCCACCCTATGTGAATGAGTATGGGGTACAATGTACCCCTACCCATTCACCTGTAAAATAAAAGTACCCAAAAAAAAAAAACAACACACGAGATAAAATATTTTATTGCACAGCTCCGGGGGTCTTCCGTCTTCGGGGGTCTTCTCGCCGGACTCCTCCGCTATCTTCTTGTAGCTCTTTTGCTAGCGGAGGAGTCCGGCTTTCTTCCTCCCCGCCGCCGGCCTCTTCTCCCGACTTCCGGGGTCTTGTCCCCCTCTTCGGTTCTTCTGCCGGGCCACCGCGCCTTCTTATAGCTCTTTTGCAGGCGGTGGCCCGGTCTTCTGTCGCCGCCGCCTTCCGTTCTTCTGCCGGGCCACCGCGCCTTCTTATAGCTCTTTTAGAGGCGGTAGCCCGGTCTTCTGTCGCCGCTGTCGCCTTCCGGTCGCCTTCCGTTCTTCTTCTTGTTCTTCTTCTTCTTCTTCTCCAGGAGATGTTGACACGTCGCTCTCTCCGGCCGGAATGCCAGAGCCACGCTGTGCGGCCACTTATATAGTGACAATGGGGCGGTGTCACATGGTATATGTCACATGGTGACCCCGCCCCCTTACGATGTCATAGTCCCCATGTGACATCAACCCATGTGACCAACCCATGTGACATATACCATGTGACACCGCCCCATTGTCACTATATAAGTGGCCGCACAGCGCGGCTCTGGCATTCCGGCCGGAGAGAGCGACGTGTCAACATCTCCTGGAGAAGAAGAAGAAGAAGAACAAGAAGAAGAACGGAAGGCGACCGGAAGGCGACAGCGGCGACAGAAGACCGGGCCACCGCCTCTAAAAGAGCTATAAGAAGGCGCGGTGGCCCGGCAGAAGAACGGAAGGCGGCGGCGACAGAAGACCGGGCCACCGCCTGCAAAAGAGCTATAAGAAGGCGCGGTGGCCCGGCAGAAGAACCGAAGAGGGGGACAAGACCCCCGAAGTCGGGAGAAGAGGCCGGCGGCGGGGAGGAAGAAAGCAGGACTCCTCCGCTAGCAAAAGAGCTACAAGAAGATAGCGGAGGAGTCCGGCGAGAAGACCCCCGAAGACGGAAGACCCCCGGAGTTGTGCAATAAAATATTTTATCTCGTGTGTTGTTTTTTTTTTTTGGGTACTTTTATTTTACAGGTGAATGGGTAGGGGTACATTGTACCCCATACTCATTCACATAGGGTGGGGGGCCGGTATCCGGGGGCCCCCTTATTAAAGGGGGCTCCCGGATTCCGATAAGCCCCCCGCCCGCAGACCCCGACAACCAACGGCCAGGGTTGTCGGGAAGAGGCCCTTGTCCTCATCAACATGGGGACAAGGTGCTTTGGGGTGGGGGGGCCGCGCGGCCCCCCCTTCCCCAAGGCACCCCCCATGTTGAGGGCACGCGGCCTGGTACGGCTCGGGAAGGGGGGCGCGCTCGCTCGCCCCCCTTTCCTGGCCGGCCGGGTAGCGTGCTCGGACAAGGGTCTGTTGTGGACTTTGGGGGGACCCCCACGCCGATTTTTTTCGGCGTTGGGGTTCCCCTTTAAGTACATTCCAGGCAGCGGAGCCCGCGACGTCTCCGTCGCGGACCCCGCCTACCTGCACACGCGCTCGAAATGAGCGGACTGTTGCCTCGTGTGTGGGTGAGTCCGTTCATTTCAAAAGTTGCGCGGACTTAGTACGACGAACAAAGTTTGCCGTATTTGTCCGCTCAAAAAGTGCCGTGTGTGGGCGTGTTCGTTCATTCAAAAGTTTGAGCGGACTGTTTGACGAACTTAGTTTCGGCAGACAGTCCCCACGTGTGTACGCGGCCTCAGTTTTTTGCGATATAAGCGAAAAATGAAAGAGCGGAAATTTGAAAAAAAAAAAAACAACTATTTTCTTTATTCTATTTTAAAAGAAATCCAATAAAATCGAATTTTGTCATAAATTTAAGCCAAAGTGTATTCTGCTACATGTTTTTGGTAAAAAAAAAAAATCAGTTGAGCGTATAATAATTGGTTTGTCACAACTACAAACCCTAACCCTTCATGACACCTGGCGCACTCTTCATCCGAACACGAAAGACTTCACTTTCTTCTCCCCCCGCATTCTAAATATTCCAGAATTGACCACTTCTTCCTTTCGCAAGCGGACATTCAGTATTTGACCAATGCCACGATCGAATCCCTATTACTCTCTGATCACAATCCCATCCCGGTTACCCTTACATTCACACAATGTAGCCCTAGATCTGTTGTCTGGCGACTTGATGACTTTACTTCTTGACGCAGAAAATAAGGCCACAATCGGGGAATGTCTTTCGCACTATTTCCATGAGAACTCTAACCTCGAGACGCCACCCGCATCGGTCTGGACGGCGCACAAATGCGTCATATGCGGATTATTCATCTCCCTGGCAGCTAAACGACACAAGTGCAAAAAAGCTATTTTAGACTCCTTATATTTGCGCATTCACTCACTGGAACGCTTACATAAACGTTTTCTAGCTGATACTCACCTTAATGAGCTTATCGCTGCCAGGGAACTTCTTTTGGAAGAACTCCAAAAAACTCTTCGTCGTAAATTCGCCCTATCCAACAAAATTTTCTATGAATTTGGAATAAGGTGGGTAAATTCCTAACGAGAGCCCTGCAGACTAAAAAAGCGAAACACACCATACATAAAATCGTGACGCCCAAAGGAGACTCTGTAATAGAAGCATATGCTATTGCGGAACAATTTGTAAACTATTTCCACTCACTATATAATCTTCCGCAACATTCTCCGACTAATGCGGTCGAAGATAGATCGGAACGAATATGGGCTTTTTTGTCTAAATTCTCCCCACCCCCTATTGAGCCTTTGGACCAACAGGTGCTAGATTCCCCCCTGTCTAAGGAAGAAGTGCTCTTCGCCCTCCAACAATTTAAAGCTGGCAAAAGTCCAGGCCCAGACGGCTTATCGGCGGCGTATTATAAAACATTTTCGGATCTGTTGATTCCTCACTTCCTACACACCTTTAATAACCTCACCTCACACGCTCAATCCACTACTGACCTCTTACAAGCACACATTACCTTGATCCCCAAACCTGGCAAGGATGATACGCTGATCCCTAACTACCGCCCTATTTCCCTACTCAATGTGGATATTAAGTTATATGCCAAAATTCTAGCAAACCACATCATGCCCCTGCTTCCACACATAGTATCAACTGATCAAGTCGGTTTTGTCCCTGGCAGAGAAGCCAGGGACAACCCCACCAAGACCCTAAATATACATCATTGGTTTACCACACCCCAAAGCAAAGGTTTCTTTTTATCATTGGATGCTGAGAAGGCGTTCGATAGGGTGGCATGGGTCTACATGTTATCCGTCCTACAACACATCGGTATACCCTCGCGACTGACTCATATGATATCGATCTTGTATTCCACCCCCACCGCTCGTATACGAGTCAATGGCCGCCTATCGAACGCCTTCTCCATCACTGATGGTACACGTCAGGGATGCCCACTTTCACCGATCATCTTTGTTTTAACCTTAGAACCATTGCTTCGCATGCTTAGAGAAAACCCATCCATCCAAGGCATTAACATCAACAACAATCAATATAAAATTGCTGCTTACGCTGATGACATCATGTTATACCTCTCAGATCCAATCACTACTCTCCCAAACCTATTGAAAGACCTTGATGCGTTTTCTACAATTTCTAACCTGAAAAAAAAAATTGAAAAATCGAAGGCGTTAAACGCCTCTTTACCTGACAGAATAGTATCGCAATGCCGCCTCAATTTCCCCTTTTGCTGGGAAAGTGATGCGTTAACTTACTTAGGTATTAAAATCCCCACCGATCTGTCACGGTTATATGAACTAAATTTTGCCCCTGCACTCCTTAGGCTTCAAACAGATCTCCAAAAGTGGCATGGAGGCCCTTTCTTTTGGTTTGGCAGAGTAGCCATTCTAAAAATGAATGTCCTCCCTAAATTACTATATCTATTGCAGGCCATCCCTATAACAATTCCCAAATCCTTTTTTCACTCCTACAAAACACTATGTAGAAACTTTCTTTGGTCTCACCGTTCCCCCCGACTGAGTTGGGCCAAACTCATCCTCCCCAAGCTATGTGGAGGCCTGGGATTACCTGACCTCCATACCTATTACAATGCGACTCTCCTTGCCAGAGTAGTTGATTGGCATATACACCAAAAAGACAAAGCGTGGATACCATTGGAAAACGTGTTTGCCCCGTTCCCTATATCCCATCTACCTTGAATCTCAAAACAGGCCACTCCTTTATCTTGCTCCCAACACCCTTTAATAGGCCCTACCATTCGGGCTCTCCGACAAACGTGCAAATCTCTTCACATTAATGTGCCTCATGGCCCACTAACTCCTCTTTCCTCGAACCCAGACTTTCCTCCGGACCTTACCGTTCTTGGAGCCGGAGACGTTCTTCAAGAAAACATCTACAGAGCTTATCAATTTTTCGACCTGGGGAAGATGTTAACATACCCTGCTATGGTCGAAAAATTCCCTAAGTTACGCCTCCCATTTTTTAAAATTTCTTCAAATCCGACACTTCTTTACATCAACGAGACCATTATCACACTGGCATACAGCCCTTACTCCGTTTGAATCCTTATGTACCAGCTCGGAACCACAAAAACATGTGATTTCAATTATTGTAAAGCTGCTCAGCTCTGACCTCACCCCACAGAAACCCATTCTACAACATTGGGAATCAGATTTACAGGCTACTTTGACCACACAACACTGGGCTTTGATATATGAACACATTCACAAACGGTCTGTTAACGTATCGGCACAAGAAAATCGATACAAAATGTATTCTAGGTGGTACCGCACACCTGATAAAATTCACAAATTCTTCCCAGATGTCCCCCCATCCTGTTGGCGTTGCAATGCTTCACTTGGCAACGTCTTACATATATGGTGGGACTGCCACATACTCCAGCCCTTTTGGAAGGGAATTCACAAAACAATAATTAAAATCACTACCTATCCAGAATTCTCCCCGGCACAATACCTGTTACACACACCGCTCTCAAATAAAACATATAAGACTTCGATAGTCTCACATTTGATAAATGCAGCCACCCAATGCATTCCACGTCATTGGCGCTCTGCGACACCTCCAACTATTGGGGAATGTCTTCGAAAGATGGATAAAATAAAAGAAATGGAAAGACTAATTCATCAAGCGTATGATAGACATGAACAATTTTCCCATAAATGGGCTTGCTAGATACATTTCTGTGCCTCTAAGTCCCTTACCAACGCCACCACTCATACCTAATGTGACTTATTTAAGGTCAGGACACCATTTTTAAAAAAATCTATGCTGGACCGTCTTCCTTTGACTGATATCTGCTAACCCTTCCTCTGCATTCATACCCCACTTTCCCCCCAGGGAAAACATGACCAATTACACTCTATCCTACCTATTTCACCCTTCTTCTCCCTAGAATTTGTGTTCCCCTTCTAATCCTTGTATGCCCCCCTCCCCTCTACACCTGAAGGAACTCCAGTGCCGACCTCCCCTCCCCCTTACTTCTTTACTACACACCTATGACTATATTACATATAACATATACAATGAGATTTCTTTACTGACCCCTATCGGATCTCCTCCCATATTGCACCAAGAAGTTATCACCTCTCAACCATCCACAGTGTGATCCCATTTGGGGTGGATGGCTGCACAGGAGATTCGTTGGGACCCAAAACTATTGAATTGTTCTTTGTTCAGGTATCTATGTTCAATGTATTTGCTCTAAATATTTGTTTATCTATAGTGGCCTTCCCCACTCAAATTGTACGCACTTCTCTTGATTGCTTTTTTACTCTTCAATTGAGTGATCTTCCCATCGTTATTGTTGTACTTTGGTACCCGTACATACTATGCTTGTATTCTGTGATTCTCAATAAACTTTTTTTGGGGGAAAAAAAATAAAAAAAATAATTGGTTTGTGTGATCACGGGCATATGTACGCATGTGATCACGTACAGATGTGCGCAGGTAATCACGGACATATGTGTGCAAATGATCATTGGGACATGTGATTTTACTGTTATATATGTGGGGTACATGTGTTTTGGGGATCATTACTATGTGGGGACATGTGTTTTGGGAACATGTGTGTTTACTTGTGTTCACTGTGTATTTTACATTGTGGGGACATGTGTGTTTTAGACTGTGGGGACACTAGGTTGGTGAACAGTGAGTAAAAAGCTGTAAAAAAACAGCTCATACTCACTGATCACCAGCCGGTTACAGAGATCCGCTCTCCTCTCCTCACCGACAACTTCCGTGTGAGGAGAGGAGAGCCGATCGCCTAGCAACCGGCTGGTTGTTTACATCACATGACAGTCGTGATTGGACACGGCTGTCATGTGATCAGGAGGGCCAATCACAGAGCCCTCCTGCCGATCTAAGATGCGCCGTGTCCGGGTGACACGAGTGCATCGTTCCTGAATGTCCACTCAGAAGGAGAGAGCGCCCACCCGGCCGTACATATGTAGTGGCCGGGTGGGAAGTGGTTAAAGTATAACTTAGAGTCGAAGTATAGCCAAACCTCATTTGGGCCTACTTCTCCAAGGATCAGGCGGATCCTGACTTCGGGAATGTGATGACGCGAAGCCTGGACCGACTTCTGTGACCTCAGCCCAGAGCGGACTTCAGCCCTACTTTATGGGGGAACAAAGAGGAAGTAAAACCATTCAGTGTTTTCTTCCTCTTTAAAGAGGAAGTAAACCCTGATGAGTTTACTTCCTCTTTCATTTCCTGCAAAGGCAAAGCATAATGGACTACTATGCATCGCATAGTAGCCCATTATGTGTCACTTACCTGACACAGGAGCCAGCGAAGTCGCCGCTGTCCCCTGTAGTCCGCCGCATCCATCTTGTTGGTGAGGTCTCGCAGCTCCGCCGCTGTCATTCGGTGAAGCCGCGATGAGGTCACTCCCGCGCATGCGCATGGGAGCCGACACGCGTGGCAGCTCCGTCGCTGAGAATGCCGCGCTCATTGCGCCTGCGCGCCGCTGTCTACGGCGCATGCGCCGTAGACAGCGGTGCCCGTTTTCGGGCAAATATCTCCTAAACCATATAGGTTTAGGAGATATTGCTTGGACCTACAGGTAAGCCTTAATCTAGGCTTACCTGTAGGTCAAAGTGGTTTGTAATGGTTTACAACCACTTTAACTTGTAGTAGTAATGTGATGGTTTGAATAACCGACAGGTAGATTGTAAGAGGGAAATTTTTTTAAGCTAAATAAGTAAATATTGTATAAAGACAAATGTGTATTCTTACTCAAATCTTGGTGTGCTTTGTGTATTCCCTCCAGATCTGTACAGTAATCCAGTGTGAGACTTCACTTCTGTGCAGGACCGGTCACTGCTGCTCTCTCTCGCTTTGTTCAGAGGGACTGGTCTTGTCTCCACCCCCTCCTATTGTTTGCTGCAGGCAGCGTGTAATTGGAGGGGCTGCTGGGTCCCACCCACACAGCTCTGCACTCAGCACAGGCTATTCGCAGTCCAATAATAACTGTCACCACTACTTTTACACTGTGATACCTGGGTTTGCAAAGGCAATTGGTGCGCACAATGTGGGTTTATAGCCTTTTTGTCTAATGAGGAGTATATTCAAAAAGTTTTTTTTTCTGCCCAAGGTTCAGTTTTCAACATTTTTTTTCTTCTTTAGCTTCAGGTTTTAGTGTTGTCTGTTTTCATTGTTTTCTATACACAAGCAAATTACCATGTGGCATTAACAATTGTCTGTTGTGGGGATTTCACTTGTCTGTGACAAGATGATATACGGTAAGTGTTCTTATTACCGGCGTTCTGTGGCACTAGATAAGTAGATTATAAATGTTTTCAATTTACTCCCCTTTGCGGATGGTGTATTAAGCTGTCATGAGCGTGAACACTATCCACTTCTCCGCACGCTCCCATGTTCGCCACCTGCCAGTTATCCTGTGACGATATATTCAAATAATGCATGTGTCAGCGATCGTGCTGAAACCTTTCCGTCATTACAAGAGCTCTGTCTGCAAAGATGCACAGTGCTGATGATGTGCAGAAACAAATCAGCATGACACATGCAGCAAGTGCAAAAATACCATTGTCAGGGATATGTGATAAAATGTGTCACTGGCGCAAAAATATAAGTCTATGTAAAAAATGTGTAAATGTGCCTTTAAATAGTAGATCTGCTGCAGTTATATATTCCCCACAAGTAATGTTAAGTAAACAATGTTACAATAAAAAGTGTAACTGTGCTTACCCTAAATGATATAAATATCTTACCACATAACTAAAGCAGTGAATAATAATTAATGAACTCAATCAAGTGCATAAATTAGTGAACTACAGTGATCTAAGAAAAAAAAAAATGTTTCCTTTAATATAAAATATTAGTGAATAAATCAAAATAATGTGTTTAACAAAAAGAACAGTCCCAGTACAGTAAAACCTTGGTTTGAGAGTAACTTGGTTTGAGAGCGTTTTGCAAGACAAGCAACATTTTAAAATAAGATTTGACTTGATATACAAGCGATGTCTTGATATACAAGTAGCGCCATGTCACAACTGAGTATAAAAGAGAAGAGAGGCGCCTCTAATGCCACATACACATGATCGGAATTTCGGCCAGCAAAAGACCGATGCAAGCTTTTCATCAGAAAATGCGACCGTGTGTATGCTCCATCGGAATTTAGCTGGCCGAATTCCCGCCAGTAAAAATTTGAGAGCATGTTCTCAATTTTCCAGACGGAAAAACTTTCTATCGGAAATTACGATGGTGTGTATGCAATTCCGACATGCAAAAACTCACGCATGCTCAGATTCAACTACGAGATGGAAGCTATTGGCTACTGGGTATTGAAATTCATTTTTCTAGTCCCGTTGTATGTGTTTTACATCACTGCGTTCTTTGACGGTCGGAATGTAGTGTGACTGTGTGTATGCAAGACAGCTTGAGCGAAATCCCGTCGGAATTCCATCGGGAAAACCATCAGAGTTTTTTTCGAGCAAAATTCTGATCGTGTGTACGGTGCATTAGTGTAGCAATATGGTTACATTTAATGAAGGTACAACATTTAGCAACATTTTGCTACACTAATGCTGCATACACACAGTCGGAATTTCCATAAAAAAAAAGTGTGATGTGAGCTTTTGGTTGGATATTCCGACCGTGTGTATGCTCCATCAAACTTTTTCTGTCTGAATTTCTGCCAGCAGAAGACTGAGAGCTGGTTCTCTATTTTCCCAACGGAAAAAGTTATTGACGGAAATTCCATTCGTCTGTATGAAATTCCCGACGTGCAAGAAAACACTCATGCTCGCAAACAATTCGATGCATGCTCGGAAGCATTGAACTTCACTTTCTCGGCTCGTCGTAGTGTTGTATGTCACCGCGTTCTTGACGATCGAAAGTTCAGAGAACCTTTGTGTGACCGTGTGTATGCAAGCCAAGCTTGAGCGGAATTCCGTTGGAAAAACCATCCATGATTTTTCAGACGGAAATTCCACTCGTGTGTACGGGGCATTAGAGGAGCCTCTCTTCTCTTTGATACTCTGTAGCTCCTCCTGGATTTTGCTTCTAATCCCCTTGTGGAAGCTTCCATTTGTGGATGGACATTTTATGGTTACACAACCTATCACATCATTATAATCTTTTTATATGAACTATAAACTGAAGGACTTATGGATAAATGGTCGTGGAACAAATTATTTGAGTTTGCATTAATTCTTATGGGGGAATTTGCTTTGATATACGTGTCTCCAGAACGAATTATGCTCGCAATCCAAGGTTTTTACTGTATTCCTCTTCAAGAACTGGTTATCCGCATCCCACGTGCACAAATCCACATCTGTGATTGGAAAACTTTCACCAATTTTGTGGAACACCACCACCTTCTAAAATGAACACTCACCTGAGACAAAATAAAAAGACGCCTTTTTTTTTATGTCTGGGTTAACCACTCCAATCATATGGCTATTCTGCCTATTTATTTATTTATTTATTTTTTACAGGCAAGCTTATTCCCTTTTAGCAAACAGCATTAATAAATGTGTATCACACAAATTAGGTCTCTTTATCTTGCCATTGTTTTTATATATATATATATATATATATATATATATATATATATATATATATATATATATTTTTTTTTTTTTTTTTGCTAGGTTATTTTGAAGTTTTTGCTATTTCATTAACGTTCACTACTTTTGTCTCTGCAATAAATTTATGTTATGGGCACATGTGGCACTGCAGCTGCCGTTCCCTTTCTGTAATAAATTTCTCCTTTTTCAATCAATATTTCTTACCTTTGGAGAAGTGCAATATCACCAGATGTCTTAGCTGTGTGATATAGCTTATTTACACTCTGTACCTTTGCTGCTGCTATTCTAAAATCGTAGTTGGATTTCTCTTCTACTTGGATCAATAGAATTTTTAGTTTTTGTGTACACAAGGCTCTGAATAAAAGTGTTTTGGCCTATAAAGAAAGGGGGCACCTGGCAGTACCCCTTAAAGGGGTTGTAAAGGTTCATGTTTTTTCACCTTAATGCATCCTATGTGGTGATAACTGTCTAAAAAGAATAGTACTTCACTTTGGAGAAAGAGCCTCTCACATACTGTAGGGACTACAGGACAGCAAGTGAAGGGAAATCTCCCCATTAGGACACAAGGCAAAAATCTGAAAGGGGTTTATCCCCTTCCTGTTCTATAGCAAATCAAAAAAAAAAAGGCTTTAAATAGATCCTTTAACCACTTGGCCCCCGGAAGATTTACCCCCTTCCTGACCGGGCCATTATTTGCAATACGGCACTGCGTTTCTTTAACTGACAATTGCGCGGGCGTGCGATGTTGTTTATTCCCCACAAATAGAGCTTTCTTTTATTGGTATTTGATCACCTCTTGTGCTATAAACAAAAAAGGCAGATTTTTTATACTTTCTGCTATAAATGTATCCAATGACAAAATGTAAAAAAATTTATTTCTTCATAAATATAGGTTAATATGTCTGCTACAAATTTTTGGTAAACAAAATCCCAATAAGCGTATATTGATTGGTTTGCACAAAAGTTACAGCGTCTACAAACTATGGTTTTTTTTTTTTATTTTTACTGGTAATGGCGACAATCAGCGATTTATAGTGGGACTGAGATTGCGGTGGACAATTTAACACAGACACTTTTGGGAACCAGTGACATTAATACAGTGATAAAAATATGCACTATCACTGTACTAATGACACGGGGTTAACATCAGGGGTGATCAAAGGGTTAACTGTGTGCCTAGCTGTTTTTTTTTTTTTTTTTTTTTTTTTACTGTGTGGGAGGCACTTTTATTAGGGGAAGGCACAGATCCATGTGCCTGCTTTGCAGAGACACAGGATCCATGTCTTCCCTCCTTATAGAATGGCAATCTGCCTTGTTTACAGCCATTCTGCAGGATCAACAGGTGAGAGCAGATATAGAGTCCATGGTATTCGCCCATCAGCTCCCGCTGGCGCAACGCATTGGTGCCTGCTACCCGCAAGGGCAGAATCACATTTATATACGTGATCCTGCACACAGCGGCCACTCTGTAGCAGTAAAACTGCTATAGAGCGGTCACTATGTGTGTTTAGTAACCAGGGTATTGGAGGGGTTAAAGTTTAGATAAAGACAACATTTTTTTCTTAGTTTTGGTCAAATTTGTGTAATGCCGCGTACACACGACCGGACTTTCAGGCAGACTAGGTCTGACGGAATCAGTCCGTCAGACAATCCGATCGTGTATGGGCTAATCTGATCGTTTTTCATCTTAAAAATCCAATAGACCTAGAAATAGACCATGTTTTAAATCTATCCAACGGACTCAATTCCTATCGGGAAAACCGTTCCTCTGTATGCTAGTCCGACGGACCAAATACGATGCAAGGGAAGCTATTGGCTACTGGCTATTGAACGTTTTAGTCCTGTCTTACGTCATCACGTTCAAAACCAACGGACTTAGTCCGTTCGTGTGTGGCCAAGTCTGTTTGTTCGGAAAGTCCGTTGGAACTCCGCCGAAAGTCCGTCGGGAAGACCCCCGGACCTAGTCTACTGGTAAGTCCAGTCGTGTGTATATGCAGCATAAAGCCCCGTACACACGAGAGGACTTATGTCCGACAGACTTCCGAAGGAGTTCTGCCGGAGTTCTGCTGGAGTTCCGACAGAGTTCTGACGGACTTTTCGACTGAGCGGACTTGGCCACACACAATCACACCAAACTCCGACGGATTCGAACGTGATGACGTACGACTGGACTCGAATAAGGAAGTTCATAGCCAGTAGCCAATAGCTGCCCTAGCGTCGGTTTTAGTCCGTCGGAATAGCATACACACGAGCGAATTTTTCGGTAGGAACTGGGTCCGGCGGAGTTCCGTCGGAAAAATTTGAAGCATGTTCCATTTTCTAAAGTCCGTCAGACTTTTCCGAATCAAAAGTCCGTTGCAGCCCACACACGATCGAATAGTCTGACGGAATCATTCCGTCGGACTTTGGATGTTGAAAAGTCCGCTCGTGTGTACGGGGCTTAAGGCTTTTTGTTGCTGTCAACCTCTCCCTATTTTTGTCCCAGAGACAATTGTCTCCAATACATAAAGCCATTTGGAAAGTCTTTAAAAATTATTATATAGCGCATTCAAAAAGTGGAAATACAGTCACGTAGTATTGGTCATAAAATACATAAAGAGGTGGAGCATCAACATCATATATACAGTGCCTTGAAAAATACAATGGCCTAGTAATAGGTAGATGAGTGGTTTGGGAGGTGGGGGGAGTTGGGTGAGGCTGGGGTGAGGGCAGGGTGAGGAGGGGAAGTAGGGGGTACATGAGGGCAGGGTGGAGGGGGGGGGGAGGGCAGGGTGGGGGAAGCTTCCATAGCGCCCAACTGTCCCTGATTTTGAGCAACGTCCTTCTGTCCCCCTTTCCTCCTCATTTGTCCCTCATTTTGGTCTGATCTATATAGTTGTATATAAAATACACTTTTTAACTTTAAAAAAGTGATTCCCAGTGCTAAACCTTTCATCCAATTTCTAAATTGCTGCACTTGTCAATTTTAAAAGCCAATATAAAGGATAGTAATAAAAAAAGCAAAAAATTGTGGATTTAATTAATATTTTTCTTTTTTTTTGGTTATGTCCCCTTTAAGGGGTGTGGCGGGGGTGTCCTATGCCTACATACGTTTGCTAGTAGGTGTCCCTCATTCCCATCTCAAAATGTTGGGAGGTATGGAACATTCACCAATGTTTTTAGCTGCAGCAACCCCCAGAAGATTGCCCTGATCTTCATAGGGGAGTTGCAGACTGCATGGGGGGGGGAAGAGAATAGTCAAGAGTCGGAGGAGATTTGGGAGCTGCTTCTGACCACCACCTCCTGAGAATGAATCTGGCAGTTCTCAGCTCTGACATAGATGGCCGGCATACAAGCAGATTCGATTTTTATGTCCTCAATACATTTTTACCAGAAGCAAGGGAAACATTGGGGGTCTAGGGCTCATTTACACATGCATTTAAACCCTGTGTTCAGCCTGGATCCATACCTAATATGGATGTGGCAGCTAGGGGTCCGATGCATCCTTGTTCTCCATTTCAGGGACGAATCGGGCCCAAATTTTTGCCTGAATTTGCACCTGCAACGGAGCCAAAGACACACACGACTCCTGTGCAATGCGCTCCGCAGCCCCACCAGAGATGTGTAAACCGGCTCCATTGAGAGCCGGTCACACTCTCCTGTCATGCGAATTGGATGCAGTGAAACCCACATCCAATTCGCAGAAGTATGAACCCAGCTGCATTAATGCAGCATTTTCAAAGCCTCGCAAACACCCATAAGGGCCTGCCATGAATATTACAATGAGCACAACACAGTAAAGTACAGACAGGAGTAGTAGCTTTGTGAAACCACCTCGAGTGGTGGAAACAATGAACTATATTCAAAAACACCTAGCCCTCGTTCACACTGAAGGCGGGTTTGAAATGGTGTTCAGCTGAACTCACACCATTTCAAACCCGCATTTCAGTGCAAGTCCGGAGGCGATTTGAAATATATCTGCACTGATATCTACTGAAATCGCTCCCGAAGTCGCCAAAAGTAGTGCAGGAACTAATCGGTGAGGCGCCACAAAGTCAGCATTGCACTGATTTCGGACGGTGCCATTGCTGGCAATAGGCTGCAATTTGACATGTCAAATCGCATGTCAAATCTTCTCAATGTGAACGGGGGGTTAGGCCACTTTCACAGGAGCAGTCCGATTGGGTCCACCTGTCAATGCAGTGCACCTGCCATGCAACTTTGGAGAAGGGACCTGTGCTATTTTGGTGTGATGCAATGTGATTTTTCCAATCTATAGACTTCAATGGAAATGTTTCAAAATCGCGTCTACATGCTCACTGCCAACCTTTCCTGGCCTGCTGGGCTGCATGCTCAGATAAGAGTCTGATATGGATTTTGGGAGGGGCCCCGTGTCAATAATTTTTTTGGCATGAGGTTCTCCTAAAATCTATACTAGACCAAAGGGCTTCGTATGAATTTGGGGAGGGGGAAACCCCACGCTTTTTTTTTTTTTTATATACCGGCTTATTGTTGACTCGTTGTTAGGACATCAACCGGTGCCGGCTTCTTAAAGGGGTTGTAAACTCTATGCATTAAGGTAAAAAACCTTTTGTATTGCTGCAGCCCCCCAGTGCCCCCCTTTTACTTACCTGAACCCAATCGTTCCATCGACCAGGACGAGCACAGCAGCTCCAGCCGCTGTCGTGGGTCCTCATTGGATAGATTGATAGCAGCGCATCCATTGGCTCCATCAGATCCAGTGACATGGGAGTCGGGGGGCAGGGCCGAGTCATGCCATCTGTCTCAATGGATGCAACAGCAGGCCTCGGGAGCATGCCCACACAGGTGTCCCCTTGGAATGCGGGTCTCCGATGGGACACTCGATGCGGGGGGGAGCCAGGAGCACTGATGGGGACCCCAGAAGAGGATCAGGGCCACTCTGTGCAAAACCTTTACACAGAGGAGGTAAGTATAACATGTTTGTTATTATTAGAGATGGACGAACTTCCGACGGGACGTTTCGCGAACGCGGCCAAAAGTTTGCGAACCGCTAAGTTTGCGGCAGGCCCCATTGACTTCAATGGCAGGCGAACCTTAAAAACCTACAGGTCATATTTTCAGCCACAAAATACTTACTAGATGTGCACACATAGTCCCACCACATGGCCACTGACATAACACATGTATGAAGTGAATCTGGGATCGACAACTACAAGCATTCTTTTTTTATCTGTGAAATTTTGACAATTCAGGACTCAGGAGCGCATGAAGGCAATGGAGGAGAGGAAAGGTCAGGGTAGGCTATGAAGAGGGTGCAGGAGATGATCACCAGCACCGTGATAGAGAGCACTGACACCAGCACTGTGATAGAGAGCACTGGCACCAGCACTGTGATATAGAGCACTGACACCAGCACCGTGATATAGAGCACTGACACCAGCACCGAGATAGAGAGCACTGACACCAGCACCGTGATATAGAGCACTGACGCCAGCACTGTGATATAGATCACTGACACCAGCACCGTGATATAGAGCACTGACACCAGCACCGTGATAGAGTGCACTGACACCAGCACCGTGATAGAGAGCACTGACACCAGCACCGTGATAGAGAGCACTGACACCAGCACCGTGATATAGAGCACTGACACCAGCACCGTGATATAGAGCACTGACACCAGCACCGTGATATAGAGCACTGGCACCAGCACCGTGATAGAGAGCACTGACACCAGCACCGTGATAGAGAGCACTGACACCAGCACCGTGATAGAGAGCACTGACACCAGCACCGAGATATAGAGCACTGACACCAGCACCATGATAGCACTGACACCAGCACCGAGATAGAGAGCACTGACACCACACCAGCACTGAGATAGAGAGAGAAAGCACTGAGTGCACTGACACCAGCACTGACACCAGCACCGTGATATAGAGCACTGACACCAGCACCGTGATATAGAGCACTGACACCAGCACCGAGAGCGAGAGCACTGACACCAGCACCGTGATAGAGACCACTGACACCAGCACCGTGATAGAGACCACTGACACCAGCACCGAGATAGAGAGCACTGAGACCACACCAGCACCGAGATAGAGAGAGCACTGAGTGCACTGACAGCAGCACCGTGATAGAGAGCACTGACACCAGCACCGTGATAGAGAGCACTGACACCAGCACCGTGATAGAGAGCACTGACACCAGCACCGTGATATAGAGCACTGACACCAGCACCGTGATATAGAGCACTGACACCAGCACCGTGATATAGAGCACTGACACCAGCACCGTGATATAGAGCACTGACACCAGCACCGTGATATAGAGCACTGGCACCAGCACCGTGATAGAGAGCACTGACACCAGCACCGTGATAGAGAGCACTGACACCAGCACCGTGATATAGAGCACTGACACCAGCACCGAGATATAGAGCACTGACACCAGCACCGTGATAGCACTGACACCAGCACCGAGATAGAGAGCACTGACACCACACCAGCACTGAGATAGAGAGAGAAAGCACTGAGTGCACTGACACCAGCACTGACACCAGCACTGTGATATAGAGCACTGACACCAGCACTGTGATATAGAGCACTGACACCAGCACCGAGAGCGAGACCACTGACACCAGCACCGTGATAGAGACCACTGACACCAGCACCGAGATAGAGAGCACTGACACCACACCAGCACCGAGATAGAGAGAGCACTGAGTGCACTGACAGCAGCACCGTGATATAGAGCACTGACACCAGCACCGAGATAGAGAGCACTGAGACCACACCAGCACCGAGATAGAGAGCACTGAGACCACACCAGCACCGAGATAGAGAGCACTGAGACCACATCAGCACCGAGATCAAGAGCACTGACACCACACCAGCACCGAGATAGAGAGAAAGCACTGACACCAGCACTGATACCAGCAACTCGCTGCTGGGCACCAAAAATATGACACCGCTCAACCCTATCCTCCCTAGCTGCTGGTCCGTATCTGCCTCTGAACTCCCCTCCTCTTCCTCACTTGTGGAGACCCACGTGACATCACTAGACACGTCATCATCTACGTCACCTTCCCCGCTATAATTAGAGATCTCGGAGTAGGCAGCAACAGCGGGGACCAACCTCCTCCTTGGGCTGATCTGGGTACTGTCGTCAGTCTGCTGAGTGGCGGTTGTTGCTACCTCCTCTTCCTGATCCAATGCCAAGAGTGGCTGCGCATCGGAAATGTCTTGATATGGATCGGAAAATAATTCCTGTGACTCAAGTGGAAGGTATATGGCGGTGGTGGTGGTGTTGGTGGTAGTGTCTTTGGGGGTGCACACAGCAGAGAGTGAAGAAGAGGGTGCAGATCGAGAGGATGAGGAGGGTGCAGAAGAGTAAGGCTGAGTGAGCCACTCAACCAAGTCTGGTGCGTCCTTTGACATAATCGCACGCACCTTCTGCAAATTGCTACTTTGGCTCTAGCCTGTTGCTCCTGCCCTACCCCTACCACCCCTGCGGAAGGGTCTGCCTCTTCCTCTGCCTGTTATTTTTTAAATGACCCTGTGACAAAAGTCTCTAGAGAAGTGCAGTATGTCTGTGGAAGAAAGTATATAACACCCCGCTTCAATCTGTCGTTTTTGGGGGCCACTGGTCTATCACACCAGTTATAATACTTTTTTTTTATTGCGTTTGTCACTCTTTGTAGTATCGCTGCAGAACCGCTCAGCAGTCACAATGCTGCACAGTGGAAATGCACTATACTATGCTTTCTATATGTGCAAGTATTTTATATGTGTATTACACACATATACTGCACACCAAATAGTACACCTATACCAGTCCTTAAAAGGACCTTTGTGGACCTAGTAGCTAGTGATTTGCAGACTGTCCCTCAGTCCCTACACTGATAAAAGATTGCTGCAGAATAGGGCAGCAGTCAGCAGCAGTGCACCACAACCCTATATATTGTACACCTATACCAGTCCTTACAAGGACCTTTGTGGACCTAGTCGCTAGTGATTTGCAGACTGTCCCTCAGTCCCTACACTGATAAAAGACTGCTGCAGAAACCAGCAGTAATCTGCAGCACAGCCCTGCACCAGCACCCTATATATTGTACACCTATACCAGTCCTTAAAAGGACCTTTTTGGACCTAGTAGCTAGTGATTTGCAGACTGTCCTTCAGTCCCTACACTGATAAAAGACAGCTGCAGAAACGAGCAGTAATCTGCAGCACAGCAATGCACCAGCACCCTATATATTGTACACCTATACCAGTTCTTAAAAGGTCCTTTGTGGACCTAATAGTAATAGCTAGTGATTAAACTGACTGTCCCTGGTGCACACAGCGTCCTGTCCCTCCCTGCACTGACAAAAGACAGCTGCAATCACCAGCACAGCAGTGCACTGAACCCTATATACTGTACTACACCTATACCAGTCCTTAAAAGGACTTTTGTGGACCTAATAGCTAGCGATTTGTGTCACTACAGTCTGTCCCTGCTCCACACAACCTCTCCCTTCACTGACATAAGACAGAATGTAAAATGGCCGCCAGATCAGGTCTATTTATAAGGTAGGGGGTATGTCCAATTGTCAATGTGCTGAAATGTCTCAATTGGCTGTCCTGTACCCCATGATGGATGTGTCATCATGGGTCAAAGTTCTTTCACACTGTAAACACATATGTCCGCCGGGCGAACAGCGGCAATAGTCCGCCGATTGGGCGAATCGCGAACACGCAAAATTCGCTGCAAAACCGACCGCCAGGCGAACAGTTCGGCCATCCCTACTTATTATTATTATTATTTATTTTTTTTAAAACAAACCTTAATAACCACTTTCAAGCGGTTATAATCCCTGACCAAAAAAAAAAAAAACCTGTAAGGCAAAGGCATAATGAGCTAATATGCACCGCATACTAGCTCATTATGAAATACTTAACTTAGAAGTAAGCGCCCGCACTGTCTCCCAGTCACCGATGAGGAAACTGACATGTTCCCTCTGCGTTTCTTCCGGGGTTTGTGGCTCTGGCTCTATGAGTGGCCGGAGCCACTATGACGTCACTCCCAAGCATGCGCGCGGGAGTCCTCTGTTCTGGCGAACCTGCAAAGCACATTCGCCACTGACGTCGACGGCTGCATGCAAGGTGAATATCTCCTAAACTGTACAGGTTTAGAAGATATTCATTTTACCTACAGGCAAGCCTTATTATAGGCTTACCTGCAGATAAAAATGGGCAAGCTGGGTATACAACCGATGAATCATCCCTGCTGCTCACAGGGACAAGTCCCTGGTGGTTAGGAGGCCGGTGGGTGCCTAAAAACCACAGACTAATGGCTGACGGCAGGGATGAGTCGCAGTAGTAAAACACGCATTAAAAACTTATTAAAAATACACCAAGTCGCACTGCAGCAACTACTAAAACGCACTGAAATTCGGATCAAACTCGCACAGCACTAGTATGAACCTAGCCTTAAGCAAACCTCAAATTATTACAATGTAAATTGCAGCTAGAATAGTTGGTTATTGTTATTTCTAGTGCTTTGCCAGTAATAATATACAATAATATATATTGTAGCATTTTTTTAAATTATGTATATTTCTGAAGATATGATTTTTTTATTTTTTGACTTGTAGCATTCGTTTTTTTTTTGTCTACCACATTTATTTATAGTTCACAAAGAAAATGTGTCTCAGGTACATCTTAAAGAACACAGTGAATAATTGCCAGAAGATAGGCGGCAAAGGTTAGGTGAATCCATCATGTAAAGTTTACAGGGAAGAATTAATGATTTTGTTTCTTACCCGACCATCTGACCTTAAGCGAGTGTGGATCTGGCACTGTGTGGAATACGGCTGTTATTATATCTCATCTGCGTTGGCAGTTTTTTTGACAAACTATAGATTTCTCTTTAACCCCGATCATCTGCACATTAAACATGAAGGTATTGTGCAGACAGCAGTGTAGGGGACCTGACCCCGGGATAAAGGTTGTGTTAGTGAATCTCGCTGTATAAAGCTTCTTTACTGATTGAGGCCCTTATGAGAAGCACAAGCAACCTAAACATTGTAAAGCCTAACTCCAGCTTTCTTGTGATGAAAATATAAGCACTGGTATGAACAGTGGATAAATAAAGAGAATATTCCTGCGCTACCTGGATAATAATAAATAATGGAACACTAGTTGCAGCAGACACTGGATTGGTCAATCCGTCCAACAGTGCACATAGGTATCCAGAAAAACTTCATAACCACTTAAGCCCCAGACCATTTTGTTGGCCAAAGACCAGAGCACATTTTGCGATTCGATACTGCGTCGCTTTAACTTACAATTGCGCAGTCGTGTGAAGTGGCTCCCAAACAAAATTGACATCCTTTTTTTTCCCACAAATAGAGCTTTCTTTTGGTGGTATTTGATCACCTCTGCGGATTTTCATTTTTGCGCTATAAACAAAAAAAGAGTGACAATTTTGAAAAAACGCATAATAAATATCCCCCCAAAATATATATAAAAATTTTTTTTTCCCTCAGTTTAGGCCAATACGTATTCTTCTACATATTTTTGGTAAAAAAAAAGAAAAAAAAAAGAGCAATAAGCGATTATTGATTGGTTTGCGCAAAAGTTATAGCGTTTACAAAATAGGGGATAGTTTTATTGCATTTTTATTAATATATATATTATTTTTTAAATGGCGGCGATCAGCGATTTTTATTGTGACCGCGACATTATGGCGGACACATTGGACATTTTTGACACATTTTTGGGACCATTGCCATTTATACAGCAATCAGTGCTATACAAACGCACTGATTCCTGTGTAAATGACACTGACAGTAAAGGGGTTAATCACTAGGTGGCAGTGTAAGGGGTAAGTGTGTCCTATGGGCGTGTTGCTAACTGTGGGGGACGTGGCTGTGTTTTACACATCACTGATCTCTGCTCCAATCACAGGGAGCAGAGATCAGTGTCACTGTTGCTAGGCAGAATGGGGAGATGCTTGTTTTACTTTAGCATCTCCCCGTTCTTCCTCTCCGTGAGGCGATCGCGGGTATCCCTGCGGCGATCAAGTCCGCGGGACCCGCGATCCGACTCACGGAGCTTCACGCGGGCACGCGCGTGCTCCCCCACCGCCTCTTAAAAGGCAACGTACAGGAACGAGATTCTGCCTGTATATGCCCTTCTGCTGACGTATATCGGCGTGAGGCGGTCGGGAAGCTGTAATCCTAATAAATTACCCATTGTTTACATACTTCACTAACTAACCCTCAGCAGATGATGTATTCGTGGGGTGGCTCTGGTTAATTACCTTCCCGGTGGGTGTTGACTCATGGGTAGCTTCACCCTTAAGTTTTAGTAGTGGATATTTTGTACTTGCTCTTTAAAGCTGAACTACAGAAATTTCTACCTTTTTGTAAAATGTGTTGGCTTACTATGGGTTAGGTCCATCAAGGTTGCATGCCTTATTGTTATCTTTTGACTTCTTGACAGTTTTATGGATCTCTGGGAGTACAGTCATCACTATACTCCTAGAGCTCTGGCAGGAAAAACACAACTGTGCCCATCTCTCCCATCTGCTGTTCATTTACAGGAGCCTTTACATTTTGTAAATGAGGTCACATAACAGAAAGCACTCTGTGATTGGGCAGGAGGCAAGGGAGGGGCAGATAGAGGCTTCATGTGAGGCTGCAGCAACAAAGACCAGAAGGTCCAGCCCCAGACCACCGGAACTACAATGATAGCTGTGTTTCCAATGTTCAGTAAAAAATCCAAATTGTGAACAAAAAGAGAGAAGTCCACGAGGCTCTAGTAATCCAGAATATTTTCCAAAGTGGCTGAATTTCTGGAGTTCAGCTATAATGATAAATTAAGCATATTTAGTGTATGGCACATTTCTGCCTTTTTTATATAGCCCAGTGCTTAGAAATGTTATTTATTGCATATTTAATCAACAATTAAAGCCAAACGCCAAGCAATTTTTTTTTAAACATGCCCCCCCCAGCAGCTTCCAGAGAGGGGTTCATTTTGTTGCACTTAAGCTTTCCATAGATGATACGATTTTCATTCTTTCCACCTTGATTCGCCCATTAATGTGGTTGTAAGCCCTTACATATACCCAGTGAAGTGACTGGCCTCAGGTGATACACAGAAATGAAAAATATCCTCCTGCATAAGCTGTATCTGTTTATCTACAGCGTCTTTCCTCTAAATTCATTCAAAGTGCAGAATTTATACAGGATCTCTCAGCTCTGAAAAGCAGGGGGTGGATCACTGAAGTTACATTAGTGAGGAGAACTCTGAGTACCGGTCTGCTTTCTGCATCTTTAAGGTGGGCGGCACAGTGGTGTAGTGGGTAGCACTTTCGCCTAGCAGTAAAAAGGTTCGCTGGTTCAAATCCCAACCCACGTCACTACCTGCCTGGAGTTTGCATGTTCTCTCTGTGCTTGCGTGGGTTTCTTCCGGGTACTCCAGTTTCCTCCCACACTCCAAAGATATTTTTTCAAAGAACAAGCGCTGTAAACTGAAAGTGACAAATATGGTACTGTAACCTTATTCAGATGTAAAAGTGAAGTAGATGTAACTATTCATATAGTATATAATTATTGGTCCATTCAAATTGATAGTTGATCTCCACTATGCAGATACCCAGCCCAGACCTTTGATTGCACATGGTCAAGATCCCAGCGCCTTTGCAGGAGTTTGTGGTACATACAGGAATATAGCAGATGTTTTCCAGAAAAGAATAATAAAGAGTTTCCATAGTGTAAACCCATAAGGTATTTATTCTATAAAGACTAATAAGAGTTATTGCACATTTCTAAAAAAGCATCATATGCAAAGTAAAAACAAAGCCGGCCGGCTCTCTGTAGCAGCCTGTGGTTCCAGGACTTCCATGTATCACGGTGACATCAGCACGTCCCTCCGCCCTATGCGTTTCGTCACACCTGACGTTGTCCTGGGGCCAAAGACATGTTGGTAGGTTAATTGGATCTTGTCTAAATTGGCCCTAGTATGTATAAATGTGAGCTAGGGACCTTAGCTTGTAAGCTCCTTGGGGGTAGGGACTGATGTAAATGTATAATATATATGTAAAGCACCATGTAAATTGACAGCACTATATAAGTATGTGAATTAATAATAATTTAAAGGACGGACTATCTTGAAATGAAAAAGTAAAAACTAAGCATACAATTCAAATGCTGGGCCTTCAGGATGTCGCAGGATAGGGTTTTAAGTGTACAGTTTATTGTATTTAAAAATGTAAAATTGAAAATCTTTTTCTATTAAATCAGATTAAGTATTTTTTTGTGAACTGAAATCCCAGGACACACCACCACTGATTAGACAACACAAGGGTTAGGGCAGCTTTTAAATAGCAGAATTCACAAACAGGAACCTTCTGACAGCAGTTTGAGTCATTATTGAATTAACCCGCATGTGATAACTCTGTAGCAGCCACATGATCAGCTATAGCTGTAGTTACAACATTGCTGCAGGGTCTTTTGGGGGTAAAGGTACATGGAGGTATAGCTCCTGGCAGCCAATTAAGTTACACTGCCAATCTTTTTTTCTAGTGCACGGTTTAAAATAAAAGTAGACATTATTGCTAGTGGCTACCTCTACTTTCTTTTTCTGCCTGCATTTTTATACTTGAATTATCCATTATCAGCAGTCTGTATAGATTATGAAATACAGGTGGTTCCAGTCACTAATTATCAATGAGACAACAGGCTTATTCCACAGAGTATAGGAATTGCACCTGGTGGGCACACACAGTTGCCATTACACTTTGGTTTCTTTTTTATGACATTCTGATTTATACAGATTGCTACAGGTAATTGTTCTACATCGCAGATCCGTAAAAAGGGTGCACAGGTTTCAGAATGCCCTCATCAGGTAGGAAAATACACTAATGATGCGTATCGGTATTAACATGCCAGCGTGGGATGCGAAGGTCACATCGCAGCAAAGAACAGAGTGAGCTGACAGGTGTGCGATGCATTGTTCCCAAAAGTAGAGCCATCTGCTCAGTTTTTTTTTTCATCATTTCTAATAATTAACTGATCACATTTGATTGACTTTTTACCAGAACTGCCAGCCAGTATATCCTCCTGTCAGTATCTACAGCCAACAAAACGAAGAATTTATGTAAGGTAAATTTCTGTTAGTCTTTGGGAAGAATGTGCAAAGGGCCAGAAAGACCTCAAACTGGAGGTCCACCCACCACTGCAAATATTAAAAGCCAGCAACTGCAGCTGCTGATTTTTAATAATCGGACACTTACCTGTCCTGGAGTCCAGCGATGTCGGCACCGCAGCTGATGTTTCCATCAGCTGTCAGGTGCATGCCGCCTCCATTGCTTCACGCCGGGAACCCTACTGCGCATGCGCTAGGCTCCACCCCTCTCTCCTACTGGGCCAGCAGCCGAGGAAGGAGCCCAAGCGGTGACGTCAATACCCACAGCTAAGGCTCCCAGAAGTGGGAACAGTGAAATACCCCCCCCCCCCCTCCTGAAAGGTGCCAAATGTGGCACCAGAGGGAGGGAGGAGTACAACGAGCGGAAGTTGCACTTTTGGGTGGAATTCTGCTTTAATGCTCAATATATGTGCAATTATAGTTATGCATACACTGTGTACGTATGAGAGAGTAATAGGGAATATAAGTGTATGTTTCTTGTAATTGCAAATGAACGTTTTAATATAGCAAGAAAAAGTCCTTGCACGACTATAGCCCCGTACACACGAGAGGACTAATGTCCGACAGACTTCCGAAGGAGTTCCGTCGGAGTTCTGCTGGAATTCCGACGGAGTTCTGACAGACTTTTTGGCTGAGAGGACTTGGCCACACACAATCGCACTAAACTCCGACGGATTCGAACGTGATGACGTACGACTGGATTCGAATAAGGAAGTTCATAGCCAGTAGCCAATAGCTGCCCTAGCGTCGGTTTTAGTCCGTCGGAATAGCATACACACGAGCAAATTTTTCGAAGGGACCGGGTCCGGCGGAGTTCCTTCGGAAAAATTTGAAGCATGTTCCATATTCTAAAGTCCTTCGGACTTTGGCGAGTCAAAAGTCCGTTGCAGCCCACACACGATCGAATAGTCTGACGGACTCAGTCCATCGGACTTTGGATGTTGAAAAGTCCGCTCGTGTGTACGGGGCTTATACGTTTCTCCCAAGATAGTCCACTCCTACTAGAGTGTGGACATATGGCAAGTTCCCTGTTGAATGTCTGAAAAATTCAACTACTTTCTAGTATAACATACATAGTGGTTGTAAACCTCTCAAAGGAACAGAGCATATCCTAGCCTCAAACCAAATCATCCAGTGCGATTTCGGTCTGCTCTGTCATTCCTCTGCTTTCTGCATGACTCACTTCTAACAGTCTATCCTGACATACCAGAATCTGGAGGACAGCCCAGACCCCCTTCCCTCCTCTAGCACACAGCAGGTTATTGACAGGTTCAGCTGTGCACATTTTCCAAGAGACTGTGTAAGGGTATAGAGTGTCCTTTACCTCCACTCAGGTCTCCGATTACACTCAGCTCTCCCCTTTATGCTGTGCAGTGTGTGACATCAGATCTCCGCCCCCTGCCTGCTGGAACTGAGAAATAGCCTTTGTCCTGTGCATTTTAGAAGTCTATAGAGAAGAGAGAGTTGCAGATATACAGGTACACTTTATGTGGGAGGATTTGTTTCATCTCTGTGTATGATCTAAGGCTAATCACTTCACTGGGTATACAGGATATAAGGGTTTACAACCATGGTAAAGTCTCATGACTCATTTACGCAGGTGCAGAGGAAGGTACATTGTGCAAAGATCCTTTTGTTTCTGCACCTGGAGCTGCCTGCAGGCAACCTATATTAGTTCATGTAGCTGCAGCGGCTGTATGGACTTTTCCGCACATCTGAGCTTGACAGGCGTGCAGGGACGGGTGCTTGGCCCAGAATGTAGACAGTGTGTGTGATGGGGTAGCCCACCCATCCCTGCACACCTCTGAAACTCAGAACTGTAGGTGAGCTGTATCTCCACTAATGTATAAAGCCTCCACACAGCTCCATACTATTCCAGAAGCCTAAGCAAACAGCTCCTCTGAGCCTCTATTAGAGCTTAATACTAACCCTTTCCCAACGCTTTAATCTAACTGTTACAAACATGGACCACTTAGTTAATGGAATAATCGAAGAGTAATTGCAGTTAGCTCACATAATTTGTAATAAAAACATCTTTGCCATTCTGAAGCTTCCCTCCAACCACGTATATATTATTTTATACATACTGTGATTCTGTATTTGCCAAATGTGCTGCAGAAATCTTCCTCCACTGAGTCTGGCTGCATCCATTTTAACTGTGGGCAGCTGAAGCTGCTGCCTGTTCACTTCCTGGATTTACAGAGACACAAGGAGGCACACCTCCAACTCTGCAGCTTTCATTGGCCCTCTTATGACTACTAGGAGAAGAGAGCAGAGTGACAGAAAGATGTCATATGGTGGGGAAAAATCATGTCTTCTGCCCTACCAGACAGGGCTGTGTACTGTATATTTTAAGAATTTGATGGACAGAAATATGAATCCTTTTGTGGGTATAACTAAACTATAAAACTATGTGTGTCTGTGTATATATATATATTATATACACACACACACACACACAGTTGTGCATATAAGTTTACATACCCTGGCATAATTTATGATTTCTTGGCCATTTTTCAGAGAATATGAATAAAACAAAAACATCTTTCACTCATGGTTAGTGTTTGGCTGAAGCCATTTATTATCAATCACCTGTGTTTACTCTTTAAATCATAATCACAACATAAACTACCCAAATTACCCTGATCAAAAATTTACATACCCTGGTGATTTTGGCCTGATAACATGCACACAAGCTGACACAAAGGGGTTTGAATGGCTGTTAAAGGTAACCATCCTCACCTGTGATTGGTTTTCTTGTAATTAGTACAAAAATTTGGGGAAAAAATACTGCGCTAAAGAAATCTCTCAACAATCAGTCTAAATATCTAAAGGCTGCGATTTATACGATGTGATACACACCTATAAAGCATATAAGTCAGGAATTTCACAATTACAAAAATCTAAAAAAAATATCTAAAACCTATAACAGAATAATATGTATACACTATAACTAGTCAAAAATGATAATACAAAAACCCAACTAAGTGAATAATAAAAATATACTCTATAACTCATACAATAATCAAGTGTACAAAAAAAAAATATATATATATAAAGTGCTCAAAAATTATATATAAGCAACAGTTCCTCGTAAAGACGTAGTAATGAGCATACAGTGGTAAAGTGCACAGAATTTTTGTGAACAATCAGAAATATTATGAATAGAGTGCTCAAAAATTATATATAAGAAAACAGTTCTTCATCAAGATGTAATCGTGGGCATAACAGTCCAATAATCATAAGTGTTTCTTCTCAAGAAATCCTATGCGGGTGCAAGAGAGAGAATTTCCTTCACCAACACCGTGCTGATAAATGGTAAAAATGCGCTCTTACCAAATCCCAGAATCAGAAAGGCATTTGATATCAGAAATCTTAGGGGTCATCACACAGGGACATCACCTCGTTTTCACGTGGTTGGATCATTCATAAAAGGCAAGCAAAGACTCCCATAGCGTAAAACCGTAAACCAAAATCTTTTATTCCATAATAAAAAACATACTCACAAACATAAAGGTCAAATCAGCGTTAAGAAAAGCCGGCCGGCAAAGCAAACGCCCAAATGTCACGTGATTTGCGTCAAGCACATTGCTTGGGTGGTCTTGACGTGCTTGATGCAAATCACGTGACATTTCACACGTGAACTAGTTTTACAAGGTTTTAGGTGTGAATGGGGGGCAGGTGTATTAAATTTGGTGTTTCAGTGAGTTAATACTTTGTAGATCTACCTTTCACTGCAATTACAGCTGCAAGTCTTTTTGATTACCAGCTTTAGCCATCTAGAGAGTGACATTTTTACCCATTCTTCTTTGCAAAATAGTTCAAGCTCTGTCAGATTAGATGGAGAGCATCTGAACAGCAATTTTCAAGTCTTGAATATGCTTTGAGCTAAACCATTCCATTGTAGCTCTGGCTGTATGTTTAGGGTTGATGTCCTGCTGGAAAGTAAACCTCCTCCCTAGTCTCAAGTCTTATGAAGATTCTAACAGGTTTTATTCTAAGATTGCCCTGTATTTTACTCCACCTTCCCATCAACTCTGACCAGCTTCCCTGTCCCTGCTTAAGAAAAACATCCCCACATCATGATGCTGCCACCACCATATTTCACGGTGGGGATGGTGTGTTCAGGGTGATGTGCAGTGTTTCCACCACACATAGCGTTTTAGGCCAAAAAGTTCAATTTTGGTCTCATCTGACCAGAGCACCTTCTTCCACGTTTGCTGTGTCCCCTACATGGCTTCCCACAGACAGCAAGTGGGACATCTTGGGGCTTTCTTTTACCAATGGCTTTTTTCTTACCACTCTTCCATAAATGCCAGATTTGTGGAGTCCACGACTAATAGTTGTCCTGTGGACAGATTCTCCCACCTGAGCTGTGGATCTCTGCAGCTCCTCCAGAGTTACCATGGGCTTCTTGGCTACTTCTCTGATGAATGCTCTCCTTGCCCCGACCTGTCAGTTTAGGTGGACGGCCATGTCTTGGTAGGTTTGCAGTTGTGCCATACTTTTTTCATCTTTGGATGATGGATTGAAAAGTGCTCCATGAGATGTTCAAAGATTGGGATTTTTTTTAGAACCTGATGCCGCGTACACACGGTCCAACTGTTTGACGTACTTAGTCCGTTGAAACACATTTCAGCGGACAATCCGCTCGTGTGTGGGCTTCAGCGGACTTTTTCAGCATGCAGTCCGGAGTACTAAGAATTTCGGTTTTTCCAAAAATCTTTCCGTCGTACTTTGGTTTCAGCGGACAATACGGTCGTCAGTATGCTAGTCCGACAGACTAAGAATGGCGCATGCCCAGAAAGGATTTACAGGGCTTTGCTGTGTCTTGGACTTCCTAATTCTAGTCCCGTCGTACGTGCTGTACATCATCGCGCAAGCTTTCGTCGGACTGTTTGTGTATCCGTGTGTGGTAAAGTCCGTTCAGTGGAAAGCATGCCGGATTGTCCGTCGGATTGTATGACGGACTAAGTACGTCAAACAGTTCGACCGTGTGTACGCGGCATTACGCTACTTTAAACTTCACAACTTTATCCCTGACCTGTCTGGTGTTTTCCTTGGACTTCATGATGCTCTTTGTTCACTAAGGTTCTATAACAAACCTCTGTGGGCTTCACAGAACAGCTGTATTTATATTGAGATTAAATTACACACATGGACTCTATTTACTAATTAGGTGACTTCGGAAGGCAATTGGTGGTTCCACTAGATTTTAGTTAAAGGTATCGGAGTAGAGGGGACTGAAGACAAATGCACGCCACACTTTTCAGATACTTAGCGGTAAAAAAATGTGAAAACCATTTATCATTTTCCATCCACTTCACAATTATGTGCCACTTTTGTTGGTCTACAACTTAAAATCCTAATAAAATACATTTACGTTTTTGGTTGTAACAAGGCAAAATTTTGAAAATGTCAAGGGGTATGAATACTTTTTCAAGGCACTGTAATGCAGGGTTATGGGCCTTGCATCAATCTTAATGAACTCTGTGGCCATTTGACCCCTGGAGCATAAAGGAAGCAGTGGCAGGGACTGGTCTAGCAGTGCAAAGGAGCTCAAGTAGCCAAAAACATTTTTTTCTGCCAGGTCCTCTAGGATTAAACAGGCCTTTTAGGCCTAGTTCACACCTGTCCATTTAACATAATTTCCTATGGATATAAAAGAGTAAGAAATTGCAAAGATGGACTTTGTAGGCACCCACATAGGATAAAAAGTTTTGAAAGTTGAATTGGATAAAGTTAAAAAGGTAGTATACAAAACATAAAAAACACACATTGTACTAATGATAACAAAATATATATGACCCCAAGGACTCAAATAACACCACATATTTCATGTCTTCATTGGTATGATGTGTTCTTTTTATGTTTTGTATATTACTTTTTTAACTTTATCCAATTAAAATTTCAAAACTTTTTATCCTACAAGTGTGCCTACAAAGTAGAGCTGAGCGATTTTCTCCCCAAAAAAATCTGCGATTTAAAAAAAAAAAAAAAAAAACCTCCTGTGCCGGTCCTGAGGAGCTGCGGGCAGGAGTTTTTAGGCGAGGCCGCTGCTTCGGCCTAGTCCACGACGTCAGGCCTCTAGGCCGCAACCGCGGCCTCACCTAAAAACTCCTGCCCGCAGCTCCTCAGGACCGGCGTGGTTTCAGAGTCGGTCCTGGTGAAAAAAAAAAATCTAAAAAATTGATTTGAAAATTTTAATCGATTTGACCTCTCAACTCGATTCAAGATCCAAATCGAGTTTTTCCCCAGCCCTACTACAAAGTCCATCTTTGCAATGTCTTATGCCCCATACACACGGTCGGACATTCCGATGGAAAATGTGTGATCAGATCATGTTGTTGGAAAATTCGATCGTGTGTGGGGTCCATCTGACTTTTTCAGTCGGAATTTCCGACACACAAAGTTTGAGAGCAGGATCTAAAATTTTCCAACAAAAAAAATCAGATCGTTTTAAATTCCGATCGTGCGTAGACAATTCCGACGGACAAATTGCCACGCATGCTCAGAATAAATTACGAGAAGAAAGCTATTGGCTACTGGCCCTCTTTATAGTCCCGTCCTACGCGTTCTTCGTCACCACGTTCTGAACGATCGGATTTTCTGACAGCTTTGTGTATGCAAGACAAGTTTGGGCCAAAATCCGTCAGAAAAAATCAGACGTATTTTGTCGTCGGAATGTCCGACCGTGTGTACAGGGCATTAGTCTTTTCCAATCTATATTGGGACATTGGCACATTGTTACTAGTGTATCCAGTGTCACCCTGTGAGGATACACGTTAAATTCCACTTCCTATGGATGTAGTTCACATCTGTGCATTGTATAGAAAGGGCCAGGGACTTGTTTTTGGTTCCATAGACTTTAATGGATGAAAAGCATGTATTGAAAAAAAAACGCAAAATGCACCTGCAATATGCAAACTGAAACCTGCATAGGTATGAGTCGGGCATTAAAGCGGGAGTCCGCCGGAACTCCCCGTTTTTTTTTTTTAAAAGCCAGCAGCTACAAATACTGCAGCTGCTGACTTTTAAAATAGTGACACTTACCTGTCCAGCGCGCCCGCGATGTCGGCACCCGAAGCCGATCTCTAGATCATCTCTCGGGTGCTGCCGCCGCCATCTTGGGTATGGGAATCAGGAAATGGAGCCTTTCGGCTTCATTTCCCGGTTCCCTACTGCGCATGCGCGAATCGCGCTGCGCAATAAGGATGGTCCCCGCTGCCTCTGGGATCTGTGTGTTTCCCAGCAGGCAGCGGGGCAATTGCGGAAAGGGGTGGGCACTTGCGGAAAGGGGCGTAATCTACGCCCCTTTCCGCAGAGAGCTATCCCGGAAGTGGGTGCAGAATACCTGTACTGTACAGGTATCTGCACCCCCCTCCCCCCTGAAAGGTGCCAATTGTGGCGCCGGAGGGGGGGAGGGTTCCGATGAGCGGAGGTCCACTTTAGGGTGGACCTCCGCTTTAACCTTTGCATTGCAGGGGCAACCCCACTGCAAGGGAGGATTTTTACTTACCCCAGAGTACATCTCTAAGCTGGACATAAATGGCTCCATAAAATTGTAAAAAATCACTGGATAAAAAATTGTTTGCTAAACAGTGACTACCTCCAATTGAATGTAAGTCATGTTTTGGATGTTTAGACAGACACCGGCACCAGCTGGCTCAATACAATAGCCACCAGGAGAGATTCCTCCATCCATTCTGTTTAGCGTGGACGGAGGAAACAATTTGAATTCCCTTATTCAGCCCGTTTGTATGGGCTGAATAAGCCTATTAGCCTTCATTCTCCAACAAAAACCTACAATTGGTATAAATGGATTAAGTGGTAGGAAAATGCAAAAAAAAAAAGAAAAACCATATGGGCTATCTATATATTATTGCTCCTTTATCCTGTTGTGATGCACATTTAAAAAGTAAAGACCTGTGCACAATCTACACCGCTTTCCTCCTCGAGCTACAAAAACGTTGAACATAACTACAATAATGGCGGTGTACGCTGAGTAGCGTTTTTCTAGTGTGAATAGACTCTTCCAACAATGACATTACACAATTCTGACATGCTGCTGAATTTTCCGGTGACATTGCCTTTGATCTGGAGTTGTTGTTTCCTCTGGGATTTCACAAACCAACCTCCGCACACAATACTATGTAAGCAGTCGATACAATGAAATTGATTTTTTGATGCTGGGAGCCAAATAATACTTTTCATAGAGCTGCGTCTTCATCGTCTTTCTTTAACTCTTTGACTTTTGAGGTAGAATTTGCTTGCGTTTTTGTGTAACTGCACTCCACTTTAACCACTTTCGCTCCAGAAGATTTACCCCCGTGACCAGGCCACTTTTAGTGATACGGCACTGCGTTATCTTAACTGACAATTACGCAGTCGTGTGACCAAATAAAATGGATATCCCTTTTTTCCCCACAAATAGAGCTCTCTTTTGGTGGTATTTGATGACTTTTTTTTTCTTTTTTGTGCTCTTTAAACAAAAAAAGACCAACAATTATGATTAACCACTTCAGCCCCGGAAGGATTTACCCCCTTCCTGACCAGAGCACTACGTCGCTTTAACTGAGAATTGCATGGTCGTGTGACGTGGCTCCCAAAAAAAAATTGACGTCCTTTTTTTCCCACAAATAGAGCATTTGATCACCTCTGTGCTTTTTATTTTTTGCACTATAAACAAAAAAAGAGCGACAATTTTGAAAAAAATAACGCATTATTTTTTACTTTTTGCTATAATAAATATCCCACAAAATATATTTAAAAAAAAACATTTTTTTCCCTCAGTTTAGACCAATATGTATTCTTATACATATTTTTAGTAAAAAAAAAAAAAAAAATGTCAATAAGCGTTCATTGATTGGTTTGCACAAAAGTTAAAGCATCTACAAAATAGTGGATCGTTTTATGGCATTTCAATTACCGTATTTATCGGGGTGTAACACGCACCGGCGTATAACACGCACCCCAAGTTTAGGAGGGCATTTTAAGGAAAAAAGTTTTAGGAGGGAAGTTTAAAGTGGAAGTAAACTCCCCTATCGTTTTCAGCCAAGGAAGCTGCCATCTTTGCCTCTGTTTAATCTTCAATTGCTATGGTGCTGCACATGTGATTTGTTATGACACCAGCCATTGGATGGTTTGATAGTTTGGCTGAGAGCACAGCCAATGTGCAGTTAGAATTCCCGGCATGCCTTTTTTTTTTTAACTGTTTATCGATGGGTTTACTTCTACTTTAAGGGAAAAAAACTTACATTTAAATGCCCGTCAATGCAGCCTTATCAGTGTGCATCTGCAGCCTTGTCCATAATTGCAGAATGATCAGTGTCATTTGCAGCTTGCCCACCACTGTTTGCAGCCTTGCATAGTGTCATTTGCAGCTTGCCAGTGTCATTTCCAGCTCGCCCAGCGCCGTTTGCAGCCTTGCCCATGTTTAAATATCCCACCGCCGAGACAGACCGAGCGAGCGCCGCTGAAAAAGACTGAGCGGCGCCGAAAAAGACCGAGCTGTCTGCTCGGCTCCGCTCGTAGTCCCGCCTCCCTGCTTTTTCTGAAGCGAGCGCTGCCGAAAAAGACCGAGCCGACTCTACTGTGTATTCGGCTTGGCTCAGCTCGCAGTCCCGCCCAGTATGGGTCTTTTTCGGCGGCGCTCAGTATTTTAGCCTCACAGACAGTGGGGATCGGCGTATAACACGCACTCACGACTTTCCCCCGATTATAAGGGGGAAAAAGTGCGTGTTATACGCTGATAAATACGGTAATATTTTTTTTTTTACTAGTAATGATGGCGATCAGCGATTTTTTAACATGGCCGCGACATTATTGCAGACACATCAGACAATTTTGACACATTTTTGGGACCATTGGCATTAATACAGCGATCTATGATATAAAATTTGCATTGATTACTGTAAAAATGTCACTGGCAGTGAAGGGGTTAACCACTAGGGGGCGGAGAGGGGTTAAGTGTGTCCTGGGGGAGTGTTTCTAACTGTCTGGGGGATGGGCTGTGTGTGACATGACACTGATCGGTGCTTCTGATGACAGGGAGCAGGCGATCAGTGTCCTGTCACTAGGCAGAACGGGGAGATGCTGTTTACATCGGCATCTCCCCATTCTTCAGCTCCGTGACACGATTGCGGGAATCCCAGCGGCGATCGAGTCCGCAGGTCCCGCAGGCACGGTCACGGAGCTCGCGGCAGGCGCGCACGCCGCTTGAAATTCAAAGTAACGTACGGGTACGTTACTTTGCCCAGCCATGCCATTCTGCCGACGTATATATGCTGACAGTGGTCAGCAAGTGGTTAAAAAAAATATATATATATATTTTTAACTTTCTGCTATAAAACATATCTAATAAAAAAAAATGTAAAAAAACAAATTTCTTCATGAAATTAGGCCAATATGCATTTGGCTACATATATTTGGGCAAAAACCTCAGTTGGCGCATATTGATTGGTTTGCGCAAAAGTTAGAGTCATCAGACCATGGGGTATATTTATGCAATTTTTGTTTATTTATTATTAGTAATGGCGACGATCAGCAACTTATAGCAGGACTGCGATATTGCAGCAGACAAATCGGACACTGACACTTTTGACACTCTTATTTTTGGGGACCAGTGACACTAATACAGTGATCAGTGCTAAAAATTATGCACTGTCACTGTTCTAATGATACTGGCTGGGGAGAGGTTAACATCAGGGGCGATCAAAGGGTTAACTGTGTGCCTAGCTGGTGTTTCAGTGTAGGGTGGAGGGGGGGGTGCTTTTACTAGTGGAAGACTTGGATCAGTGTTCCTGCTTTACAGGAACACAGGATCCATGCCTTCTGTACTGACAGAATGGCAATCAGGACTGATCAGCTCCCGTTGCGTAGAATCACAGCAGGAGCGAGGCACCGCCGCTGCGCACTCGCACCCGGTGTGTGTGTGTGTGTGTGTGTGTGTGTGTGTGTGTGTGTGATTCTGTACAGCACAGCTGCCCTGTAACAGTAAGTCTGCTATGGGGCATTGAGCAAGTGTTTAAACCAGAGAGATCTATTCCAATGAGAAATGCTAACTGCATTACTATTTTTAATCTTTATGCTGCTAAATAGATAGGAAAGTATATCATATTTGCTTGTTTTAAACCTTTTTTCACATTTCTTCACATTACTTCCCGTTTTCCATGCCTGGCCAAATAATGTCATATATCCCATGAGAAGAGGAGGGGTTTTCTCAGCTAAGCACACCCTCCTGCGTGCATGCCTGAGCTAAGGGCAGATGGATTCCAGTAAGTAAATGCTACATGGGTCACCTGCCCTTACTCATGATGGCCATGGGCAGAAATGCTAGGGAGGTGATTTTCAGAGTGATTTCTCTGCAAAATAAAGCATGGAGACATGGATGGGTGGGTGAGTTTGCTTTGAATGTTAAAAATGAATTTGTGTTTTTGATTGTGGTGCTCAGATGCAGTGTAGTTCTGCTTTAAAGTTAACCTGTCAGCAAAGGAACGTTTATTGTGACCTTACATATGGGAGGCACTGTATCCAATATGTTGTGTTGGGCTTTCTGTAGAAAGTCTATGACTGAGGGGTAGAATTTTATTTGGAGTTGCTGCTTCAAATCAACAAAAGGGCCACAAGGGCCGCTCCAGAAATCCACATAAAAAAAATGTCATTTGCATCAACACTTTTCGAAGGACTCCAAATGCCACATGCTTTCATCTGGACTAAAAACAGTAATTAAAAAAAAAACTTTTATAAATTTTCACAAGAATGCCATTACAATCGGTAATGACAAGGGGTCAAGCTGAGCCATACAGGTTCCAAGGTAGAGATTGGAGTAATAGATAGTAAGATATAAATGTCAGGGCAAAAACAAAGACATTTAAGGCTGGGTTCATACTATTGTGAATCCAATTCACATGTCAGAAGATTGTGACCGACTCTGTATGGAGCCGGTTCAGACATCTCCGGAGTCCTGTGCATCTTCTTGGCCGTTACAGGTCTGAATTCAGCCAAAAATTCGGACCGAAATTGGACCTGAAAAGGTAAACAGGAACACATCGGACCCCTGCTGTGAGCTGCTCAGTACTGCAGTGTGAACCCAGCCTAAATGTTTAGATGAGAAGAGGGGTGAGTAAAATTCACCTCGGAGGCCTCTAATCAGGGTACCCCTATGATAGCATCCTCCTATTACATTCGATTCTCCCCATCATCACAGAGTGGGGCAAGGAGGTAGGCAAGAGGGGCGGCTGCCTTGGGCGCAATGGTTTATTGCAGGGATGGGGGTGCCCATACCCTAACCCTAAGGGAAGGGGGGGTCGCAGTTTGGCATCTTTGCCCTGAGCGCTGGATGGCCTTGTCCCCCCCCCCCCCACAGTCCTCTACAGCACAGAGCCCCCCTAATCACACAGTTACCTCTACACATCAAAGCCCTACCTTTTGACTGCAGCAGCGAAGGTCTAGAGGAAGTGGGCTACCGTCCTCTACAAGATTTGGGGGTGGGGGGTTCTGCTCCTGCATGTCACCTGCCCTGGATCATCATTGTGCGTTATGGGCCTGCAGGCTGGCCTCTTACACCATAGCAACATATGATTTTTTTTTTTTTTGCCTTCAAGTAGCTTTCCTCAACCTTTTCAACACAAAGGAACCCTTGAAAAACACACTGGGCTTGAAGAACCCCTGCTAAAAATTACTTTAGCTATAATGAATTAAACATTAGTGTTATATTCATTGGAAAGGATGCGTCTTACACTTTTACAATTGTGGTCATTGAGAAGAATTACCACCTTACAAAAAGCTAAACATCAGTAGTGTCAGTAGGAACTTATCTGAGAGGCAGAAACTGCTCATTGCCTCATCAACCTCTGGAGGAACCCTAGTTGAGAAACCCTGCCTTAAAGCATAATTGTTTGTCAATAGTGCTGGCGGCCGGCCCATCCTCACTATTGACAACTCATGATGCTAATCCAGGACAAAATGGTTTCTGTACTTGCGGGATCCCTGTTGAGAAACCCTGTATTATACAGTAGTGATCCTCTACAGGTGGCTACCACTTTTTAATAATGAGGTTAAACAGATATTTTAGGGCTTTGGGTGACATCTATTCCCAAAAGTGAACATGTGCATTGTTTGTTGTTTAAACAGAGGAAAATGTGGCTTTGATTTTTATAATTGGACCGTAATTAAATTTTCGCTTGTAGAAATCTTTTCTGCTTTTCTCACGGTTTCATCTTTTCATCAAAGCGCAGAGGAATTATGATGGCTCTCATTTGGTGTCATTAGCCTTCTATGTGGTGGTTTGAGATTTAATTTGTGTGGCTGTATGTGTAAAGTCGTCACATATGTTGACGAATACACCGTTTCCTGTAATGAGGCAATTTAGGATCATTGTGGTATTATAGTAATTATGGGTATAGACAGCAGAGCCCTGTCAACCTGTCACCGCGCCTTTTCATGTGTTCTTCAGGCATTTCTAAAAACTAAAACAAAAAACTCTTTTTAGTTCCTTAGGGATAAAAGATTAGGTCTGATGAGCAAAGCCAGGTGACAAAAAAGGATCAGTGAACTACTAATGGGAATAATATCTAGGAAAAGTGTTAATCAGGATGTATCTTTATTTTACTTCTTATTAAAAAAAAATAATAATAATAATTTAATTTATGCATATAAGAAAAGCATAACGCTATATCAATAGGTACAGAGGACTCCAATAGATTGCCCTCTTTATTTTACTTTTAATATTAGTTTTATATTATGAATGATGGGGATGGAAAATGTAATAACCGGATAGATTTGATTTAAATCAAGTCGATTTAAATCACAATTTAAATCACTAGTAAAAAAGGCTTGATTTAAATCAACTTGATTTTAAATCATAATTTTTAAAGAGCAACTATTCATCTCTGTCCAGCAGCAGCTCCTCCTCTAACCCTGACAGTCTCATTCACTTTAATAGTAACACAACAAGGTGAGAGACGTGGCGACAGCAGGTGAGTGGATTCCCACCAACAGGCGCTGCCATGATTGATCTGAAATGACAGCTGCTCTTTAAATGTAAGGACTTTCCTTTCCAACCTACTGGAAACCTGGTGGACCCTCGCTAAGTCTTTCCGAAAGGGACCATTGCAGGTACAATGTACACCTTTGCCACCATATACACTCCCAATTCAAATCATCTTGCTTTTATCGACACGGCCTTAGAGCGCCTGGCCGAGTTTAAAGAAGGCTCCCTGATTCTCGGGGGTGACTTTAATGTTAGCCCAGACCCGTCCCCAGACAATTCTCATAGACGACCCACTCACTCATACGCATTTCTTAAGCACTTTCGTAAATCCTTCCATGCTTCTAGACTAGTCTATAGCTGGAGAGTACTTTACACCTCGGACAGATACTTTAGTTACTGCTCCAAGGTACACAACGTCTATACACGTATAGACCTTCTTTATGTAGACCACCCCACGTTGGAACTCCTGCAGCACTTGTCTATAGAGAACATTGCCATATCTGACCATGCACTGGTCACTGTCACCCTCGCCTTGCCCTCAGGCACCCTTAGGGCCTGGTCCTGGCAACTAAACTAAAACTTGTTAAAGGACTCTGTAGTGTTTTCAAAGATCTCGGAAGCCTTGACACTTTATTTTCAGGAAAACACAATAGACTACCTTAGCGACGGGACGATCTGGGAGGGCCATAAGGCAGTGATACGGAGAGAACTGATCTCCCTGGGCACCAAACTTTTAAAAGGGAACGTCAAGTGGATTTCCTCAAGGTACTTACTGCACTCCAACAAGCGGAACTCAAACATAAGAATGGGGGAGACCCTGAGGCTTTACTAAAACTGATGGAGCTTAGAGAGCTGTCTCCCGCTTACTACACTGCCAAGCACGAAATATAACTGATACCTCTCATAAATATTATGAACATGGTAATAAATGCGGTCGTATGCTGGCTAGAGCCCTATGTATGGAAGGTGCTCAGACATATGTGCATAAACTTCTCTTCTGGGGAACTGGTATTCCGGTCATCCAAGATTGCCTCAGGGTTCCGTGATTATTTTGCAGAGCTGTATAACTTAGATGCCAACCTGCCTTCTGGCCCTGGGGCTACTAGGTTGACTGAGATTCGGGACTATTTGTCTATGACTGGCCTACTGCCCCTGACTGATGACCAACGGTCAGATTTAGAATCCCCAATCACTACAGAGGAGATTGAATCTACTGTTAAATCACTGCCCAATGGGAAAAGACCAGGCCCGGACAAGTTCACTAAAGCGTACTACGCAACGTTCTCCCCTGTATTGTTGAATCTCATGTGCAGATATTTTAACTCCTTAACAAAAGACAGTATCATCCCTCCAGATGCACTGTTGGAATATATTTTGGTGCTACCGAAGGCAAAGACCCCACTGTCCCCCAGAGTTATTGCCCCATATCTTTACTGAATACCGATATCAAGATACTGGCGAACTGACTGAAGTATCTCATGCCTCACATCATCCACGCTGACCAAACGGGATTCATTACTGGACGTGAGGCTAGAGATAATTCCCTTAGGGCGATTCAAATTGTACACTGGGCTAGGCATAGATAGGAGCCGCCTTCTTATTTGATATTGTCCATATACGCAGAGATAGCACTCAACCGCATTGACTGGTCCTATCTCCATAAAGTACTAGAAACCTTGGGGTTAGGCCCAAACATACTCGCTTGGATACTATCCCTTTACTCAGAACCCAGTGCACAAGTTAAAATCAATGGTATTTTGTCATCTAGGTTATCGATCAGGAACGGCACGAGACAGGGGTGCACCCTCTCGCCTCTCCTTTTCGCATTAGCCCTCAAGCCCTTGCTGCGTAAACTGAGAGCAGATACAGACATCACAGGCCTTGACGGTACACTATACAGAACATAAACTCTCAACTTATGCTGGTGATGCCTTATTCCATTTAACGAACCCAGTGATCTCGTTGCAGGTCCTGATGAGAGAACTCTACCATTTCGGGACGCTCTCAAACTTTAAAATAAATTTTACAAAATTGAAATTCTACCTATCCTGATATCCTCTGCCATGACTAATAGTTTACATAGTATCAAAAGGCTCCTGCGTTACTCTGGGGAAGATATTTTCGATACCTGGATGGGTGCTGCACACACTGTGTGAGTCAAACAAAGCTCAAATGGTCAAAATTGAAAACAAAGGGTGGTATAGCGCTCCCAACATAACAGTATACATAGTATCACTATAAAATTGTGAAAAATAACCTATAAATTCATGTCAATCACAAAATTGTGACAAAATAAGGTGAATAGTGCAAGCGTGCTATTGACTGTCCACAATCTCTACAATCTCTGTGTAATGAAAATAAGTCAAATCAATATCTAAAACAAATACCTGCAAGCATTGATATAATCAGCAAAACAAAAATAACAATCAGCAAAACAAAAATAACATACCTGTCAAAAATATATAGATAACCACACATGTGATATATCAGTATAAATCAAGTCTGTGCCCCGCAGTATAGCAGAGTATAAAGTGCAATGTGTCTTTAAGGTGAAGTCAAATAGTTCTCCTGTGGTAGAAGAAACTCTTCTATACGATAGTGAAGCCAGTGGAAATCACACACAAGTGGCAAACCGTGTAGAAAACTAGTGCTTCTTTGGTGTCAACAGAGCCCATGGGAGTGCTAAATAATAACCTTACTGTCGTAAGGTGAACAGCATGTACTATAAAATCATCCGCTTAGGACTGGCTTCTGTCTCTGGCTCCTCCTATTCAAAACCACCTTCTTTGAGTCCACTGTGGATACCAGAAGTAGCTTGAGAAACTCATAAATGCACAATAGAGCCTGCTATGGTGTAGTATTTTCGTAAAATCCAAAATTTATTTAAAAAATGTTTTTTTTTTAATTAAACCTTAAAGACACATTGCACTTTATACTCTGCTATACTGCGGGGCACGGACTTGTTTTATACTGATATATCACATGTGTGGTTATCTATATTTTTTTGACACATATGTTATTTTTGTTTTGCTGATTGTGTTTTTTGTTTTGCTGATTATATCGATGCTTGCAGGTATTTGTTTTAGATATTGATTTGCTTATTTTCATTACACAGAGATTTTAGAGATTGTGGACAGTCAATAGCACGCTTGCACTTTATTAGCACTATTCACCTTATTTTGTCACAATTTTGTGATTGCCATGAATTTATAGGTTATTTTTAACACTTTTATAGTGATACTGTTACGTTGGGAGCGCAACACCACCCTTTGTTTTTAATAGTTTACATAGTGACACCTTTCCTGTCTAAATTTACTATTTTCAGTTTGTAGTCTCCACATTTGGGTCTTAGAAGGGAAATGGGTTTGATTGCTATGGCCTCTATGACTTGGATTACTACTCCATCTCGCAGAATAAACTTCATAACACCTTGGTGTAGTTTTCGGGTAGTGCGACCTCTTTTGCATATCATTATGAGCCACCAAACGATACCTAGCTATGTGACCCCCCTTTTTACAAACAAAGCACTTGAGAGCTGGTCTCCCTACATAGGCCCTTCTCTGAGCATATGGCAAAGGAGACTCACATTGCTGCATAACATTACTATGATTTGAGTGAACAGATTTTACATTTTCATTGTCTGAGTATTCACTAGCAATGGACTCATCAGAAGTCTCCACTATCAATGTGTTACTATTCTTGAAAAGATCAGGCTTGCTTTCCATTTCAACTGCTGAATCAATTTCAAGTGTAGTTACTGCACTTTTATTTAAATCTTCCTCATTCAGACCTCCAACATTGATTCCCACAATAGCAACATCACTTGCAGCAACACTTGCCTTTTCTACATGTTG
Source organism: Lithobates pipiens (assembly GCF_037356315.1). Lineage (NCBI taxonomy): Eukaryota > Metazoa > Chordata > Amphibia > Anura > Ranidae > Lithobates > Lithobates pipiens. The sequence goes on along the minus strand of NW_027507686.1, from coordinate 228,756,752 downwards.
TTCCAAAGCCTCTATCCTTACTGAGCATGTGTGGAGGATAACTCCATAGTAGACTGGGCTCCATCTAATTCCTTCCTAAGCAGCATTATAATATGCACATTCTCAGCCTCTCTCTGATTCAAAGAGGCAATGCAACTTTCTCTTTGTGTACACATTTCCTTTAATTCATTCATTTTCTGTTCCAATACACATTTCTCAGTCAATTGATCAATGTGATCACCAACATTTGCATCTGCTTTTTCAACCATTGCTAATATATTCTCAGTTATACTTTGTAACTCTCAGCATGCCATTGGCCTTCTTTTGCTATAACAAAGTCTTTCATTTTCAATAACATGCATACAATATTGGCCATCTTTGCTTTCCTGCCTTTTTTCAAAGACTTTGTTTTATCTGATCATATAACTAACTATCATATAAATAACTCATTAAATTGGTGCGTTAATGCGTTTTTCTGCCACAGTGCTGAAATTAACACAGGTATGTCTCTTAAGAAAATCTTCAATGACCTGCATTGATATGAATCACACTGAATCTTATTTAAGCAGTCTATACAACAGTTGCTTACACAATGCACACAGACACAACACACAGATAAAAGCTGTTTAAAAGCTAACTTTTACTTGTCACAAGGCAGAGCACACTCTTAATCGATGCTCTACTATTATTAGCCCTATTATCTCAGAACGCAGGCCACATTGAACTTCTATTGGAACAGAGAGCTACTTCACTCTCGCGGGGGGAAAATAATAAAAAAATAAAAATAAACGAATAAAAAATGAAAATGTATATTTCTCCCACTTTCTCCACAAAGATGTGTGGTTTATCCTGTCAATCTGCAGGCTACATCAGATAATCAAGGGTGATTAGCCCCCCACTTGCCAGCACACTTGACCAGCTACATAGGCCTAAAACAATTTGCATTAGCAATACAATAAACGTTAACACATACACATACCAGCCAAAAATCTCACCAGGTTTTGCGCGTCTGATCACTGACAAAATATTTCATAGAACTTTCAGGACCACTCACGCAGGGCTTCAGAATTCACGAACCAGCGCGAATCTGGTCCACAGTAGAGAAGGCTTTCAGTTCTGGGTGTAGTTGAGGACTCTAGACAAAAATACACTAGAGTTTGGATTCTGTGCAGAAATACATTCCACATGCCTTCTAGGGTGCCAATTGAAAAAAAATCTGGGGTGCCCATTGAAATAAATTCTAAAAATATTATAATCCGAAGGTGGTTATGGATTCCCTCTATTTATTCTATATATGTATAAGCTTGTCTACTCCCATAGTTAGCTAGTCTATCAAAACTCTGTTTATAAGCACAATGATACAAGGTTAGCTATTAAAATACACTGCTTAATAAAGCAATGTCTTATTTTTTTCCCAAGAAAATAGGAAAATGCTAACATGAAAATACTATAGAGCATATAACAAAAGAACATCAAAGATACTTATCAAGGCTGTCCCCCTAGACATGGTCTCATCCGCTGGGCTCAAGATGATGGTAACAGAGAGAGCCACGAGGCCATCAGGCACGAGCTAAGAGCAAGAAGGGATGATTTCCCTTTTGTGTGCACTTTTTACGTAATCACCCCCGCTAGTCATTTTAATATATTACATTTCTGTCTGCCCTGCTGTATTGACATCTAGGGGCAGCATCTAGGGGCAGCATTGGTCCATGTATCTTTGCTATGGGACCTGGGTCCTTCAGTCTTAGCTGGCCCTTTGATCTTCTGTAGCAGGATATTCATCAATCGTCTTGTCAGCCATGGTCCTTTTTGAAGCTTGCTTACATAGTATTATCGCACCAGCCAGTCAGGAGCCAAGTTTTTGTTCAGCCTTGCTTCTTCAGATGAATATTCTGATATGTTACATTTCAGATGTCCCCCCCCCCCCCAAGAATGCGAAGGCTTGATATAACCATAGTTCATATTTCAAACACCTCTTGTATTATGAAATAAAACATGTTACCTTCCAACACTTGTATCCTAAGCCTTTACTCAGAACCCAGTGCACAAGTTAAAATAAACGGTATTTTCTCATCTAGGTTCTTGATCAGGAACAGCAAGAGACAGGGGTGCCCCCACTCATCTCTCCTTTTCGCATTAGCCCTCGAGCCCTTGCTGCGTAAGGTGAGAGCAAATACAGACATCACAGGCCTGACGGTGCACAATACAGATCATAAACTCTCAGCTTATGCTGATGGTGTCTTAATCAATTTAACATACCCAGTGATCTCGTTGCCAGTCCTGATGAGAGAACTCCAGCATATTGGGACGTTCTTGAACATTAAAATCAATTTTCCAAAATACGAAATTCTACCTATCCAGATATCCTCTGCCATGACTAATAGTCTAAAAAGCGCGTTCCCCTTTACATAGGCCTCGGCCTCCCTGCGATACTTGGGCATTCAGTTAAGAGACCGCTTTGACACACTATACACAACTAATTACCCTCGGTTGGTAACCTAGGTTAGACAAGACCTATTGCAGTGGACAAAGACTGCCTTCACTTGGCTAGGGAGGGTGAACATCATAAAATGAATGCCCTCCCTCAGATACTATTTTATTTGCAGATGCTCCCTGTCCCCCTGCCCAGAAGCTTCTTTACCCAACAGTCCAGCATGTTTACCAATTTTATATGGAACTCACGGAAACCGTGTATAGCTCTAAAAGTACTGAAACGCCCAAAGCGTTCCGGTGGTTTGGGGATTTCAGACATATGATACCACCAAGCTATAGTGCTCCAGAGGATTCTGAACTCTATGGAGAGGCTCTATGTCTCTATGGAGAAATATATGTCTCCATGGAGAAATATATGGCTGGAAGAAACGTATCCTATGCCCGTGGCTCTCGAAGGACCACAGGGGGTTGTCAGACGATACATCCCTATTGAAGACCCATGCACTTAAGACTTGGGACCGTATCAACCGAATGCTGGATCTGGCCCCCTCTGTGTCCCCACTGGTGCCATTGGGTGGATTTCTCTGGTTCCCCCCATAGGAACAAATGGGTTTCTTTGGACCTTAGGTGGATGATGGGAATGCTAGCTGTGGGAAATTATTGAGGAATGGCAGGGTGATACCATTTGAGTCCCTGGCGGTTAGACCTGGGGGACCTCAAATTAACTTTGGGAGGTATAAACAACTTCACCCCTTTTCAAGGTACACGGCAGCTCCATAAGAGATATTATATCACTTACACACTTTGAAGGCCTATCTATAGCAGAGGAACCAGTCCCACACATGGTCTCAGAATTTTACCAACTGCTGGGGTCCTCTTCCTCGGCCTCCAAGCCCATATATATCTGGGCCTGGGAGAGAGACTACGGTTTGGAATTTACTACATCTCAACTGACACACTTATACCAGCTTACCCATTCAAGTTCTATAGACTCTAAAATGCAGGAGATGAACTACAAGATCCTGTCACGCTGGTGTAGGGTGCCTGCCGACCTGGCATAGTTCTATCTATTCAACTCTGAGTTATGTTGGCGGGGTTGTGGAAGCCGTGGAACACTATTACACTTATGTTGGGACTGCCCACTGATTTCACCTTTCTGGAAGGATGTAAAACAACAGGTTAAAGAAATTCTGGGTCTAGACATTTCCTTCTCCCCAGGCCATTTCCTCCTATACACTCCTCCCATGCTGATCAGTTGCTATAAAAAGAGTACGCTGCCCCACTTATTAAATGCAGCCAAGAGACTACTTCCTATTTACTGGAAGAGAGTACAGGTTCCGAGCAGGGAGGAGTGTGTAGGCAGAATGAATGAGATCAGAGAGGCGAAGGATTGGATTGCCACGTGTTAGGGCACCAGAGATAAGCTTGCTATGGTCCTTGTGGTCGGACCACATTTCTGGTCCCACCCAAGTTTGCTCGAGCTTAGACATGGCACCGCTAGAACTGGCAGAGCCAGCTCTTAGCCACCGCAACCGACCTCAGGAGTGGATTCCCGCTTGATCAGAACATTGACAAAGAACATTGCCTATTCTTGCTTTGGTGGAGGCCCCGGACGCCCGGCTGGTGGGAGCCCGATGCAAGTGCTGGAGACTCTCAAGAGCTTATAGGTATGATCCTGGTCCCTCTCCTTTACCTAGCCTCATTCCTTATCTCCCCCCCCCCCCATCCCTCTCTTACTCTCTTATTTTATTTTTTTAATGTTAATATTGTATTGGGATCTGGATTGCGTGCCCCTTTTGTTTGTTATGGCTGATGAATACTACCAAATTTCTCCGCCAGAAGGTGGGCTGCCAAGTGGGTGGTGGTAGTGATCTGCCTCCCCCTGGGGTGGCTCGAATGTGGCTTAGGCCTGGGCGGAATACTGGAGGAGGTTAGTTGGAGGTACTGGCTACCCCCCTCTCCCGGTGTTAGGCTCGGGCCGGATGGCGCTGGAGTCAATCCGGACCTTTACATTAGCTGAGGCTGATATAAGACAGGAGGCTGGTTGCGTGTTCGGTGGTCTGCCCCTGTAGGCCAATACATGGTTGGCGGTTGAAACCCTGAACCTACCTTAAGCAACAGGTTGATGGCAACACAGTAGACATGTAACCTCTTAATAAGAGAAACTCTCCTCACACTTCAACTGTTTGTTATGTTACTATATGTATATACTATACCAGCCTTTCTCAACCTTTTCAACACAGGGTAACCCTTAAAATAATTCTCTGGTCTTGGGGAACCCCTGCTAAAAATTAGAAATCTACAACTCATGATACATTAATGTGATGGTCAGTGGGAAGAATGGTCCTTACACTTGTAGTCATTGGGAAGAATTACCTCTTTACAGATATCTAAAAAGATCAATGGTGTGAGTGGGAGCTTATCTCAGAGGCAGATAATGCCCAATGCTGAAGGAACCCTTAGCAAACTCTGGAGGAACCCTAGGGTTCCACGGAACCCTGGTTGAGAATCACTGTACTATACTATAAATGTCTGTGTCACCATTACATTTTTACTGCAAATGTATGTCAAGATATGTGACTGTACCCAATAAACAAAGTTTAATTTCTCCCCATCACAGAGTCCTCTCATCACAGAGCCCCCAGTCGCACAGTCCTCCACAGCACAGAGCCCCCCAGTCACACAGTCCTCCACAGCACAGAGCCCCCCAGTCACACAGTCATCCACAGCACAGAGCCCCCCAGTCACACAGTCCTCCACACCTCAGAGCCCCCCTAACCCTTAACACATTAAAGCCATACTATTTGGCTGCAGCCGTGATGCAAATTCCAAAATGCTGATGTCTCATACACACGATCTGACTTTCTGACTTTTTGTTCGAAGGTTGTTGGCTCCAACTTGTCTTGCATACACATGGTCACACAAATGTTGGCCAAGGATTACAAACCTAGTGACGTACAAGGCATACAGCGAGCCGATAAAAAGGAAGTTCAATAGTCATGTGATAGTCCATTACGAACGCTAGTTTTAAAAGACCGAGTGCTTTCAGCTCGTACTTGATTCCGAGCATATGTGAACTTTTGTGTAACGGACTTGTGTACACATGATCGAAAGACAAAGTTTTGTGGCGGAAAATTTGAGAATCTGCTAGCCAACATTTGTTGGCAGAAAGTCCGACAACAAATGTTCGATGGAGCATACACACGGTCGGACTTTCAACCAACAAGCTCACATTCAGCATTCCCCATCGGAAAATCCGACCGTGTGCATACGGCATGAAAGTGACCATGCATGCCACCTGCTCTGGATCACCTTTATGCTTTTGGTGGCCAGCCTCTGACACCATAGCAACATATGATGCCATTTTTCTTGACAACTTATGATTCTAATTCAGGACAAAATGGGTTCTGTACTTGCGGCACCCCTGTTGAGAAACCCTGTTTTATACAGTAGCAATCTTCTGTAGATGGCTGCTCCATGGAAAGCTAAACTACTCACTGCAATGATTTCCAGTTTCTAGGGGGCTCTCACATGATATACAGTATGCATAGTTACAGAACATCGATCCAAGCTGGACCAATGTAACTGTAAAAAAATGCCATACCTAGACTCCTTCTTTAAAAAAAGAATTTCAAAAAAGTATTGCTTGCTGCCAGGGAGGTAATAAACATGAATATTTCAGATGTAGTGGCAGGTTCGTTTTAACAATTGTGTAGTGCTTGTCCACGCTTTTGAGTGGTAGTATGTTTACAGTGAATGTGTTGCATTTGGGTTAGGCAGAGCATTATATAATTTTTAATGAGATAATCACGCTTCACAAGATCCTGATGTGATGTTGGATGAGGTCAGTAGCCAATGCAAGCTGTTCTGTTTCAGTAGCTTGACTGTGTCGGCTGGCATGAAATGATATTTGTGCCACGCAGAGAATCTGCCTAAAGTCTCTTCCGTGCCTCTGCCAATGTGAGGGTTAATGCATTAAATTCTTGCTGTGTTTTCCATTACCGCCTGTGTGAAAAATAGCAGTGGATATGCGGCGGTAATAAGCAGGGTATCAAGCGGTGGTCTTTTTTTTACATCCTTTTTCTTCACGTTGCATCTTGCACTCACCACTGCTGTTACTTTGTACCATATTTTTCCCCAGCTCACATGAAACAGAAGTGCTGGAAGTTGATCCGATCGACAAAACTGAAAATATTATCAGAGTATAAAAGGCAGACCACCAATTGGAGAAGGATGCCTGGGGAATTTGTGACCTTTTGTGTTGTAAAACAAGACAGAAATATAAGACTTTTTAAATGTATTTAGCTTTTTACACATTGTGCAAGCATGGTCCAGTATTACCAGCAAGCTGGTCCAGAGTAATGTTGTGGCCGGAGGAGATCAGCAGCACTGAGATGCAAAAAAGGATAAAAATATGGAGAAAACTCACCCCATTCATGTTCTCAAAAGTAGCCTTCATACCCACTTTTCATTTGGCATTCCCTTTTTTCATTTAACAGGTTATTACAAACAGGATAGTTCAGCTTAAAGAGAGAATCAACCTGAAAAAAAAATATTAAAAGCCAGCAGCTATAAATACTGCAGCTGCTGACTTTTAATAAATGGACACTCACCTGTCCCAGGATCCAGCAATGTCGGCAGCCGCCATTCTCTGTGTGGGAATCACTTCCCGGTTTCCTACTGCGCATGCGCGAGTCCCACAATGGGAATGGTCCGCGCTGTTTCTAGGACTCGTGTGTGTCCCAGCAGACAGCGCGACGAGACAAGAAGAAGCATAGACTCCCGTGGGAGTCTATGCCCGGAAGTGGGGGCAAATACCTGTTTTAGACCGGTATCTGCACCCCCTCCCCCCAACTGTGGCACGGGGGGAGGGTTCCGATGAGCGGAAGTTCCACTTTAGGGTGGAACTCCGCTTTAATTAGGCAATCCATAGCAGACCTCCAGGTCTTGAATAAAGTTGCCTATACACAACATACATTTGACAGATTTCATAGTAGGCTCCTTGTCACTGTATGCAAGTTTTGGATACTTCCTTGTATTTCTGATGTTTTCTTAATGTTATTAATGGGTTATGAATTACAATTAGAATGCACTTCACTTTGTTGAAAAGACATTGTAATCATCTTAAAGCAGTGTTCCAGACAAATGATTATTTTTTTAAAGTCAGCAGCTGCAAACACTGTAGCTGCTGACTTTTCACTTACCTGTCCAGGGAGCCCATTATGTTGGCCCCCCGAGGCCGATCCGTCCATCGTATCAGATCGGGTGCAGGCACCGCTATTCCAACTAAGGGAAACCGGCATTGGAGCCTTGCTGCTTCACTGCCAGGTTCCGACTGCGCATGCGTGAATCAACGCTTTGTGAATGGCTAGCTTGTCTTCTGGGACACACACACATGTCCCAGAAGACAACGGGGGTGGGGGGCCGCCGCAGAAGAGGATGGGACATCCTCAGTCGTGGCCCTGCTGGATCAGAAGTACTCTTAGTACTTCTAAAAAGATATGAGAGAAAGTAAAAAAAAAAAGTTTTTAATTATCCAAAAACAAAGGGGGGGGGGGGGGGGGGGTGAGGTGGTCTTTCATTTAAGACCACCTCTCAAAATTGGGTGGAACTCCGCTTTAAGCGTATCTTGACCTTTTATATATCTGGTTTTCAATGTCATGGCATGTTATGTGTAAAGTTTCAATCAAATATTTATAAAAAAAAATATGGTGAAAACAGAATTTTGTGAAATAAAAAAAATGTCTATGGTTAAATTACATATTTTTTATTTATTTATTTTTTTACGAAAGGCAAATCCACTTTGCAGTACAAGTGCAAAGTGCACTTGGATGTGCAGTCGCTGTAAATCTAAGGGGTAGATGTGAAATGAGTAGAAGCTCTGCTGATTTTATCATCCAATCATGTGCAAGCTAAAATGCTGTTTTTTATTTTCCTTGCATGTCCCCCTCGCATCTACAGTTTTTTTTAAGCTATCGATGCCCCCCGGCTGAGACCACCGCCTGTGCAAGGGAATTCCACATCCTTGCCGCTCTTACAGTAAAGAACACTCTACGTAGTTTAAGGTTAAACCTCTTTTCTTCTAATTTTAGTGAGTGACCACCTGTTTTATTAAACTCCCTTCCGCGAAAAAGTTTTATCCCTGTTGTAACCCTTCTGTAGTCTAATCTAAAACTAAAAAGAAGGTGTGATTGGGCCCGGTCCCTAGGTTCACACTTCTGCATTTTGTGTGGCTGCATTTGGATGGGCATGGCAGTCCATTCAAAGGAATGAATGGCATCCCAGAGCGTTTTCGCAGCACATTCAGAAGTATCTATCTATCTATCTATATTTTCCTTTTGGTGTATGAAGAATAAATTAGTAGAAGGTATGTAAAGTTTGATACGTAAAATAAAAATGTTAAAAAAAAAAAAAAAAAATCCTGAAAAAGGAAGGCCTGTCATGGTTCTAGTGAGTCGTTTTAGGACAAATCATGACTCCCCACATTCCTGTACTAACTGAGCACTGTCCATTTCATGAATGTTATTCAGATGGTTACTGATTGACTATTACTTGAATATTTGTGCAAATACTCAGACGGGTCTCTTCTGCAGAGCAAAGGTAACAGTCCTTCTAATCTGAAAAGTATGTGAATTCGCACACAGCGGTTTCATTATTCCAACCTGTTTTTTTTTTTTTAAATGCAGGCTCAGAAGGGTAGTAACGCCTATTAGACCCAGTCTAGGGTTAGCCAGCTCACAAAGAGACAGAAAAAAAAAATCATGTACAGTACCCCCCAAACTCCCACAGTGCCCCTCAATGTGCTGCAAAGCCTTTTAGCCCTCCATACTGCCAACCTTCAACAGTGTCTCAGTGTGACCCTCAACCTCCCCCCGGTGCTCCTCAACTTCTCTAGAAACCTCATCCCCCTACATGGCCACCAAGTCATCTGCAGAGTCCCTGAACCCAGCACTTCCAGCATTTCACAACATGTTTTGCATTCCCATACTTTCATTGAATGAGAGTATAATTTATTTTTACTATTGGGGCATGAAAGGTTTTGGAAGAATTTACCAGGCCCTGGTCTCAAAAAGGTTGAGAACCACTGCCCTGTAACATAAAATGTTACATTTTTGGGTACAGGCCCACTTTAATTACACTTGCCTCCATGCTGTTCTTTCCAGGGCTCAAATTTTCTAAAACTGGTACCATAGTTCAATGCTTACAGTCTACTTCTGGTGATTTCAATTTGATAGCAAAGATCAGATTTAGAGAGCACATGGACCAGAAGGTTCAATTAAACGGGACCACTTTCACTGGGCACAGTTTTAGGAGAGCTGTACTGTATCTTGGAAAAATAGCAAGGTAAAAGAGGTAGTGCAAATAATACTCTGTTTGCTGCCTGCTGTCCTTTTCTGATATAATTCCTGGAAATCTCTTTTTACTGGTTTTTGTCTCGGTATAGATTCACTTCCAGATTTTGACAGTTTTAATATAAATGTTTTCAATTTGATAGGTAGTTAGGTGCAACACTGACTGATTCCTTATGATTAATAACAAAAATAGGTGAATATAGTGTTTGCACACAGTCTGCTACCCTCTGCTGTTATAGCATCCAGTCACTGGACTACAGATAATAAATATTGAATTCTGGTTTGGTTAATCATTACCTATGTAAAAAGTATGTAGCTTGATAAATAGGCTTGTTGTCCTGTGAATGTCTGATAAAGTTGTGTGCTCTAGAGGAGCAACTGAACATTAGGCAAATTTTAAACATTCCAAATGAATGTGGCTTTTGTAATTATTAATAAATCATTAAATTGTAAGTTTTAAATGCAAGCAGTAGAAGTAAGAGAATTTGATCTGGAAACTGCCTCCTACAGTCCCAGTACAGCAGGGCTGGTGTGCGAGACATAGAAGCAGCACAGTTCATGTGCTGTGTGGAAGCATGCTGATAGGAAGAGAGAGCAGAGCTATAGAGATGAGCTTGTGCTTCCGCTGTCCAGTTAAAGGGTAACTCCACTTTCATGGGGAAAAAGGAAAAAAATAGTAAATAAAGCAAAACTAATATAGCACGTATAATTGCGACACTAATCATATATCACCTTAGGTTGTAAGCTCCTTGAGGGCAGGGTGTATATATATATATATATATATATATATATATATATATATGTGTGTGTGTAAAGTGCTGCGTAAAAATTGACTGCGCTATATAAGTACCTTTAAAAACAAAAAAAAAAATAACATTCAATTACAATATTTATTAAATGCTATCCTTTCCAATCTGCAGCCACTGTATTTTCAGAGAATACATTGCAATATGGCTACCTGGAGTAGTGTACTCGCCACCCCCCAGAAACATCATTTCCTGCTTCTGTGATTGGCTCACCATTTTTCCCAGAAGTCTTCCTAAGATACAAGTCATATTTCAGGCATCCCCTGCAACAAAAATATAATTTTTGGAGAGATACTTTCAATAGGAACATGTCTAAAGGGATGCAGGCTCAGCAGATTTGCTGATTAGTGCTCTGATGGACTTAAAATGGATGTTTTAAATCTTTCCTACGGAATCAATGGGGGAAAAATGTTCGTCTGTATGCTACTCCGACGGACCAAAAACGACGCAAGGGCAGCTATTGGCTACTGGCTATTGAACTTCCTTTTTCAAGTCCCATCGTACGTGTTGTACATCACCGCGTTCTAAACGATATGACATTGGTGTAATCGTGTGTAGGCATGTCCATTTCAGCGGAACTCCATTGGAAAAAACGTCAGAGTTTATTCTGACAGAAAAAACGGTCGTGTGTGCACAGTATTAGATCACCCAGAAGGGAATTTTTTTTTCTAGACTAAAGTGGAGTTACACTTTAAAGTAACTAAAAGTATTGAAAAGTAAATTCTAAAATGGGTACATGGCAGTCTAATATTTGGGTTTACTGGTGGTCTTCATCCTGACCATGTATCACTGTTAACAGAGAAGTGTAGCCAAAGCTATTTTGGGTATACTTCTCCTGTAGGTCACAGGAGTGCAGTTCGTTCTGCACTCCTGTGACCCATTTTCAGCCGACAGCGGACTTCCTCCCATCTCTTCGACATCACTCAGTGATCTGCTGGGAGGCTGAGCCAGCCCCACCACAGTCCAGCACTTCAGTGAGAGGAGAACAGAGAGCCTCTGACTGACAGTCACAGAGAGGGGGAGAACTGAGCCATCAGCGGTGTTTGATCGCTCAGTTCTCACTGCAGAGTCAGCAGGGGACTGATGCAGCATCCACCTAGGTGAGTATAAATATTTCCTTTTTGTAAGTCCTTATTTATCTTTTAAATAAATCTGTCTGTGCTTCACACACCTACGACTACGACTTGAATCCCATTTTTCAGAATAGAAGATGCCTGTGGTTATTGCTCCCGCCTCCAGCCCCCCTTATACTTTACCTGAGCCCGATCTCAATCCAGCAAAGTGCACAAGAGCAGAGGCTCTCTCCCTTCTCTTGGGCTCAGACACAGCAGTGGGAGCCGTGGCAGCCAGTGGGAGCCAGAGGCTTGCTATGGTGGGGGGGGGTGGGGGGTGGGTGGCCGTTAAGTGTGTGTGTTTTTTTTACTGTTGGGGGGCGTGGCTTGGCATGTGACGTCACTGATCATCTTTCCCTATAACAGGGAACAGACGATCAGTGACAGCCACACTAGGAAGCACGGGGAGAGATTTGTTTACACTTACCTCTCCCCGTTCTTCAGCTCTGTGACCCGACACCAGCGGCGATCAGGTCCCGCGGCCACAGTCACGGAGCTCAGGACCGGGTCGCGCGCTGCGGCTGGGAACTTAAAGAGCCACGTACAGGTACGTGATTGTGCCCAGCCGTGCCATTCTGCCAACGTAAATTTGCAGGAGGCAGTCCTTAAGCGGTTACGGTGGTTCTAAACCCTTTACAACCACTTTTTACTACAGGGAAGCCTATAATTAGGCTTTTCTGTAGCTACACTGGATATCTCATAAACCTGTACCGTTTAGGAGATATCCCCTGTATTTTCATGTGCCGACGTCATCGGCACATGTGCACTTATGCAAACTGAAGCAACGTCAACGTGCCATTGCTTCAATTAGACTGTGCCATTACTGGTGGCTCCCACGCGCATGCGTGGGGGTGACGTCATCGCGGCTCCGTCCAATCACATTGGAGCCGCAATACCCGGAAGTAACCCCTGGGAGCGATGTCGGCTGCCGGAACGGTGAATGAGGACCGCTGCGGGGGCTTCAATCTCAGGTAAGTAATTCATAATGAGCTAGTATGCTATGCAAACTAGTTCATTATACCTTTGTCTTGCAGGTTTTTTTTGGGGGGGGATTTTTATTTTTATTTTTTAAGGGTTTACAACCCCTTTAAAGCTACTGTGTCAATTTTCTGGTGTTAATCCCTCAGGTATTGCTCCAAATTCATGAAGCATTTGCAACACTTTTGGTTCTGACAGCAAATAGAGCACCTAATTCAATTCATGGTTCTAAAATGCTCCACTTTTACATTTGGCGCATTCAATTCACCACAATGTAAAGTAGAGCTAACTAAGACCAACTCTTTTTTGGCTTACTGAAAGAAAAACCGGCTGGCAGATTTTGCGAACATTCTAAAAGTGGCGCAGTGTGAGCCAAAGTCAAATACAAGTTTTAGACAGGCGTATGAATTTGGCAAAACTCTATCACACTTTTAGAACGCATGAGAGACACTTTTGCAAATTCTGCCTGTGCCAATCTTCATGAATTCCAGGGAATATGTCCTGTAGCTTTTTCATGAGAAGAAAACACACTGTTGTCATTCTGCATCTGTTAACTTTTGTTGTGCGTTGTAAATGATTGCCTGGTGACCTTCTCTCCACAGTAAGCAAAAAAGATCCACACAACCCCAGCGCCAGTCAGTAATCAGGAACAAGTTACTGGGTAACCACAGTACGGTATGTGGAATAGGTCCAAATACTGACAAAAGAGTCTACGTCATGCAGATTAAACGAGGACTCCATTCTGAGCCTCTGTTGGCATTTGGGATCTAGAGACTAAGCGAAATATGTGCGGCTAATTTGATGCTGTCAGAGGTGGCTAGACGCCATCACTGGACGAGGCAACACTCTGTGCAAGGACTGCATACAAACTTACCTACAGAATTGTGTGCCACCAAACTCAGCTGAAATACTGACCTTTAGGCCTCATGTACACTGCTGCTGGTAAGCGGACATTCAAAGGCAGTTGGATGCTTTCTTCAGCTACCCCTGAACGCATCCAATGTTATCTTATGTGTACATGTACACAGGTTTGTTTAATGTTGTTTTTAGGCAGTTGCGTTTAGAGGCTTTTCTTTGAAGGCAAAACCAGCATTTTAGAAGCGTTTTTAAAAAGGTGTCCTGATTTATTTATTTTTTTACATTAAGACCCCTTTCACACCATACTGCCCATAGCGTGGGCGGTAAAACGCCGCTATTTTTAGCGGCATTTTACCACCGGATTTGCGGCGCATTGCGGCAGCTAGCGGGGCGCTTTTACAGAGAAAGGGGTTAAACCGCAGGCAATATGCCACAATGGCGGCGTTTTGCCTGCGGTATTACAGCGCTGCCCCATTGATTTCAATGGGGAGCAGCGGTGGAGGAGCGGTAAACACACCGCTCCAAAGAAGCTGCTGGCAGGACTTTTTTCTGACGTCCTGCCAGCGCACCGCTGTAGTGTGAAAGCCCTCGGGGCTTTCACACTACATATAATGGTGCAGCTTCTTTAGGGCGGATTGCAGGTGCTATTTCTAACACTATAGCGCCTGCAAAACGCCCTGGTGTGAAAGGGGTCTAAAAAAAACTTAAAAATTATTGCAAACGATGAAAAACCACAAATTTTATTTATTTTTTTTAAACTTGGAATTGCTTGAATGGTTCCTAGACCAGTTATATACCCCTAATGAGCCCATGATCAAATCCAGTACACCACTAGCATTGCTGTTAGCCAAAGTAGAATTGGAATTTGACCTATATGGTTGTTAGATTTGAACCAGATGACCCCACCATTGAGCTTGACCCCCGATCTGATCAAACATAGTTGCATGAAATTATGGGATCCATAGTAAAAGCACCGAAATTGATGTAGCTACAAGTACACTGCTGCTCTCTCAGCTGCTGCTACTCGCTCTGGTCTCACATAATGGCTGAAATTGTTAAATAATACAGTTTTTTGTGCTTTGGGTGGGTCTTATGACATCCTCTTAAATAAATGCTCCTAGATGCAAACCGGGCAAAACGCAACTAATTGCGGCATGCAAAAGCTGCTAAATGGGCGTTTTTAAACGTCGATTTCAAGCTGTCAAAAAATCAAATAGCTCAGAAGGTTGCCTCAGTGTCCCGTGTACATTAGGCCTAAATGCACACTGGCTGTGTACAGAGATTGTATATGCCTGTAAACTGCTCAGTTCCACTTAAACACAGTGGTGCCTGCCTTTGGTTTGTACAAAGTAAAAATCTGACAGCTGCTCCCGATCGCACAAAGTGTGTGCAAGCAGCATTTACAAACACGGGAAATAATCTGATACCTGGCAGCACATATGTAGCCTTATTCCTTCAAATGTGAAGCAATGCTGCCTTTAGCAATCAGGTTCATTATTTTTTGGCTACTCAACACTCTTGATTGGTTGCCTACAGTAGGTAAACCTAGAGAGGCAGGATCTAAGTATCATATAGGTCATGTCACCTTGCTGGTGGGCTTTGGGCTTGTGTCAATGACATTAGTTTGTACATTCGTTTCTGAGATCATTCCGAATTCATTGACCAGTAGATTTCACCTGCAGTTGACCTCTTTCTGAGTAGCTTCAAGCAGTTTTCGCATTCCAATAGACTTGTATGAAAATGCAAAACCTGCTTGTAGCGGACATGAGCCCTTCTGCACAGGCCCCTAGGAGGTCTGTTCTAAAAAAAAATTGTATGAATATATCAGCATTCATGCAAAAGTCATGAATAGCCTTTTGGATGTTTTTAATATGTGTGAAATGTTATTTTCTCCTGTGTAAATTGTGTTTCCCAGGTCTAATTTACCATTCCACCTAATACGCCAAGAATATTCAAGTGGTATTTGTTAAATTCTGTTTTTATGGTATTAATAGCGATATGCATTAAATTATAGATGAGGAAAGTTCCAAGAAAATCCGTTCAGTTCTTGCGTAAAAATTCAAGTGTGTATTTACGTGTTTTATTTATATATATATATATATATATATATATAAACATTTGGGTGTCCTTGTAGAGTTTGTAACACATGTATTTTCTGTTTGTATTTTTTTGGGGGGGAGGGGGATATTTTTCCCAGATATATTTTTGATCTTGTCAATGTGTGTTGTTTGTAGGTTGTTAGTTTCACTTTGATTTAATTGTCTGTGCTGCATTATTTTGCAAAATCTTCCTCAAGATGTTAAATTATGTTTAAATCCTTAAGAGACTGACCGTTTGTGGGCGCGGTCCTTTTAACTCCTGTTAATTTCCTCTGCAAAATGGTCAGACCTCCAAAACCATATTCTGTTAGGCCGCGTACACACGGGCGGACTGTTCGCCCAACCTTGTCCGCTGAACAGTGTTTGGGCGGACAGTCCGCTCGTGTGTGGGCTTTCAGCGGACAGTTTCAGCGGACAGTTGGACGGACAAAGTCTTTCGGAAATTCCGAAAAACTGTCCGCTGAAACTGTGTTTGAGCGAACAGTCCGCCCGTGTGTGGGCTTGTCCGCTGTACTTTCGAAATGAGCGGACTGTTCCCGCTCGGAAAGTCCGCCCATTTCGAGCGCGTGTACAGGTAGGCGGGGCCCGCGAAGGAGACGTCACGGGCTCCGCCACCTGGAATGGGCTTAAAGGGGAACCCCAACGCCGAAAAAAATCGGCGTGGGGGTTCCCCCCAAGTCCACACCAGACCCTTGTCCGAGCACGCTACCCGGCCGGCCAGGAAAGGGGGGCGAGCGAGCGCGCCCCCCCTCCTGAGCCGTACCAGGCCGCGTGCCCTCAACATGGGGGGGTGCCTTGGGGAAGGGGGGGCCGCGCGGCCCCCCCACCCCAAAGCACCTTGTCCCCATGTTGATGAGGACAAGGGCCTCTTCCCGACAACCCTGGCCGTTGGTTGTCGGGGTCTGCGGGCGGGGGGCTTATCGGAATCCTGGAGCCCCCTTTAAGAAGGGGGCCCCCGGATACCGGCCCCCCACCCTATGTGAATGAGTATGGGGTACAATGTACCCCTACCCATTCACCTGTGAAATAAAGTACAAAAAAAAACACAACACATGGAAAAAGTATTTTATTGCACAGCTCCGGGGGTCTTCCGTCTTCGGGGGTCTTCTCGCCGGACTCCTCCGCTATGTGTGTGTAGCTCTTTTACTAGCGGAGGAGTCCGGCTTTCTTCCTCCCCGCCGCCGGCCTCTTCTCCCGACTTCGGGGGTCTTGTCCCCCTCTTCGGTTCTTCTGCCGGGCCACCGCGCCTGGTCCGGTGGCCCGGTCTTCTGTCGCCGTCTTCCGTTCTTCTGTCGCCGCCTTCGGTTCTTCTGCCGGGCCACCGCGCCTTCTTGTAGCTCTTTTACAGGCGGTGGCCCGGTCTTCTGTCGCCGCCGCTGTCGTCGTCGCCGCCGCCGCCGCCGCCGCCTTCCGTTCTTGTTCTTCTTCTTGTTCTTCTTCTTGTTCTTCTCCTGGAGATGTTGACTCGACGATCTCTCCGGCCGGAATGCCAGAGCCGCGCTGTGCGGTCACTTATATAGTGACAATGGGGCGGTGTCACATGGTATATGTCACATGGGTTGGTCACATGGTGACCCCGCCCCCTTACGATGTCATAGTCCCCATGTGACATCAACCCATGTGACCAACCCATGTGACATATACCATGTGACACCGCCCCATTGTCACTATATAAGTGGCAGCGGAGCGTGTCCCTGGCATTCCGGCCGGAGAGCTCGTCGAGTCAACATCTCCAGGAGAAGAAGAAGAAGAACAAGAAGAAGAACAAGAACGGAAGGCGGCGGCGGCGACGGCGACAGAAGACCGGGCCACCGCCTGTAAAAGAGCTACAAGAAGGCGCGGTGGCCCGGCAGAAGAACCGAAGGCGGCGACAGAAGAACGGAAGACGGCGACAGAAGACCGGGCCACCGGACCAGGCGCGGTGGCCCGGCAGAAGAACCGAAGAGGGGGACAAGACCCCCGAAGTCGGGAGAAGAGGCCGGCGGCGGGGAGGAAGAAAGCCGGACTCCTCCGCTAGCAAAAGAGCTACACACACATAGCGGAGGAGTCCGGCGAGAAGACCCCCGGAGCTGTGCAATAAAATATTTTTTCTCTGTGTTGTGTTTTTTATTGTACTTTAGTTCACAGGTGAATGGGTAGGGGTACATTGTACCCCATACTCATTCACATAGGGTGGGGGGCCGGTATCCGGGGGCCCCCTTCTTAAAGGGGGCTCCCGGATTCCGATAAGCCCCCCGCCCGCAGACCCCGACAACCAACGGCCAGGGTTGTCGGGAAGAGGCCCTTGTCCTCATCAACATGGGGACAAGGTGCTTTGGGGTGGGGGGGCCGCGCGGCCCCCCCTTCCCCAAGGCACCCCCCATGTTGAGGGCACGCGGCCTGGCACGGCTCAGGAGGGGGGGCGCGCTCGCTCGCCCCCTTTCCTGGCCGGCCGGGTAGCGTGCTCGGACAAGGTTCTGGTGTGGACTTTAGGGGAACCCCCACGCCGATTTTTTTCGGCGTTGGGGTTCCCCTTTAAGCCCATTCCAGGCGGCGGAGCCCGCGACGTCTCCTTCGCGGGCCCCGCCTACCTGTACACGCGCTCGAAATGGGCGGATTTGCCTCCGCCTTACGTGGGCGAGTCCGTTCATTTCAAAAGTTGAGCGAACTGTTTGCCCAACCTTGTTCGTCAAACAGTCCGCTCGTGTGTGGGCAAGTCCGCTCATGCAAATTTTGAGCGGACTGTTTGATGAAACTGTTTGCCGAACAAGGTTGGGCGAACAGTCCGCCCGTGTGTACGCGGCCTTAGTGTCTCAAATTAACATACATGTGTTTTTTTTGCTTTCCTTGCTCTTTTCCCAAGTCCTGTTTTGTTGAGCAATCAAATTTGTACCAATTTTCTATGTTTTATGTGTTTTAATAGTTTGTTTTGCAGATGCATGCTTAATCCAAGTAATGCATTTTACCACTCCCCCCAAAAACAATTTTCATGGAACAGATTTCCCAGCTGCAGCTTAACTAGGCCAATTGGCATGGCAAAAAAAAGTGGTGTGATGTGTCTAAAAACGACTTTCCTGGTGCCTTTGTGGTGGCATTTGAATGGATTATGCGTATGCTGCCATAGATAGACACCACGAAAGGAAAATTACGCAGAGGTAATTATTCAATTTTCCATTTTAGTGCAGTGGTTCTCAGCGTCGGTCCTCAAGTATCCCCAACAGGCCATATTTTGGGAATTTATCTTAATGGCAAACATGGCCTGTTGGGGGTAATTGAGGACAGGGATGAGAACCACTGATTTAGAGCACTGAGCTAAAATCTAGCTCAAAACAATCCTATTCTAATTGTGGCCATTTGAGGGAAACCAAGTGAGTGTTAGAAAAAAAAAAAAAAAAAAAAAAAAAAAGAACCCCTGCTTGTCTTTTTTAGGTTGGGCTTTGTGCCCCTTTCCTGAAAATTGGCTTCACTTCCTGTCACATAACTAAACTGGAAATGAGGGTAAAACCCTACCAATGTCTTTCCTTGGGCACACAGGTTAATCTAACTAGTGTCTCCATTAGGCAAATTGCACTCTAGCACTTTGTTGTGTACACTCCAAATTATTAGGTATTTTGGGGTTTATTAAAAGGCAAAGCCACTCTGTACTACAAGTATACTCACTGTAAATGTAAGGGGAAGCACTGCTGATTTTATTATCCAATCATGTAGAAGCAAAAAAATGCTGTTTATTATTTTCCTTGCATGTCCCCCTCGGATCTCCAGCGACTCCACTTCCAAGTGCACTTGTAGTGCAAAGTGGATTTGCCTTTAGTAAATAAACCACAAAGTCCAAGATACTTAATAATTTGGGGTGTACACAGCAAAGTGCTAGAGTGAAATTTACCTAATGGGGACACTATTTAGATTACCAATGTCTTTTCTTGGGGACACACAGGTCATAGTTTTACCCTCACTTCCTGTTTGGCTATGTGACAGGAAGTTAATAAATTTGAAGGAGAAAGTGGCAAAATTTAGAAGGGGTCTTCACCCTGCAGACATCACCAAAAACGAACAAGACTTTGAATCCCTCTGCACTCTATACCCAAGCAAAAATAAGAAAGGATTTCATTTAGTTTAACTTTGTAAAGACACATTCCTAAGTTCAACTGTGATACATGGCAATGGCCCATTTACACCTTGTTTAATAGAAAAAAAACAGTAGCCTTTCACTAGAAAAATTAGTTAGTCCAGTCCTGGAAATCTGCATCTGCTTTCCAATAAATTATGGGCCTGCACCTAGATGCATGCCCCTGTGGCACATATCTGGTTCCTGGAAGCGATGGCCAGCACACAGGAATGACATCACACCCCTCCAGGAAGTTACTTGTACTGCTGCTAATTTCTTCCCACCACCATGTCCCGCTCACTGTTCTGAGAAAGATAATCCTTATTTGCAAATTAAGACACTTTTTTTTTATTTTTTACATGGGGTGGTTTTTGTGTGGGTCATGTGTGTATGTCTAAATGATTAGGCCTCCTGCTTCAGCGTGTGTGGATATAGATATATTTATAGATGTACAGTGCCACTGGGATTTTTGCCCATTCCTCCTTGCAAAACTGCTCCAGCTCCTTCAAGTTGGATGGTTTGCGCTCGTGAACAGCAATATAAGTCTGACCACAGATATTCTATTGGATTGAGGTCTGGGCTTTGACTAGGCCATCCCAACACATTTACATGTTTCCCCTTAAACCACTCAAATGTTGCTTTAGCAGTGTGTTTGGGGTCATTGTCCTGCTGGAAGGTTGAACCTCCGTGCTCGCCTCAAATCACACACAGAGTAGTACAGGTTTTGCTCAAGAATATCCCTGTGTTTAGCACCATCCACCTTTCCCTCAACTCTGAGCAGTTTCCCAGTCCCGACTGCTGAAAAACACCCCCACAGCATGATGCTGCCACCACCATATTTCACTGTGGGGATGGTTTTCTTTGGGTGATGTGATGTGTTGGGTTTTGGGCAAGACATAGCATTTTCTTTGATGGCCAAAAAGTAAAAATGTTGTCTCATCAGAGCAGAGCACCTTCCTCCATACATTTTGGGAGTCTCCCACATGCCTTTTTCGCAAACTCAAAACGTGCCATTTTGTTTTTTACTGAAAGTAATGACTTTCTTCTGGCCACTCTGCCATAAAGCCCAACTATGGAGCATACAGCTTATTGTTGTCCTATGTACAGATTCTCCAGTCTCTGCTGTGGAACTCTGCAGCTCCTGCAGGGTTACTTTAAGTCTCTGTGCTGCCTCTCTGATTAATGCCCTTCTTACCCGGTCCGTGAGTTTTGGTGTGCCATGTTCTTTCCATTTGGTTATGATAGAGTTGATGGTGCTCCTAGGGATCATCATAAATTTGGATATTTTTTTTATAACCTAACTATGACTTGTAATTTTAAACAACATTGTCCCTTACTTGTGTGGAGAGTTCCTTGGTCTTCATGGCAGTGTTTGGTTAGTGGTGCCTCTTGCCTAGGTGTTGCAGCCTCTGGGGCCTTTCAAAAAGGTGTGTATATGTAATGACAGATCATGTGACACTTAGATTGCCCACAAGTGGACATCATTTTACTAATTATGTGACTTCTGAAGGTAATTGGTTGCACCAGAGCTTTTTATGGGCTTCATAACAAAGGGGGTGAATACATACGCACATGCCAAATATCATTTTTTTTATTTCTGAAAATAGTTTTATGTATATATTTTTCTAATTTTACTTCACCAACTTAGACTATTGTGTTCTGATCCATCACATATAATTCAGATTAAAAAACACATTAAACTAAAGGCTGTAATGTAACAAAAAAGGTAAAAAGCGAAGGGGGGTGAATACTTTTGCAAGGCGCTGTAGGTTCTGGTGTCCACCAGCAAAGAGAAGTTGGGTAGATGCCACACTCCCAATTCTGGAGGCATAATAATAGTCTAGCACAGGGGTCTCCATACTATGGCCCTCCAGTTGTTCAGGAACTACAATTCTCATCATGCCTAGATTTGAAAATTAGCAAGTTCTGAAAAAAGGTGTGTTCTCATGTGCCTTGTATAATGCCCAAGAAATATTGTTTGAAAAATACAAGTGGGTCATGGCACATCTACTTTTCAAATGTGGCACTTA
Source organism: Lithobates pipiens (assembly GCF_037356315.1). Lineage (NCBI taxonomy): Eukaryota > Metazoa > Chordata > Amphibia > Anura > Ranidae > Lithobates > Lithobates pipiens. The sequence goes on along the minus strand of NW_027507686.1, from coordinate 228,735,021 downwards.
AGATGGTCATGCGCTATGCAATTTGATTGGCCAATCTCTGTAAAATTCGATAATTTGGCAAAATAGGAAGACCCACTTGAACAATTAATTCAAATTATAGGAAATTAAACAGGCTCTTGCACTAAATCTAATTTAAGATCTGACTGCAGTGTATAGTCACCTTTAAAGATCAAGATCTGAAAATATTAATTTATTTGGTTTAGAAACACTTTTCTGTTCTTTGTAATTTATTGAAAGATTTGGGTAAAAAAGAAAAACACATTTCAAAGATATATTAGAAGTAATAGGAATGAGATTAGCATCAAAAGGGTTAATTAACTGAGGGCACTTACTAATTGTCTAACAAGCCACACCCAATTAGATGAAATTGTATTGGGCGTGCACTATTATCAATGAGAAAACCACAGTTACCCTAGCGCCAGTTGCAGTTAACATACGCGGAGTGTCCTTCACTTGTCTGGATGTTGTGAATGGGTTTTTCTTTACCATAGAAAGGATCCTGCGATCATCCACCACTGTTGTCTTCCATGGATGTCCTGGCCTTTTTATGTTGCTGAGCTCACCAGTGCATTCTTCTTTTCTCAGAATGTACCAAACTGTTATTTCGGCCACCCCAAATGTTGCTGCTATCTCTTTGATGTTATTGTTTCATTTTTGAAGCCTTACATTGGCCTGGTTCACTTGCATGGACAGATCCTTTGAATGCATGACGTTGGTTCACAGTAATAGATTCCAAATGTAAACACCACACTTAGAAGCAACTCCAGACCTTTTACCTGCTTAATCGATGAAGAAATAACAAAAGGAGTAGCCCACACCTAGCCATGAAACGGCTTTTGATTCAATTGGCCAATTACTTTTGGTCCCTTGAAAAAGGGGGTGGCTTTTCTTAAGAGCTGTAATTCCTTAACCCTTCCTCCAATTTGGATGTACATACCCTCAAATTAAACCTGAGAGTGTGCACTTTCAGGTCATATCCAATTGTAAAACTATAGCTTGAATATGTTTTGGTAAATACCTGAAAAAAAAAATTCTGTTTGTCCAAATGTATATGGACCTAACTGTACCTTTAGTCAAGTTTGGCTGTTTTGAATACTGTAATTTTTTTAAAATCTGGCGCCTTTAAGTTTTCAGTAAACTGGAAGTGATGTTGTGACATCGCTTCCAGGTTACTAGATCTGAGACATGATTTTGGCATTGTTCGGTTCTCCGGCCAGCCATAAATGTGCCGTCTGGACGCTTGGGCCTCCCGGTGGCACGGGAGAGCTCGGGTGAGCCATAGAAGGCGGTAGGAGGGGGAATTTTTTGAGTGACATGTCCTTTTTTCACAGCTGCAGGATGCACCTGAAACGCGGCAAAAATACATATGCATTTTTGCAACTGAGCAGTGTGAAAGCATCTATCACGTACCTGGTGCTGGAGGCCAATGGAGATAGAGGGCTTCCCTTGTGGCTAAGTTCCAGATCCCCCTAAAGGTGAAAAAGGAGAGGTCAGGCCCAAAGTAGCACGGGTTGTCTGCTGGACTGTATGCAGGAGGTTCCAGAGTACAGCTGGTGTACTGGTGTAGAATCAGCAGACAGGTGGGGCCCGTGAGGTGTTGCAGGATTTGGATAATGCTGCGACTGGAGCGTGGTCAGAAGGGAGCCTAGGTTGTGAGCCGGATTGATATAATCGCAGACATGGTCAGGTGGATAGCTGAGGTCAAACACAGGCAGCAAACAGGAGACAGTTCAAGCCGGATCAGTAACAGGAGAAACCAGAATATCATGGCGATAACACACTGGAGGAGTCGAAGATCAACCAGCAAATGCAGACACTAGCAGACATCCTTATATAGGCCCATGTGACCTGCTGGTAGAGATACTGGGTCCTAAAGTCCTCCTCCTGCCAGAGATGCAGGGTCCTAAATTCCTTCTCCTGCCAGAGATGCAGGGTCCTAAATTCCTTCTCCTGCCATAAGTGCTGGTAGAGATGCTGGGACCTAGAGCCCTTGTCCTGCTGTTGGTTCCCTGACAGCAGCCTTACTTTTATGGCTCATTCACATTAGCTACGGCCTCTGAATAGCATTCAGTTGTCTCTTCAGAGAGCATTTGACAGGTGGTGAGGAGGCGTTCTATCGTCTCCTCACCACCTACTTTAACATCTTGGTCACTGCACTAGCACTCCTTGCAGAGCAGCCCTATTCACTTCAATGGGTCACCAGAAGCTATGACCTCCAGAAGCAACAGGAGGCATAATTCCTGTGAAGCAAAGCATCACAGCCTGTGTACACCCCCCTAGCCACTACTTCTGAAACTAAAGGGGGTATTTTTTTGGGGCATGGTAAAAGTGGCGCTAAACCTCTTTTACCGCACCTTAACTGCTAGTGTGAATGTGATACAGACTTTAAATGCAATGCAGCACTGTACAACACAAAGCATTTCTAACAAATCCCAGTGCACTCTAAAGCAAAGGCACACTTCCCTGCACACCGTGGTAGCCGATAGGGTTTGGAAATGCACACCAAGTGAGCACTGATTTCCATTTTTTTGGTGCCCCGCCCAGAATCTGAGCTGTTAAACAACACCAGATTGGTTGTATAGGGCAGTGGTCATAAACCCTGTCCTCAGGGCCCACTAATGCCACGTACACACGATCGGACTATCCGCAGGACTTTGCAGTGGAGGTACCCCGGACCTTCCGAATGAGCGGACCTGCACACACACGACCACACACAAACGGACTTTCCAGCAGACTAGGTTTGGCGGACAATCCGCAGGACTTTCCAAATGAACGGACTTGCCCACACACAGACTAAAGTCCCTTAATTTTGAACTTGACTTCAGGTATAACGGGACTAGAGAAGGAAGTCAATCTCGCTGCCTCCATCGGCGAGATTGACACCTCGCAAGCCCCATCGCCTGGTATGGATTTTAAGGGGTCCCCCCAGAGTCCATACCAGACCCTTATTCGAGCATGCAGCCTGGCCGGTCAGGAAAGGGGGTGGGGACAATCAAGCAACCCCCACCCGAACAGTACCAGGCCTCATGCCCCCAACATGGGGGGCTGGGTGCTTTGGGGAACCTCAGAGTATGTTGATGAGGACAAGGGCCTCTTCCCGACAACCCTGGCCATTGGTTGTCGGGGGTCGGCGGGCAGGGAGCTTATCGGAATCTGGGAGCCCCCTTTAATAAGGGGGCCCCCAGATCCCGGCCCTCCACCCTATGTGAATGAGTATGGGGTACATCGTATCCCTGCCCATTCAGCTGAGGGAAAAAGTGTCAATAAAATAAACACACTACACAGGTTTTTAAAGTAGTTTATTAGGCAGGGACGGGGGTCTTCTCCACGCTTTCCAGTTCTTCTTGCTGGGCTCCTCCGCTATCTTCTGCTCTTTCACCAATCTTTTGCTAGTAGAGGAGCCCGGCTTTCTTCGCCATCGCCATCTTCTTCTTCTTCCTTCTTCTGTTCTTTCCGATGTTGACATGACGCTCTCTCCTGCTGTAATGCCATGGACACGGTGCATGGTGACTTATATAGGCATACGGGGCAAGGTCACTGAGTGATGTCACACCGTGAACCCTCCCCCTTATGAAGTCACAGTCTCAGGGGATGCTGGGACTATGCCGGATAGTCGGATCGTGTGTACGCGGCATAACAGGCCAGGTTTGCAAGATAACTGAAATACATCACAAGTCATATCATTTGCTGCTCAGTGATTGCTGTATTCTAGTCTGCATCTCCCCTAGGAGATACTTAAAATCTGACCTGTTAGTTGGCCCTGAGGACAGGGTTGATGACCACTGGTATAGGAGATCTCTTCTTTACTTCTAGATTTGTCCATGCCTTTTTTTTATTATTTAATTTTTTTTCTTTTTTATGCTAAAGCTAATCCAGAAAGAGCCCACTTCCTATTCACACTTCTCCTGCCTATCGGTGGGTGGCCAGTTTCAGTTCAGTGCAGATAATGACCGTTCTTTCATTGCTTCTGCTAATTACTGCTAATTACCTCTACTCTGTCTCTAACAGACTTTTAATAAATCATTGGATAGTGATGTATTAGCTGTTACTGGTAGAACATTTATTTTTACCTTGAATGAGTTTAGGTGAAGTGAGGGCTGAGCATGTTTAGGGGGGCCACCTGGCGCTAATAGACATGCTTCCAAGTGGTTATAGCAAACCTGTATGACCAGTGTATTTCACCAAGTGAAGAGACTAACCCCCCCCCCCCCCCCCCCCAAGAAAAGTGGAACTTTCAAAGGCAACTAATAATCATAGGTACTATATGCAGTAAAAACATCAAGTTTATTACATCCTATAAAAACATAAAAAATTGATAAAATTGACATAGGCAGATAACAGCTGAGAACTGATTGTTGAAGCACATATGAGGTGTGTGTGTGTCTTCTTCATCCCTACACGTTTCAGGAAGTTTGTTTCTTTCATCAGGTGTTCATAGAGGAAATGTGGTGGAATTATTTCTACAATGTAATTTTGACATTAGTCTTCCTGTCAGAAACCATAAAATCAGACCGAGACAGAAGTACAGTTAAAACAGGTAGTGAGGACATGATATCATCTGCTTACCACCTGTCAAATGCCTCTGAAAAGGAGTTTGATCATGGATCGCTTTTCAGAGGTGTGGCAGTGACAGCCGCATGCCTAACTGTAGCCTTACTGCACAAGAGATAGGATTGTCCACCGGTCCAGCCAAATGTCCCATAATGCAACCATCATTTAATGTCTGTAGCTAGCTCCAAATAAACAAGTTAAATTAAAGTTAGTAAGTAACAGACCTCTACAATTGGTTGTAGAAGATTTCAACACCTTTACAGACATTGAAAATGAAGGTAGATTTTTTTTTTTTTCATTTTGCAATTGAAGGTTATAACCACTGTCAGTTTTTTTTTTTTTTTTGTGCCATCTATGTTCCATTGAGGAGATTTCCCTTCACTTCCTGTCCCTTAGCCAAAACAGGAAATGAGAGAAAGCCCCTCCAGTGTGAGGGAAATCCCTGGTAGTCACCAGAACTAGTGTGTCCATTCGAATATTTTTTCTCTATTGCTGTTCTGGTGAATACTGAGTTTGGGGATTTTCTTTCATGTTTGGTGATAACAGTCACCAGAACAAATGGAGAAGGTTGATCACACCTAAGGAAACACAGACAGCAGTAAAAACTTGACAGGGGTTCTAATCCATCTCCAACGCTAAAACTTCAATTATACTTTAAAATGGTTGTATGTTTTATTTTAACAGTGAGAGACAGAATAACAACAAAAATATCCAGAAAAATGCATTTCAAAAAAGTTATAAATTAATTTGCATTTTAATGAGTGAAAGAAATATTTGATCCCCTATCAATCAGCAAGATTTCTGGCTCCCAGGTTTCTTCGATATAGGTAATAAGCTGAGAGCAGGAGCACTCTCTTAAAGGGAGTGCTCCTAATCTCAGCTTGTTACCTGTATAAAAGACACCTGTCCATGGAAGCAATCAAACAGATTTCCAATCTCTCCACCATGGCCAAGACTAAAGATCTGTCCAAGGATGTCAGGGATTATGGACTACAAGACCATCGCCAAGCAGCTTGGTGAGAGGGTGACAACAGTGGGTGCGATTATTCATAAATGGAGGAAACACAAAATAACTGTTACTCTCCCTCGGTCTGGGGTTCCATGCAAAATCTCACCTTATGGAGTTTCAGTAATCATGAGAACAGTGAGGAATAGGCCCAAAACTACACAGGAGAATCTGGTCAATGATCTCAAGGCAGCTGGGACCGTAGTCACCAAAAAAAAAAACAATCCTGCAGCGCCTGCAAGGTCCCCCTGCTCACGAAGGCACATGAATGGGCCCGTCTGAAGTTTGCTAATGAACATCTGAATGATTCAGAGGAGAACTGGGTGAAAGTGTTGTGGTCAGATGAGACCAAAATCAAGCTCTTTGGCATCAACTCAACTCACCATGTTTGGAGGAGGAGGAATTCTGCCTATGACTCTAAGAACACCATCAACAACGTCAAACATGGAGGTGGAAACATAATGCTTTGGGGGTGTTTTTTCAAAGGGACGATGGACGGGGCCATGCACCGTCAAATCTTGGGTGAGAACCTCCTTCCCTCAGCCAGGGCATTGAAAATGAGTCGTGGATGGGTATTCCAGCATGGCAATGACTCAAATCACACGACCAAGGCAAGAAAGGAGTGGCTCAAGAAGAAACACATTAAGGTCCTGGAGTGGTCTAGCCAATATCCAGACCCTAATCCCATAGAAAATATGTGGAGGGAGCGAAAGGTCCGAGTTACCAGATGTCAGTCTCTAAACCTTAATGACTTGGAGAGGATCTGCAAACAGGAGTGGGACAAAATCCCTCCTGAGATGTGTGCAAACCTGGTGGCCAACTACAAGAAACATCTGACCTCTGTGATTGTCATCAAGAGTTTTGCCACCAAGTACTAAGTCATGTTTTGCGAAGGAGTCAAATACTTATTTCACTCATTAAATTGCAAATCAATTTATAACTTTGTGTTTTTCTGGATTTTTTTGTTATTCTGTCTCTCACTGCTAAAATAAACCTACCATTAAAATTATAGACTGATCATTTCTTTGTCGGTGGGCAAATGTACAAAATCAGCAGGGAATCAAATACTTTTTTCCCTCACTGTACATAGTTTCAATCCTAAAAACCACTTGTCAACCAACTCACTGCGATATAAGTCGGCAAAGTGGTACATTCCCGCAAAACACCATATGGTGTGTCTGTACCTGTTAAGGGCAATAGCAGGCACGCGCAGCACAGCGGGGAATCTGATGCACGATCACGTGCACGAGAGCGGGAACAGGGATTTGTGTGTGTAAACACACAAATCCCTGTTTTGTCAGGAGAGAAGAGACATATCGTTTGTTCCTACTAAGTAGGAAAAACAATGTCTCTTCCTCTAGTCAGTCCTATCCCCCCACAGTTGGAACACACCCAGGGAGCACACATTTAACCCCTTGATAGCCCCCTAGTGTTAACCCCTTCCCTGCCAGTGACATTTACACAGTAAATAGTGCATTTTTATAGCACTGATCGCTGTATAAATGTCAGAGGTCCCAAAAATTTGGCAAAAGTGTCCGCCGCAATGCCGCAGTACTGCTAAAAATCGCAGATCACCGCCATTACTAGTATAAAAATTAATAATAATAAAACTGCCATAAATCTTTCACATAGTTTGTATATGCTATAACTTTTGCACAAACCAATCAATATACGCTTATTGCGATTTTATTTATTTTTAAACCAAAAATATGTAGAAGAATATATATTGTCCTAAACTGAGGAAGAAATTTGTTTTTTACAAAACATTTTTGGGGATATTTATTATAGCAAAAAGTAAAAAATATTGTTTTTTTTTTTCAAAATGGTCGCTAATAAATAATAATAAAAATGCCATAAATATAGCCCCTATTTTGTAGACGCTATAACTTTTGAGCAAACAAATCAATATATGCTTATTGCTAATTTTTTGACCAAAAAATTGTAGAATAATACATATTGGTGTAAACTGAGGAAGAAATGTTTTTTTCTATTTTGAGGGGTGGGGATATTTATTATAGCAAAAAGTAAAAAATATTGCGTTTTTTTTTTTTCAAAATTTATGCTTTTTTTTGTTTATAGTGCAAAAAAATAAAAACCGCAGAGGTGATCAATTACCACCAAAAGAAAGCTCTATTTTTGGGAAAAAAACTGTGCAATTGTCAGTTAAAATGACGCAGCGCTGTATCGCAAATGGCCTGGTCATTAAGCAGGCAAATCTTCCCGTCTGTAATTGGTTAAAGCTGAAGTCCAGGCATAAAAACTTTAATTGAATATATTCCTCATATATCTTATTCTAAAGGAAGCAGAGCCATCAACTGGGGGGGGTGGGGGGGGGGGGGGGCAGAGACAAGACCGGTCCCCCTGCACAAGGAGAGTGAGCAGCAGTGAGCGGTCTTTATTACAGGAGGCTCCTGCACAGAAATAAAGTTGCACACTGGATTATTGCACATATCTGAAAGAAATACACAAAACACACCAAGATTGACATAAGAATACACATGCCTTTTGTATTTACACAGTATTTGCTTATCCCGGAGTTCAGCTTTAAAATGTTTGTAGAATGCAGGTTGACATTTTATTTTCAGTTTACTGACATATAGAGCTTATTAAATCTGAGCTCCGGAAATATAATACAGTGTAATTATTTGAGCTAATGGCAGCAATTATTTGATAGCAACAGGAAATACTGATTAGCATGATGAACAGAGAAAATGTCACAGGTCTCTTTCATGTGTGCTAATTTCTGAACTGGTTGAAACAGATTGTGACTTCTGTAAGACGCTAAGAGTCATATGCTAAATGTTATCCTTTCTATATTCCGGGCATGCTATGGCCACATTAGTTCAAGTAATAAAGCAGTGTGTTGGTTTACAAGATTTATATAATTAATACATAATAATTCATACGTAATGGTGTGCAGAGTTTAGGCATTCATGAAAAGACAAGTGTTCCTTTACAAGAACAGAAAAGATGTATTAGGATTATTTTAGCTTAGGCTGGTTTTGGAAGGCAACATGATTTAATATCATATTTCTGAAGTTTCTTTATGGTTGATACAACTAAGCATTTGCTTTCCTGGGGGTGGTCTGGAATGTCTTTGAACAGCTCTTGGCTCTGGACCGTCTGTTGCTATAACGCAAATTTGGAAGGGACCATAGCTGACAAGATGATTGATGAATGTCCTGCTACAGAAGACCAAAAAGACATGGACAATGCTGCCCCTAGAGGCCAATACAGCAGGACGGACAGTAATATTAATATATATATATATATATATATATATATATATATATATATATATATATAAATATATAATATTTTTTTTTATATATATATATATATATATATATATATATATATATATATATATATATATATGAGGACTGTCCCCTAAATACTGATTCTTCAAAAGTCTAGATGGGATTTCAGTGGGGTTGGGTCTGGATGGAGTATAAATTGAAGTATAAAAGACTGAACAAGTAGAACTATCTCTGTCTCTACCCTTTTCGCTCTTGGCTTGTGCCTGAGCCACATGGCTCTTTACCATTTTGAGCCTCATGGCGGCTATCTCTTTTCCATCTGAGCCCAGCCATACAAAGCCTTGAGGAGGCATCGTGATAAGTATATTTGATATTCTGATAATATGTGTTTTGTTGGCATATGTTTGCAATACCTCTCTTTAGTATTTTCATGTTAGTGTTTCCTATTTTCTTGGGAAATAAATAAGACTTTGTTTTATTAAGCAGTGTGCTTAGTTGCATAGCTAACCTTGTATTATTGTGATATCAACAGTAACATGTGATCAGAGTTTAGCTAACTATAGGAATAGACAAGTTAATACATAGGTGCAAAAAATAGAGGGGATCCGTAACCACCTTTGAATAATATTTATTGTACCAATTTACCTCAGCTGGCCACATACATGGATTGAAATTCGAATTGTATGGGCAGGGTGGGGGTGGATCGACTTCTACAACCAACCTGTCGGATTTTCCACTGCTATAGCCAGCAGCACTGGTGAGTGTATTGTGACAGCGAGGAATATTCCCGGCAGTCGGAATACATCAGCTCAGCGGGGAGGATTGCCATGTATGGGCTGCCTTATCTTTTTCAATATGGAGCCATTCTAAAGAGAACCTGTCATTAAAATTCCCAGACCACATGATTTGGTAGGGTTCATGGCCCGCATAACCAAATCACATCATTATTTTCATAAAGGAAATAGGAATTTCCTTTCTTGCCAAGAATGAAAAGAGCCCCCTCACGTCACCCTAAGCCTAGGCAGCCTAAATCACTTGGTCTTTGTCTGCATCTATATGTAAAAGCTACAAATAATCTGCTGTTTTTATTCAAATTTTTGCAATGATTGGAGAAGGACACAGAGCCCCCATATGCAATGAAATGCTACTGCCCTGTACATACACAAATGCTAATGATGCATAAGAACATGCAATGCCAAGCTGCGGTTTCCAGAGCAAGCAAAGTCCTTTCTTATATAAAGAGAGGTATGGACTCCAAAGAGAGAGATATCATGTTGCCCCTGTACAAATCATTAGTTAGTGCCCGTTCACACAGGGGCGACGTGACTTGCAGCGCGTCTCACAGACGCGACCTGCACACGATTTCAGCGGCGACTTGCAAAATGACTTCTGTATAGAAGTCAATGCAAGTCGCCTGAAGTCGCCCCGAAAATACTACAGGAACCTTTTTCTAAGTCGGAGCGACTTGAGTCGCTCCTATTAGAACGGTTCCGTAGTACAGAACGGAGCGCGACTTGTCAGGCGGCTAAGTCGCCTGACAAGTCGCGGTAGTGTGAACCGGCACTAAGACCTCTTCTGGAATATGAAGTTCAGTTTTGGGCACCAGTTCTCAAAAAGGATATTGGGAACTGGAGAAAGTGCAGGGAAGGGCAACCAAATAATACATATTGGTGTGATTAACCCCCCTAGCGGTAATCCCGAGTCTGGCTCGGGTTAGGAATTTACTGATAGGAGCGGTAACCCAGAGCCAGACTTGGGATCGCATCGCTGGATGCAGGGGAGGACACAGGGAGAGTTACTTACCTTGTCCCCTGGATCCAGCGATGTCCCCTGCGCTGTGTGATCGAGCCGTCCTCCACTCGATTCACAGTGCCGAATGCCGCCGAGCTCCGTTCTCTGCGACGTTACGGCGCACGGGAGCGGAGAACGGCGGCAAATTCAAAAAAGTAAAAAGACACAAAACACGCACAGCACTGTAATCTTACAGATTACAGTGCTGTATTAAAAATTACACACCCCCTTTGTCCCTAGTGGTCTGTGCAATGCCCTGCATGCACTTTTATATTATAAATACAGTTTTTTCTGCCTGGAATTTGGAGATTGCCCATAGCAACCAAAACATGTCCCTTTTTCAGTGTTTTAGGATTTGATTACATTATTGAATAATTTTTATTATTCTTTTTATATTATAAACTTTATCATACTCGGGATGTCTGCTAGACTCTGGTTTGAAGAGATTTAAGAGAGTTATTCCTAAGAATTACAGGACTACAAAATAAAACGCCAAATTTCCATGCAAAATAATTGTACCGCTTTCAGCACCTAAAACCGGACTGAATCATACCGCCAGGGAGGTTAAGGGAGGATATGATCAACATGTACAAATACATAAGTGGTCCATATAGTGAACTTGGTGTTGAGCTATTTACTTTACGGTCATCACAGAGGACAAGGGGGCACTTTTTACACCTAGAGGATATGAGGTTTCATCTCCAAATACGTAAGGGTTTCTTCACAGTAAGAGCTGGGAAAATGTGGAATATACTCCCTCCAGAGGTGGTTCTATGGTTCTGTATTATTTCCTAAATGTACATAATATAAATGGGTACTGATATTTATAGGTAAAGTTGATCCAGGGAAAATCCGATTTGCCTCTCGGGGGGGGGGGGGGGGGAATTTTTTCCCCTGCTGTAGCAAATTGCATCATGCTTTGCTGGGGTTTTTCGCCTTCCTCTGGATCAACTGTTGGTATAGGATTGGGTATATGGATTGTATGATATTATTTTTTATTTATTTATTTATTTTTTGGGCTGAACTAGATGGACTTGTGTCTTTTTTCATCCTGACTAACTATGTAACACTCTTTGCATCCAGACTTCTATATGGTGTATCCTATCATGATATACAGAACATGTGTCGTGTAATGATCAATGCATAACGTTCTTCATGTTTTTATGAATATTGAAGAAATATATATATATATTTTTTTGTATTCAATTTTTTGGTTGCCCTAAAAATCCCCCCAAAAAAGAGAGGATCTACAATTTGTTTGTCCCAATATCAGATATTTATTATATTGCAGCCTACCAATTCTTAGATGCAATGGCTACAATATATATTTTTGTGCTATTCCAGATGTATCAGTTTACAGGGATGACACAAACCATTTAGCACTAGCAGGGGTGCTTACAATGATCAGATTTTATTTATCCATGTAAAACTTATCCCAAAACTGATTAAAAAAAGGGTGAGCTGAAGTTTGGCTTACATTTTTTTAGTTCCTTTTTTTGTGCTAGTACATTTAACACTACCTTCCCCTAGATTGCCAGTGCTGTTGTCTGCTGTGCCCCCTGTGGTCCTTCATCCAGAGTGTAGGCACTCTAATACAGGCAGCATGTTAGATCACCAGGTGAAAACAGATGGGGAAAAAAATCTTGATATGGTAAATTGCAGCATTATTCTGAATTACTATCCACATAGCAAGGATAACTTGCCACACATTTATGGCAGTGTTGAATTGCAAGTCTGTTAATTGCTGCACACTTTCACTTTTACACTTGCAGAGCACTTGAAGCACACGTTCTAGTTGATACTTTTCGTAGCAAATTTGTGTGGCAAGTCTCTAGCAAGGGCAAAGTTGCAGTGGTGAGTCTATAGCAAGAGCTCTGTGAGTCTCCCCTGTGGTGGGATGACCATTGCATAATAAAACAACCAGAACTTGCAGCAGACTTGCAGAATGTTTTCAAAGAAAGTTGATCTGGAGTCATGCAATGCGGACTTTTTTTTCTCTCCTTATCTTTGCAGTTATTCCATTTATAATTATAAGACTTTGGGGGTGGAGGTTCTGAAGTAGACTTGTGCACAACGAAAAATGTTGTTTAGTTTCGGTTCGTTATCATTCGTAAAAAATACATAACTTCCTTCTGTTATATTCGAACGTTAATACGTTTTCGGATAAATAATTCGTTATTTCTGTAGAGTGTTGATATTCGTTATACTGAATCTTGAATCACGTCAAATTCATTTGTTATATGCGCTATAATTTTGTTCATCTTGGTAGAAATTCGATATTTATGTATGTATATATATTCGTGATAATGATTCATAGTTTGGAAAGTCGTCTGTTTATTGAATCTATTAACACACACAATGACAATATCTTGTCTCCTCTTCTCAAATACAATACAACACCCTTCTCACTCAGTTCTCAGGAATGCGCTTTGCCAGTAATCCATCCTCCAGCACAAAATTATTCAGCTGATTGGACGGTAAAGCCCCATACACACTATCAGATTTTCTTCTGATTTTTGTCTTCAGATTTCCCAAAACCATGTAGTGCAAGGGCCTGCCTGACTGCATACAAATTGAAACTCCTAAGGCTTGACCTCATATTATATGATTTTGGTAAATCTGAAGACAAAAATCAGCAGAAAATCTGATAGTGTGTATGGGGCTTTAGATTTGCTTTGAGTTGACCTTTTGTATCATTTGATCTTTAACGAATTACCGAATCATGTTGAATTAATTTGTTATATCCGCTATAATTTCTTTCGTATTAGTTAATGTGATTGTAGCCGTGTTAGTGCAATTGTGACAGAGAAAATTGAGTACTGTCCGTGATACTTTTTTTATTTGCACTAACATACAATTTTTCAGGACAAGCTTTCGGATGTGTCCCCTTCTTCAAGGTCCAAGCAGTACTGATTTACAAATTTTTAAGCAGAATGTAAAAACAAAACAAACAAAAAAAAAACACCTCCGAGGGAAAGAAGAGAAAAAAAAACAACAAAAAAAACACATACAAATCAATGGCAATAAAGATAAGAGAAGAGTTAGTGAGATAAGACAGAGGGAGAGCTATGGAATGGAGGGGGGGTTGCTAGTCACAGAGGGGATTGTAAAACTTTAGTATAATGAGTAAGGAAACCTATATCTAAATTCAGGTCATTATTTTTTGTGTCAAAAAGAATTATCATTCTTAGTTCAAAGGTTTTCCTTTCCTGGATAGTTCTGAAATTCCCTTTAAGAACTAAAACATTGAGGTCTTCTATAGTGTGGTCCGGTTGTGAGAAGTGATGTCCCACAGGTGTACATAAACTGTCTTCTTTATGTTCCTTGATGGTATGTCTGTGTAAATTCATCCTCGTTTCGTATTAGTTGAAATTCGTTTTTGAAAGATGCAAAATTCGGCCGAATTTCGATTACTTACAAAAAGAATTGCACAAGCCTATTGTGACCTACAGGTGAATATATGACTGGGGGGGGGGGGGGGGGGGGGGTGAGAAGCTACTAGTTAGGGTAAAACTGTGGTGGAGCTGGGGGCAGAGGGGACTACAATAAATTATTTTTAACCTTCTGGTATTGACTAGCTGTTTACTGATTCATCTTTGCAATTAAATAAAATACAGTAATGGAGAAGTGCAGTACCATACCCATGTGTGGTGGTGCTCCATAGCAGAGCCAATAAGGGGCCACCTGTCTCTCTAACCTCTATTCCAAATGCACTTCATTTAAAGTGGTTGTATACTCGATTTTTTAACTATTACCTACAGGAAAGCCTATAATAAGGCTTACCTGTAGGTAAAAAAAAATCTCCTAAACCTGTATGGTTTAGGAGATATTGCCCTCGGTATGCGCCGCCGACTGCAGCGGCGCATGCGCACAAGGGGATTCTCGGCCTGAAAATCCGGCAGTAGCCGGCCGGCCGGAATGAAATGTCCCGCGCGCATGCATGGGAGTGACGATATCGCGGCTCCGGCCACTCACAGCGTCGGAGCCGTGATACCCGGAAGAAACGCCGAGGGAGCATGTCAGCTCCCTCGGCATGGATCGGGCCAGATGCGGTACATACTAGCTCATTATGTCTTTTGCTTTGCAGGTTTAAAAAAAAAAAAAAAAAAAAAGTGCGGGTTTACTACCGCTTTAAACTGGTTGTAAAAATCTGTGATGAAAAATTAACAAAGAAAACCTTTTTTTTACAATGTGTACTGCCTCTATCCAAAGCACCTAGTTGTGATTTCTTTCTCCTCTCCCATTCCTATGCTCTCTGCATGAGTCGCTTCTGCCAGCCTATGCTGACACCAGACAACCCCCCCCCCCCCCCTCCAGCACACAGTGGGCGATTGACAGACTCGGTTGTGCATGTTTTCTTGTGGGACTGCGTAAAGGGAGGTGTGTCCATTCCCTCCGCTCAGGTCTCAGGTTACACTCAGCTCTCTGCTCTTGGCTGTGCAGTATGTGACATCAGGTGTTTGCCCTCTGCCTTCTGGAGCTGAGAAATGCTGTACTTTGATCGGCTGTAGAGGAGAGATGGCTGCAGATAAACAGGTATAACTTTTGCTATTTTATTTCATAGCAAACATAGATGGAGATTTCCAAACTTGAATTACAATCTTTTATCCAGATGTGTTTGCCAAAATGCTTTTGCTACCTGCATAAATGTATTGTGTAGCCAGTCAGCCCTGGGTCTCCTGTGCTTTTGGACCCATTATCAGTTGCATTGTCTGCCATACCTATAGTTATGTCATGTCAAACACTGTCTGCTTCCTTTCCTAAGGTTCTGCCACACGGTTTCTGAATTCAAAATACAAGATTGTATTCACTGTATGCTTCTCTACAGACAAAACTGAGGCATGTTTTCTGAACCCCCCTCCACATGATTAGCCCGGAAAAGTTTGACTTTGTCCAGGAGGCCCAATTCGAATGATCCATGGGTTAATCCTTTCATCATTTGAGAAGATGACCTTTTGGCTGCATGAAGTAAAATAAACTAGCCAAACCTTTCAAACAGGAAATTAGAGGCTAATCATGCAATGTTTGAAACATGTTATTTCCACCTGGAGAAGCCAGCATTTTGAGTTGCTGTGACAGTTCTTTTGATGTTCATGCACCGTCACATTCTGTTCCCGGTATGTGAACCATGAGCTTTGTGCACGGTCACATTTTGATTGGCAGCAGGTGGTGTGTAAGCAGATAATTTGTCCCCGCTCCCCCAGGATACTGTGCACATTATCTAACTAATCTATCTGGCGTTCACCAGCTGAGCACTGCGCATCCCCTATCTCATCCCCAAGAATCCGTCTTCTACCAGGCATCCTGTTTAGTCGTATTTTTGTCTTTTTACCTTTAAAATTCCTACTCTTCCTAACCCGTCCTTTAACTGTGAGAAAGTCAGCCAAGCGAAGAAGACGCTTGGGTCAGCCAGGTGCGGCGAATGCATGGTTTTTGTAAAGAGGCTGTAATGATTAATAAGTCTTTCTCCTGGAATAAAGCGGAGGTGATTTAATCTCAATGGGATGTCTCCTTCAGAACTATATGGGATATAAATATGAATTCCCAATTCTTTTTCAAAGAAAGAGCAACTGAAGTACATTTTTATACTTTCTTTAACCACCTCCAGTCCTGGCCAAATTGGACATTTCTCTTTATACGTGTAAAAATAAGCATTTTTTTGCTAGAAAACTACTTAGAACAGCCAAACTTTCTTTTTTATGTTGCATGATATTTGTGTTTATCAAAGATCAAGGAAAAAATACACCTTTGAATTTTAGTACACACAAACACAATATAATGTTTTAATAAAGGAACAAATTACCCGTATTTGCCGGCTTATAAGGCGACTGGGCGTATAAGACGACCCCCTATTTTTCAAGTGAAAACATAGGTTTTGGGCAATACTCGCGGTATAAGACTACCCCCCTTCTGAGGCAACACCATTTAAAAAAAACATTAGAACCATTAAAAAAACACAAAGCAAGAATGCCAACTACTCATCCGCCATGCTGTGATATGTAATAAAGTAAATCAAACAATAATAACACAAACAGATCTATTGAATGCCACAACTCTGGAAAGTAGAATTTTTCACTAACCAAACCTATAACACTTTTGGGTTACATTCTATGGGAATTGTCCACCAAAATGCATTTAATAACCCCCTGTCATATGTCCTAGATTTACCTGTCCCTCTTGGGTGCCTGGGACCTCAAAAGCAAACAGCAGGATGTATAGTAATAGGAGATCAGTGAATGGATTTACCCAGGGAAGTATGGTGAGCGGTGTATTCTTTTTTTTTTTTTTTTTAAACTCCGTTTTTTATTAATAACAATTGGCACAGACATGTACAATACGATAGATTGTATACAGCTTTGTGTAATGTAAACAAGACCTCATAAACAGTAGCATGTTTAACAACAGTAATTTCTCTGTACCTCATTTATACAAAAATCGTATACTGATTCTATTTTTATTTTTATTTCCCCCCCACCCCCCAACAACAATAAACAACTCCGCAAGTAACCAATGCACGCATAAGGATGACAGCTAGGTGGTCATAAGGTCTAAAACATCAAATCTTTCCTTCAAGGTCACAGTACACCGATGGCAACGCTTTCACCTTACAATTGGTTATAGATCAGCAGAACCACACGTTTCTATTTTATCTACCCAGTCTCCCCATATTTTACGAAATTTTCCTGGCCTACCCCTTGTTTCATACGTTATTTTATATATTGGTATGTCCTGGTTAATCAAGGCTTTCCATCTGTTCAAGGAGACCAATGAGGTGTGCGTCCAATGTAATAGGACAGTCTTCCTAGCATAATATAGTAGAAAACGCAAAAATTGTTTCCGAAAGTTACTAATGTCTACCTCCTCAAAAACCGAGAGGAGACACCATTTAGGGCTACATATATTGGGGAGGTCAAAGGTAATCGCCACAAAGTGGGACACTTGAGACCAAAACGGTCTTATCCGCTCACATTCCCACAACATATGTAACAGGTTACCCTCTTCTCTGCCACACTTATGACACAGTGGAGTAGTTATTTTCCGCATACGGAAAAGGCGCAGAGGGGTATAGTATATCCTATGAAATATGCGTAACTGAATCATTTTATCTCTGGCGGAAATAGCAGTACTAAAATAAGTATCCAGAAGCTCCTCCCAATTATCGACTGACAGCCCAGGTATATCCCTCGTCCATTGTTGTTTCAGAATTTGCAATCTAGTAATTTTAGGTTCATTCAATAACTTGTAATAATTGGAAACCAGTTTAACATGTTCCGGTTGGGCAAGCGCCCCTTCCAAAGTAGAGTTCTGAAAGACAACATCCCCGAGCCCTAATTGGGACTCAGATGCATGCTTTAACTGTAAATACCTAAACCTCCAGGACTCAGGTATACCCAGCTCCTGTCGTAACGTTGGAAATGTTTTGAATCTACCCTCCTCGTATAATTGGTGGACATATTTCAAACCCTTTTCAGCCCAACTGCCAGCGGAAGGGAGATCTCTAAAGTGTGAGAAGAACGGATTATTCCATATGGGTTGATTAGGTGAAATCGTGGGGTGGGCTTCAGGTACCAGCGTCTTACATATCTTAAAGATTTTGAGAGAGACTTTAATCATATCTGTACCCCTCCTCTCAGAAACCGCTCCCCTAAAGATCACATTGGACAGCGCCTCATAGGAGGAGAGCAATGCTGCCTCTGCCGCAGTAGCAGCATTATTCAGTTGCGGAAACAGCCACCAATGTACATATACCAACTGTGAGGCGTAATAGTACAGTCTCAGATTTGGTATTGCCAATCCCCCTTTATGTACAGGTAATTGTAAGGTAGTCAATGCAATCCGTGGGTTTTTAGGAGACCATAAAAATGTAGATACCAGAGAGTCAATCTCATGAAAGATCTGCTTGGGCACATATACCGGGCAGTTCGCCAGGACGTATAACAATTTGGGGAAAAACACCATTTTAAATAAATTAGCCCTCCCCATCAATGTAAGAGGCAAGCCAACCCAGTTATTAAGTTTCACCTTAAGAGAAGCTATACAGGGAAGGATATTATCCTGGGTGTATGCCGAAATTGGTAGGCGAACCACCACCCCCAAGTATTTAAACGACGAGGCAGGTTGTAGAGGACAGTGCTGTGGTAAGTGAGCAGGGGAATCAGAGTCCAAGGGGAATACAGTGGACTTAGTCCAATTAATCTTCAGCCCTGAATATGCGCCAAAAGCAGTGATCAGCTGCAGCATTTTGGGAATCGTATATTTGGGGTTTGACAAATAAAGCAGCATATCATCAGCATATAGTGATATACGCTCCTCCAATGACCCAAGCCACATGCCCTGTAGTTCCGAGGAACTCCTCAACATCCTCGCCAGAGGTTCCACTGCCAGAGCATATAGCAAAGGTGACAAAGGGCAACCTTGTCTGGTTCCTCTATGGATTCGAAAGGGTTTAGAAATAATACCATTAAGCCTAAGGCGGGCAATGGGTTGGTCATACAATATCTTAATCCAGGTGATAACATTATGTCCGAAACCGAATTTCTCCATAATGTATATGAGGTACGGCCATTCCACAGAATCAAATGCCTTGTGGGCATCCAAAGACACAATAGCCCTGGGAACAGTCAATGAGTTGGGGGTCTGTAGATTAGTGTATAATCTGCGAATATTACTATAGGTGGACCTACCAGGAATAAAGCCGGTTTGGTCTGGGCTAATGAGGGTGCCAATGATGGCATTTATTCGGGTTGCTAGAATTTTAGATAAAAATTTTAAGTCCGTATTAATTAAGGAGATGGGCCTGTATGATTCACAGTATTGTGGGTCTTTATTGGGTTTGGGGATTAATACAATTAGGGCTTCTTTCATGGATGGAGGTAAGCAGCCTTGTGCAAAAATGGTCGAGAAAAGTTTTCTTAATCTAGGGACTAGGATATCCTGATATTCTAAATACCATTCTATAGGGAATCCATCTGGGCCTGGGGTTTTGTGTTTAGCAAAACTTTTAATGGTGAGCGTTATCTCCTCTGTGGAAATGGGTGACTCCAGAGACATCTTTTGTTCTAAGGATAACCCCGGGAAGTCAATCCTATCCACATAGTCATATAGTTCGGGAATGGTATAATGGGCTTGGGAGCGATACAAGTTTGTGTAAAAACTGTAAAAAGTCTCCATAATCTCATCCTGAGTATCCTTAAGTGTGTTTGAGGTATCATAGACACAGGGGATGAAAATAGGGTCAGGGAGCGGGGCAGCTAAAAACGCCAGCAATTTCCCGCTCCTGTCCCCCATCTCAAAAATCCGCTGACGTTGGTATAGAGTCTTTTTTTGGGTCTTTGAGAGCAGTGCGAGTTCATATTCCCCACTAATACTCTGCAAATTCTGATAATGAAGAGGAGAGGGATCCCTGACATAAAAATCCTCTGCCTCCTGTAACTGAGAGGCCAACTTTTGTAAACAGTCCCCATTCGCTCTCTTAAGATCAAGTACCCCCCGCATATATGCCCCTCTAGAGACTACTTTAAAAGCATAAGAAAAAAAGGAAATAACTGCGCTAAGGTTAAATATGTGAATGTGTGAATGTGTAAATGTATAAAGAAAATCCTGTAAGGATATTCAGCTGCGGCTTTCCCTATGTCACATACATGCAAATAAGAACGAAAAAACCCATAAGCCGCGCTAAATAGATACCAAGGCAAATGCAACCAACTATTTGTGCAATGATATAAAAGTAAATGTTGAAATAAATATTAGTAAATACAACCAACTGCTTGTGCAAAATAAACAAATAAATATTTAAACAAATATTGTATAGAGTATAGCAACCCTATATGTGTATATGCATATACGTGATACAGAACATATAAGTATTAGGATTCCTGATCCCAAAAACCCACAAATGCTGATGGGCACATATAATGGGAATCAGTAACACACACCTATTGTAAAATATAAACACCCAATGTGTGAACAATGAGTCCGTATAAAAACAAAAAGGGGGGTAACGTAAGGCCCAGTAAGGGTCCTCTGAGTAAACGCCACACTCTTCCTGGAAATCCAAATATGGGAGCAGTTCTATTCAATCCACCACCAACACACGATAAGATTTACTGCTTACCAGATATGAATGACCCCCCACTACAGAGGGTCACACGGGGCTTAATAGGAATGGACGTCACTTCCAACCACAAGATAAAAGAGGTTCCTCGATGTCTTCCTGGATTCACTCTTTTAGGAACTCTTGGGAAGAGAACTCACTCCCGGACACTCAACTCAGTAGTCCAAACAGACTCAGAGTCAGGGACATCAAAGCCATAGGGGAAAGATAAAACTCAAAATAGTGTAAAACCCTTTTTATTTTAAAATTAAAAATATAAAAATACACTTACAAGCGTATAAAAAAGGAAAGCGCCTTAAGTCCGTGGCGCCGGCCGGACGCACACGGACAGACTCGTTCTCCTGGAACCCGTCACAAAACCGGCGCCACGGACTTAAGGCGCTTTCCTTTTTTATACGCTTGTAAGTGTATTTTTATATTTTTAATTTTAAAATAAAAAGGGTTTTACACTATTTTGAGTTTTATCTTTCCCCTATGGCTTTGATGTCCCTGACTCTGAGTCTGTTTGGACTACTGAGTTGAGTGTCCGGGAGTGAGTTCTCTTCCCAAGAGTTCCTAAAAGAGTGAATCCAGGAAGACATCGAGGAACCTCTTTTATCTTGTGGTTGGAAGTGACGTCCATTCCTATTAAGCCCCGTGTGACCCTCTGTAGTGGGGGGTCATTCATATCTGGTAAGCAGTAAATCTTATCGTGTGTTGGTGGTGGATTGAATATAACTGCTCCCATATTTGGATTTCCAGGAAGAGTGTGGCGTTTACTCAGAGGACCCTTACTGGGCCTTACGTTACCCCCCTTTTTGTTTTTATACGGACTCATTGTTCACACATTGGGTGTTTATATTTTACAATAGGTGTGTGTTACTGATTCCCATTATATGTGCCCATCAGCATTTGTGGGTTTTTGGGATCAGGAATCCTAATACTTATATGTTCTGTATCACGTATATGCATATACACATATAGGGTTGCTATACTCTATACAATATTTGTTTAAATATTTATTTGTTTATTTTGCACAAGCAGTTGGTTGTATTTACTAATATTTATTTCAACATTTACTTTTATATCATTGCACAAATAGTTGGTTGCATTTGCCTTGGTATCTATTTAGCGCGGCTTATGGGTTTTTTCGTACTTTAAAAGCATCCCAAGTTATCAGTTCGGGGACCTCCTCCCTGTTTTCCTGCCAAAATTGTGTCACTGCATCCCTACAAGTAGATGTTACCATGGTCTCCTGCAACCAATACGAGCTCATCCTCCATACACGATCACCCAGGACACTACCCGCTCTCATAGTCAGTTGCAGAGGTGAATGATCCGATATTGCCCTGGGTAAATAGGAGATGTCCTCCACTCCGGGCAGCGCAGCCCCAGAGAGAAAAAACATGTCCAGTCTAGAAAGCGCTCTATAGGATGCCGATGCACAAGAGAATTCTCTCGCTGCCGGGTGCTTCCAACGCCATACCTCCTTGAGGTCATAGGACGCGGCCCAGTCACTTAACACTGCAGTCGATGGTCTAGTGCAACGTAGCCTATCCTGATCAGCATTCATGACCTGATTGAAGTCTCCTCCTATAAGAAGATGACCACGTAACATAGGGAGTACCACCGCCATACAAGCCCCCAATCTTTGTAAATCAAACGGTGGCGGCATATAAAGATTTACCAAAGTATATAACACACCCAGGTATTGCAATACAACCACAACATAGCATCCCTGTGGATCAGTTCTGACCTCCAATATCTGGACAGGCAAGGATCGTAGTATAAGTATAGATACCCCTCTAGAGTAGGTCGAATAAGTAGCATGGAAAGCATGAGCAATATATCTCTTTTTTAGGGCCATGACCCTCGATCCCACTAGGTGAGTTTCTTGGAGCATAAGTATTTGCGCCTTAGTACGTTTCAAATAATCAAAGACCAGTGACCTCTTAATCTTTGAGTTCAGCCCCCTGACGTTCCAAGTAATACAGTTAAAACTCATTAATATAATACAGGAGCCATACCACGGGGAAGAGGAGAGAGGACAGGCCAATAAAAGGGACCCATTTCCCGCCTCCCCCCCCCTACCGAGATATTACTTACAGTATACATAGAATATAAAAATCGAGCCTCCCACCAATACTTTCGGTGCAAGTGCGTGCGTGCATCACTTATACTAGAAAAAAAGAACAAAAACAAACATCCCCCCCCAACCCTCCCCGTTCCCCCCTCCCTGCTCATTACCCCCAACCATAACGAGCTTCATCCCGAAAAGAACCAAAAAAGGAAAACAGTTCAGTCCAGGGAGTGACCAAACGTAGCTCCCAGATTCAGATAGGTAAGAAAAAAAAAACTTTTTCAAATCAGTAAAGGGGAATCTTAGGCATCCCCCGGCAAAACATGTCACATATTAGGCACTTGATGTAGTAACCAAAGAAAAAGATGCGCATCTCAGACTGAGCGTAGGCGCCAAGTCCAGGTCCGCCAGCAGGACATAATGGCAGTACAGCAAAGATCACGGTGCTCGGGCGGGACAACTCCAAAAAGAAACAAAAACAAAAAGTACAACAGGAAAATACCTTATAGAGTGTTCGTCCTCCCCCCTATGTAGGGATTCCAGCTATAAGAGTTAGGAAAAGTAAGCACCGTGACAGTCACATGAAACCATAGAGGAATGGAATTGTTACAGTCCATCCAACCATTCCGAAGCCTCGGTGGGTGAAAGGAAAAATTGTACTCTGCCGTCATTAACAACTCGTAGCTTGGTCGGATACATCATACTATAGGGAAGATGTTTCTCCCGGAGGCGTTTCTTAACATGGAGGAAGGCTGCTCTTTGCCTTTGGGTAGTAGCAGAAAAATCAGGGAAAATGGAGATCTTCTTTCCGTTATATTGTATATCTTGCAAGTTCCGTGCGGTGCGCATAATGCATTCTTTATCTCGAAAGTGAAGTAGCTTGGCCAAAATGGGGCGCGGAGGGGCTCCAGGGGGCATAGGGCGCATGGGCACCCTATGAGCCCGTTCAATCGCAAACAAGGGTGATAGGGCTTCCCGTCCCAACAAGGTACTCAGCCACTGCTCCAGGAACTGCTCCGCTTCCTTGCCCTCTGCGCCCTCAGGGAATCCCACAAAACGGAGATTGTTCCTGCGCATCCGGTCTTCAAGGTCCCCCAACTTAGCAGCATGTTCAGTAATCTCTTGTTGATGTGTGCGGATAGTAGCAGACATAGGTTGCATATTGTCCTCCACCTCACTGATTCTTTGCTCTGCAGTGGAGATCCTAGAGCGAATCTTCTGCATGTCATGTTTGACAATGGAGAGATCCAGCCTAACTGTTTCAATCTGTGTGGTCAGTGTGGTCTGGCATTGATGGATAGCTTCCATAACATGCTTCAGAGTGAGTTCTTCTTCACCTTCCGTCACCCTCTCCTCTTCCCTCCCCGGTCTACCCGTGAAGTGGGATCTCCAGGGTCACTGTCCCTCTCCCATGCCTCGTCCCCCTCCCAGGGGTCTACGGCCTGCTCCGCATGCGGGGACACCGGCGGGGGGGTATGCTGCCCGAGCGGAGAATCCGCAAAGTGTTCTCTAATGGTCGTTGGAGGCTTAGGCTTACTAGAATTACCGGAGGAGACCTGTGTACTGGCCGAGGGTCCGGACTCAGTTTTCGCCTGCGACTTGCCTTTGGAGGACTTCCCCATGGAGTAGGACGCGCCGGCGCCATCTTTGGCCTTGTTCCCCGCCAGCGTGGCCGCCCGGTCTGCGGCGGATTTCTGGCTCGCTGGGCTGTTCCGACCCATTCCAGCGGTTCCCCGTGTAGGCAGCGGGAGTTCCGGTGGCGTCTGCGGGGTCGGGATCGTGCCAATGAGAACGGATGCTGTGAAGGATGATTCGGTGCCGGAGGAGCTCACAAAGCGTGCTGCTTACATGTCCGTCGCTGGCCACGCCCCTCGCGGTGTATTCTTTTAATTAATACAACGCCTGCTTGGATTGGCAGAGGCTGTAGCATCATCAGCCCTTGCCTCTCTCCCTCTCTCTCAAAGCCAATCCGAGCAGGCTACTCTATGTATTGCAGACATTTGGGGGCTGACATCCATCGGGCAGCATTGTATACCCGGCGTATAAGACGACCCCCAATTTTTGGGCATTTTTTTTTAAGTGTAAAAGGTAGTCTTATACGCCAGAAAATACAGTAAATTATCCCCTACCCATGCAGTATGAGGATATAATATACTGTATAAATTCTAAATACAGCTGCCCGTTCCAAGGTTGTGGATGAGCAATAAAGTGAGAAATGTGTGGGATGAGCAGCTTACTATAGGTAAAATACCTTAATTAGAAATAATTAGAAATGCAAATTAAAAAAGCAAATGAAAAAGTGCCACCACTGGATTCACTCCAATGGAAAATACTCAAGCAATCAATCATAAATGTGCATAAACTGTGATCAAACATATACTGTCATAGACTTAGTGAATCAAAAATCATTAGTGTCCAAATAACCAAAAAACTAAATATTCCAAGTCCAAGGAAGAGGGAAGCTCATCCGATATTTCCAGTGAAAAGGTGGTTAATCCAATCGATTAGGTGACTGTAAAAATCCTCCACCGCACCAAGCAAACCGAGCCTACTCACCAGATGAAGATGATCCCTATTACAGAGATCATGACAGCCTTTTGGGATATTGGAATAAAACTGAAGATCCATCTCAGCAAGTCCGATTAAACATTCAAATAGGAATGACCACACACATCCAGGTTGGACATAAAAATAAGGAACAATCGCCCCTGGTGAAGTATATCATGAAAAAAGGTTTTTTTTTTTCAATAAATGGGTGTGGTCAAGTGTGATATGTCACTTGCGCCCGTGGAACGCAGGTGGAGTGCAAATTGCGTCCACGTGTATGTTTTTAACCTTGCAGCATGTTTTATGGCTTTTGGAGCTTTATATTGAATAAACCCCCCTTTTTTCATGATATATTTCACCCAGGGAGATTGTTCCTTATTTTTATGTCCAACCTGGATGCGTATGGTCATTCCTATTTGAATGTTTGATCGGAGACATCACCGGACTTGCTGAGATGGATCTTCAGTTTTATTCCATTATCCCAAAAGGCTGTCATGATCTCTGTAATAGGGATCATCTTCATCTGGTGAGTAGGCTCGGTTTGCTTGGTGTGGCGGAGGATTTTTACAGTCACCTAATCATTGGATTAACCACCTTTTCACTGGAAATATTGGATGAGCTTCCCTCTTCTTTGGACTTGGAATATTTTTCTTTTTGGTTATTTGGACACTAAGGCCTCTTTCACACGGGGCGGATCAGTAATGATCCGCCCCGTGATGATCCGCTCGCTCAGCGGGGATCGCTCCGTTGTCCCCGCTGAGCCGGCTGCGGACCCTGTCAGCTCTCCTCTATGGGGATCGGATGAGCACGGACCGTGTGTCCGTGTTCATCCGATCCACTCTGCAGACGGATAGAAAAATAGGATTTTCCTCCGTCTGCACAATCGGACTGTTGCGGAGGCGGAGGAAATCAGGTGTCTGCGGATGTTCATCCGCAGACACCCGCTATCCCATAGGGATGAATGTATGCCCGTATTTCATCCGCAAACGGATGGATGAAATACGGACATATCATCCGCATGTGTGAAAGGGGCCGAAGGATTTTTGATTCACTAAGTATATAGCCCACACGATCGGACTTTATACAAACGTTTCCATGGACTTTTGTGCAGAGCGTTGGCCCTGAACTTGTTACGCATACACACGATCAGACTTTTTCAGCCAACTTTCACCAAATCATGTGGTTTTTCTGCTTTTTACCTCCATCTCTGCACAACTTCTGTATTGTTGTCTGATCTTTTGCATTGGTTCTGAGCATGCATGTTTGTAAAGTCCGATGGTTTTCTGTACACACGATCGGACTTTGCTCCATCGGACTTATGTTGTCGAAAAAAGTTTGTCCATTCGCACAGCCAACAAAAGTCAGATGAAAAACGAAAAAATTTGTCTGATGGAGCGTACACACGGTGGCATGTTGCCTTAAAACAGCTAATTTGCATGTTTGTTGTCAAAAAGTCTGCTCGTGTGTACCGGCCGAGTGAATTCAGTGGTTGCACTTTTTAATTTTGCTTTTTTAATTTGCATTTATAATTAAGGTATTTTACCTATAGTAAGCAGGGTTCATCACACACATTTCTCAAACACAATATAATACCCAATTTATGGTAAAATATAAAAGATGCTGTTACACCGAGTAACTCAGGGGTTGACAAATTTGCTTGGAATCTAGGAGCCAGCTAAAAAAGTTAGGAGCCAGGTCCGTGACGGCGATCCGGACCTGTCCCTGGCCTGACATGGAGACGAGTGAGGGGAAGATAGCCGCCCCCCCACCTGTCTCCAAGTCATTGCCCATAGCTCTTAGAGGGACATTTTATTTGTTTTATTTTTTTCAAATGACGATTTTTTTTTAAATTGCATTTTAGTGTAAATATGAGATGTGAGGTCTCTCTGACCCCAGATCTTATATATAAGAGGACCTGTCATGCTTTTTTCTATTACAAGGGATTTTTACATTCCTTGTAATAGGAATAAAAGTGATACACTTTTTTTTAAAAGAACAGTGAAAAAATAAAAGTTTAAAATAAAGAAAAAAAAAAAATGTTTAAATGCGCCCTGTCCCGCCAAGCTTGCATGCAGAAGCGAATGCATATATGAAAGCAATGTTCAAACCACACATGTGAGGTATCGCTGCGATCGGGAGAGTAAGAGCAATAATTCTAGCCCCAGACCTCCTCTGTAACTCAAAACGTGCAACCTGTAGAATTTTTTAAACGTCGACTATGGAGATTTTAAAGGGTAAAAGTTTGTCGCCATTCCATGAGCGGGCGCAATTTTAAAGCATGACATGTTGGGTATCAATTTACTCAGCGTAACATTATCTTTCACAATATAAAAAAAAAAATTGGGCTGACTTTACTGTTGTCTTATTTTTTTTTTATTAAATAAATTATTTTTCCCCAAAAAAAGTGCGCTTGTAAGTCCGCTGTGCAAATATGGTGTGACAGACATTATTGCAACGACCACCATTTTACTCTAGGGTGTTGGAATAAAAAAAAAAAAAAAAAGTGTGTGTGTGTGTGTGTGTGTGTATATATATATATATATATATATATATATATATATATATATATATATATATATATATATATATATATATACACATACATACATACATACATACATACATACATACATACATACATACATACATACATACATACACACATATATATACATATGTGTGTTTAGGTGTTCTAAGTAAATGAAAGGAGATATCTCCATTAGCATTGCTGGTTGTAATTCCAACGGCCACCACAAGAGGGCGCCAGATTCCAGAAGAAATAGGATCACAGAAGGCCTCAAAGCCGGGGGCTCAATTACCGGCCGCCGGCGGCGCGGCCCGACGCAATCACGCCGGGGGGTCCACGGACACAGGATACCCCCAGCTGTGCTGCCCGAGGCGCCAATCGCTAATTCTAGTCGCCAATGCGACCTGGCGCCCGGGTTTTGTCGAGCCCTGGAGTAACTAGATACATAACGTGTCTTGCTTTAAAATTGCATACATCCATGGAACTGCGACAAACTATGGTACCTAAAAATCTCGATAGGCGATGCTTTGAAAGTGTTTACTAGTTTAGAGTTACACTGAAGTTTGCAATGGTACCCCACACATGCAGTGCGTTCTCTTTTTACATATGCGTGCGGGATGTGTGCATTCACATTTTCCCATGAGCAAGGAGGGATAAACACTGCAGTTTTGGTTACTGATGCCCCCCCCCCCCTCGATTCCCTTGTGAAGACTGAGAAGAATAAATTCAATACATTTGCCATCTCCCCATCCTTTGTAACCAAATGTCCTTCCTCATTCTTTATGGGGCCAATATGATCTGTCCTCCCTTTTTTACTGTTTACACACTTAAAGAATTTCTTGTGATTTTTTTTGCTCTCCACTATGTGTCTTTCATGTTCTGTCTTAGCCGTCCTTATTGCACTCTTACATTTCTTGTTGCATTCTTTATAAACATAACAAAACAGTGTTGCACTTCCTAAATAACCCCCAATAAACCATTAAATAAGAATATGTGATTACCGTATTTGCCGGCGTATAAGGCGACTGGGCGTATAAGACGACCCCCTATTTTTCAAGTGAAAACATAGGTTTTGGGCAATTCTCGCGGTATAAGACTACCCCCCTTCTGAGGCAACACCATTTAAAAAAAAACATTAGAACTATTAAAAAACACAAAGCAAGAACGCCAACTACTCATCCGCCATGCTGTGATATGTCATAAAGTAAATCAAACAATAATAAAACAAACAGATCTATTGAATGCCACAACTCTGGAAAGTAGAATTTTTCACTAACCAAACCTATACCACTTTTGGTTTACATTCTATGGGAATTGTCCACCAAAATGCATTTAATAACCCCCCTGTCATATGTCCCAGATTTACCTGTCCCTCTTGGGTGCCTAGGACCTCAAAGGCAAACAGCAGGATGTATAGTAGTAGGAGATCAGTGAATGGATTTACCCAGGGAAGTATGGTGAGCGGTATATTTTAATGAATACAACACCTGCTTGGATTGGCAGAGGCTGTAGCATCATCAGCCCTTCTCTCTCTCTCTCTCTCTCTCTCTATCTCTCAAAGCCAATTTGAGCAGGCTACTCTATGTAGCCTGCTTGGATTGAGAGAGGTTGTTACTCTAATCCAAGCAGGCTCTGTATTCATTAATGGAATACATCGCTCGCCGGGATTGGCTCAACGGCGCATACTGTTTGTAGCTGAAGCCACATACAGTATTAGCAGACAATTGGGGGCTGACATCCATCGGGCAGCATTGTATATCCGGCATATAAGACGACCCCTAATTTTTGGGCATTTTTTTTAAGTGTAAAAGGTAGTCTTATACGCCAGAAAATACAGTAACTTACAATATAGCAAGATACTAAGTGCACAATCAAATATTCATATTCCCTGACTGGGAATAGTGAAAAATACACAATAATGAAATATAGTTGTTCCCTCAGTGGGAATAGTGAACAATAAACAGTAAAGATAAAGTGCACACACTCAAAAAATAAATAAAATAAAAGTCTGAATGCACAAAAATAATCCTCAGAGTCTTCTGCACAAAAAACGCACAACACACCACCAGTGCATAAACGTTGGAAATGCAAGTGCTCTCCTCCACCTCAATATCCTAGCCGCTCACCTCACGTTCTGACCCCTGTTTCCCCAGAAGGTCAGAAAAAGCAGGTTCCCTATCTGGGATACAAACGGATCAGCTGGTCATGGAACTCCTATTCCTTATGTGCTGCCTCCAGCTGATTGGATGGATACCAGCCAGTACAAATTTCCTCAATGGGGTCCTGTGCACATGGGAATAGAAAAGGCAAAATCTAGTGCTCTCTATATATCAAAACGTTTTATTTCTCATTAAAACGTTCCTCACAAATGCAGCACTTAAGCAGTTTCTGGCTCAGGATGCATAGAAACAACAAGATGCTAGCGGGATGGCGCTACCACTGCGACTCCTTACCCCTATATGCGTTACGTCGAATGGGCTGCTACACCACCGTGACTTCTTCAGTAAGGGCTGAAGAAGTCATGGTGGTGTAGCAGCCCATTGATGTAACGCGTGGGAGACACAGAAAGCAATAAAAACATAAAAAGGGACCTTCCCTACTCTCTCAGACTATAAAAAAAATGAATTGTAATTGTAAAATTTTAAAATTTAACTTTAATTCAAATCTCCTAATCCTTAATCTCAAATCATTATTCCTGGTATTGTACTGGATAAAAGAGGGAATTTATACCAGTGTTATAATTAGGAAAAAATCATTGAATACTAGACCGAAAAAGCAGTAGGCTTTTTTCCGAAAAAAGTAGCAGAATGTAAGTCCCACTTATATATGCTTGCTGCCATGACAGCGCTGGGTAAGAAGGTAGGCTGTGCGAAAGAGCTTGTGATCAGTGATGTTTGAGATGCTGAATAACAGTTGAGCCTGTCATACCGATCCTTATGACAACCTGACCCGAAGGCACACAGCAGCTGAGCATGTTTAAAACATGACGGCTCCAAGGTGTGTGTAAACTTTTATCATAGATTTGAGGACAGTGGCCATCTTGCCTACCCTCATCTTTAGGACACCCTTATAAATTGTAAATGTGATGGACAGAGTGTGGAAAGGTTTGAACTTTTGTATGTTTTTAGTTTTTTTTTTCTTCTTTTTGCACTCTATCCCCACTGTTATTTCCTATGGCTTTTAGAGACAGAACTTGTGTGTGGAAATATACCTAAAGTAAGTAAATATCTCACCTCTGACAGTTGTCAGTAAAACAGGTGTTCCCCCATTGGTCCATATCCCCTCTACTAATATTTCAGTGGCTTGTTTTGTTCTGAAGAAAATCCACATACCCCATTCCATTATTCACACCCCATTTCATTGTATCCAAATCTAGTGAAAAAAGTTTTGGCTTGAGTTCCACTTCAATCTCTGATCCGATAAAAAAGTACTGAGTGTCTTTTGGTCGTTTTAAAGGCTTTTTTCTGGCACACTTTTGTGCAGGTGTTTTTTTTTTGAGCATCTAAGGCAGAGGTCCTCCAGCTGTTTTGCGAAACTGCAAGTCCTATCATGCCTCTGCCTGTGGGAGTCATGCTTGTAATGGCCAGCCTTGCAATGCGTCATGGGACTTTGAGACCCCTGATCTAAGGCATTTTTTAAATTATTTACAGCTTATGGAAAGCTAGTTACCTGTGTTTTTTTCCCCCACACTTTTTTTTTTTTAAACATGCTCCCATTGAAGTCTTTAGGGGAGCACAGTGGCTAAGTGGTTAGCACTTCTGCCTAGCAGCAATATGGTTGTTGGTTTGAACTCCAACCATGACACTACCTGCACAGAGTTTGCATGTTCTCCTTGTGCCTACGTGGGTTCCCTCCCACACTCCAAAGGCATGCTGGTAGGTTAATTAGCTCCTATCTATATTGGCCTTAGTATGTATATGTATGAATGTGAGTTA
Organism: Lithobates pipiens; assembly: GCF_037356315.1. Lineage (NCBI taxonomy): Eukaryota > Metazoa > Chordata > Amphibia > Anura > Ranidae > Lithobates > Lithobates pipiens. Next base: position 228,703,231 of record NW_027507686.1, on the reverse strand, counting down.
GGGACCTTAGATTGAAAGCTCATTGAGGGCAGGGACTGATGTGAATGTATAATAAATATGTGTAATGCCGCGTACACAGGAGCGGACTTCTCGTCGGACTGAACTCGAAGGACTTTTCGATGGAGTTCCGCCGAAACGGACTTGCTTATACACGATCACACCAAAGTCCGACCGTATAGAACGCGATGACGTACAACACGACTAGAAAAAGGAAGTTCAATAGCCAGTAGCCAGTAGCTGCCCTTGCGTCGTTTTTGGTCCGTCGGAATAGCATACAGACGAACGGTTTTCTTGATAGGAACTGGTTCCAGCAGAAAGATTTGAAACATGTCTATTTCTAGGTCCATCAGAATTTTGGAAAAAAAAGTCAGATGAAGCTCACACACAGACAGAAAGTCTGCTCGTGTGTATGCGGCATAAAGTACTCTATGTAAATTGATGGTGCTTTATAAGTACCTGTAATAAATAATAATAGTGCTTAAATTTTGTAGCTCTAATGAGGCTCATGTACGTTTTCCAGATACAAGCTTCAGGCTTCGAGCAATGCTAGGCTCAAAACAAACAGGCAAAGTTAAAAAACCATAGGCTTTTGGATGTGCAATCAATAGTAGCTTTACCATTTCAAACTTGCCCCTTTCCCTGTACCTCCAGCTCTCCTCAATTGCACACCTAGGATTGCAACTTTTTTGCTTGCCAAGTAGAAATGAATGGCCCATACCAATGCAAAACTAGCTTTAACATAAGAAGTACAGTATTCACAACATATAGGGGTTGATTGCATGGCAACCAATCAGCTCTCATGTATTATTTTTTGTCAAAGCTTAAAGTTATGGTAAAGCTATTTTTTTTTAAAAATAAAAACACGGTATACTTACCTCCACTGCGCAGTTTGTTTTGCACAGAGTGGCCCCTATCCTCGACTTCTGGGGTTCCCTGGCGGCGCCGGTAGCTCCTCCCCGCATCGTATAACCCTGTAGGCGATGCCCTCTCCCGTCCATAGACGCAGAATGCCGGACTCGGTCCCGCCTTCCGGTGCCCACGTCATTGGATTTGATTGACAGCAGTGGGAGCCAATGGCTGCGTTGCTATCAATCTGTCCAATGAAAGAGCAGAGACAACGGGCAGAGTGGAAAAGCACGTCTCCGGCGTGGGAATTACGGGACTCGGGTGAGTAAAAGGGGGCTGGGGGGGCGGTCACTGACAGAAGTTTTTTCACCTTAATGCATAGCATACATTAAGGTGAAAAAACACAAGGGTTTACAACCCCTTTAACTGCACAAGCTGAAGTTAGAAGCTGATTGGCTTCCACATAGAGCTCTACTAGATTTTTCACTCTCCAGTTTTAGTAAATTAACTCATAATCTTACCTGTCCACCTCCCATGCTTAATCATGGAGTCTCCATGGTTAAGCCCTTTGTGGGATCAAATGTGTTGGAGCAGGAGGTAGACAGGCCAGGCTGTATGTTGTGAATCTTATACCTATTATATTAAAGCTAGTTTTACATTATTTTACATACAGCATTGGTGTACGGCCCATTAATTTCTACTTGACAAATGGGCTTTTGGACATTGAGGCTGGGTTCACACCTATGCGAACTGGATGCGGCTTACATCGCATTCCAATTCACAGGACATCTTAAGATCTGTTCATTTGAATGAGGCATTCGCACTCCGCATTGCCCAAAAAAAAGTGTGCATTTTCTGTGCATTGATAATCTTCTATGGGAAAGCATCTGATTTGCTCTTCGCAGAGAAAACGGAGCTGGAATTCGCACCGCACATGTGTGAACCCAGCCTTAGTGTTTTGGAATGTCAAGCTACAAGATGCTCCATTGTGAATGAAGCCTTAATATAAGCAGTGGTGGCTGGTGCTCCATTTTTTTGGGGGGGGGAGCCATTTGGTTGGTTGATCCTCCCCCTGTCGCTCGGTTGATATCCTCACCCTACCAACCAGCCCCACACTTTCCTCATCTAGGTTGCGGGGAGCTTTGGCTTTCTCCTCCGGGCCGCCGCTGAATATAACCAACAATTTATTTCTATTTACCTATGTTTCTTACAGTGTAAAAGCAGGTAAATGCCATCAGAGTACTGAAGATCCTCAAGAACTATGTGTGTTTTTGCTCTCCACTATATCATGCTGATTGACAACAGAGCCGGTGCTACCACTAGGCAAACTAGGCAGCCGCCTAGGGCACACTGCTGCCTAGGGCACCTGGCCACTGGTGTTCCTACTCTCTTCTCTCTGCAGCAAGCAACTAAGTCTCAGCATCAGCAGGCAGCCACTGCTCCATTCGCACATAGTGTCAGAGGTGCAGCGGCAGAGGACTGTGTCTGTGTCCTGACTCCCGAATGAATGGAAGCAAACAAAAATTTATTAATGTGCAATGGTAGGCTGCATTTGATGGGCACTGGTGAGGCTTCATTTGATAAGCGCTGGTGAGGCTGCATTTGATGGGCGCTGGTGAGGCTGCATTTGACGGGCGCTGGTGGGCTGCATTTGATGGGCGCTGGTGGGCTGCATTTGATGGGCACTGTTGAGGCTTCATTTGATGGGCGCTGGTGAGGCTTCATTTGATGGGCGCTGGTGAGGCTTCATTTGATGGGCACTGGTGAGGCTGCATTTGATGGGCGCTGGTGAGGCTGCATTTGATGGGCGCTGGTGAGGCTGCTTTTGATGGACGCTGGTGAGGCCACATTTGATGGGCGCTGGTGAGGCTGCTTTTGATGGACGCTGGTGAGGCCACATTTGATGGGCGCTGGTGAGGCTGCATTTGATGGGCGCTTCATTAAAAAGGTGGGGTATACATGTGCACCCCACGGGGGGCAGCAAAATTAGGTTTCGCCTAGGGTGTCAAAAATCTTTGCACCAGCCCTGATTGACAATACAACAAAAAATGTAATTAGGTGTTGTTGGACCAAACATTTATTTTAGCAAAGTAGCTTAGTTGTTTTTTTCCAAGGTTAGAAAAAATTGCGGTAATCTGGTGGGGATGAATGACTGTGCACAAAAATGTAAAATTCATATGTTCCTGGCACTTAGATACATCAGAAATCATATATTTTTATTTTCTTTTTGTTTCCTTCCTTCTGCTTGAAAGATTTTGTTGATTGTGTTTTTTATCTAGGCTTATAAAATGTGCTTACATGTAATGTGATATACCTGTTCCACAGGACAAACATGGGAACCTGAAATGGGCTTTTCTGCCTATAATGCCAGCAAATACTACCGCAGCCTGAAATGTTGCAATACAATAATAGAAAACCACACAGACTGTACACCCAAGGCTTTTAATATTTTTGCATTCCTTTATAGTTCTTAGTTTGTGGTCTTTCCACCACAATGGATAATATCAATCCTGTTTTGTCTACATGGTTAGCTCTGGATTTAGTTTCCATTCTGGAAATGCCGCAGGTTGCTGATGATACCAGCCAAGTAAAGTCAGGCATTTTCAAGTACAGGTGTCCCTAAATTACAATTGGCCCTTCTACCATATATGTTTGAGTTCATATATGTTTCTGCTGGCGTCTAATCTCTTTCAAGGTTGTCACAAATTTTTAATTCTTCTAAAATTCTACAGGGAACGATGCTTTAGAATTGAGAAAGTTTGTATGTTTTTAATAAATTGTAGTTTTACATTTTTTACATTAGCTCTTTTGAAGGATCGGAAATGAGTCACATCTAATAAAAGATCAAAGTGTTAAGCCCCGTACACACTATCAGATTGTCTGCTGAGTTTTTCCTTCAGATTTACCAAAACCATATTATATGAGGTCAAACCTTAGGAGTTTCAATGTGTATGCAATCAGGCAGGCCCTTCTACTACATGGTTTTGGTAAATCTGAAGGAAAAACTCAGCAGACAATCTGATAGTGTGTACGGGGCTTTACAGAGCTGATTTAACAACTCCAGTTATGTTGAGAAAAAAAATGGCATGGGTTCCCCCTTCATGAGCATACCGGGCCCTTTGGTCTGATATGGATTTTAAGGGGAACTCCCACACCGAAAAAACGGCGTGGGGTCCCCCCCCAAAATCCATACCAGACCCTTATCCGAGCACCAGTGTGGCCGATCAGGAAAGGGATTGGGGACGAGCGAGCGCTCCCCCCGAGATGTACCAGGCCGAATGCCCTCAACATGGGGGGGTGGGTGCTTTGAGGCAGGGGGCCCCTGCCTCCCCACCCCAAAGCACCTTGCCCCCATGTTGATGAGGACAAGGGTCCCTTCCCGACAACCCTGGCCGTTGGTTGTCGGGGTCTGTGGGCGGGGGGCTTATCGGAATCTGTAACCCCCTTTAATAAGGGGGCCCCCAGATCCCGGCCCCCACCCTATCTGAATGAGTATGGGGTACATCGTACCCCTACCCATTCACCTGGGGGGGGGGAAGTGTCAATAAAAAACACACACTACACAGGTTTTTAAAGTAATTTATTAGGCAGCTCTGGGGGTCTTCTTCCGATTTTGGGGGTGTCTTCCGACTTCTCTGCTTCCTCTCCCGCTCTCCGGTGCTTTCTGCAGGGCTCCTCCGCTATCATCTTCCAGCTCTTTTACTAGTGTTGGCCCTGTCTTCTCCATCATCGTTGTCATCTTCTCTCTTCTGAAGTTGACACGATGATCTCTCCCCCTGTAATGCCTTGTGCGCGGTGCGCAACGATTTATATAGGCATTGGGAATGGTCACCGGGTGATGTCACCCTGTGACCCCACCACTTATGACGTCAGAGTCCCATCATGCCACGGGCTGTGACATTATAAGGAGGCGGGGGTCACCAGATGACATCACCACGGTGACCACGCCCCATGACTATATAAATTGTTGTGCACCGCGCACACGGTATTACAGCGGGAGAGAGCGCCGTGTTAACATGTTCCCTTGTTAACTTTAACTCTTTAGTCGTTCTAGTGGCTATTACATCTGCCAGGAGGGTTTCCGAGTTGGCGGCCTTGTCATGCAAGTCTCCCTACCTGGTCATCCACAAGGATAAGGCGGTGCTACGTCCGCAGCCCTCTTTCCTTCCAAAGGTGGTTTTGGCATTCCATCTAAATGAGGACATCGTGTTGCCATCCTTATGTCCTAAGCTGACAAACCCGAAAGAGATTGACTTACATTCCCTGGACGTGGTCCGGGCTCTACGGGTGTATTTGTCTGCTACGGCTCCCTTCTGGAAGTCAGGTCCGAAAAAGGTCTAGCGGTCTCGTCGTCCACCATTTCTCGGTGGATAAGACAGATCGTGGTTCAGGCCTATGCCTTAAAGGGGCGGGTGCCCCCTTTTCCTGTCACGGCTCATTCCACCAGTGCAATTGGAACCTCCTGGGCTTTTCGACATAAAGCGTCTGTCTCTCAGGTGTTTAAGGCGGTGACTTGGTCGTCCGTTCACACTTTCAGTAAATTCAACAAAGTTGATGTAAGCGCATCTTCAGATGCTGGCTTTGGCCGCAAGGTTTTGCAGGCGGCTGTGTAAGGTTGCAATTACACATTCTTTAAGTTACAAGTTTGTTGTTAATGCATCTTTTGATGCATAAGTTGGCCGCTGGTTTTGAGGTCTTGGACTGTGAGTGCGCTGATCAGCCATTCACTCTTCCCCAGTATTCAAACTGAAGTCCATACAGAGTTACAGTCAGAAAGCTGGAGGGAAATTGTGCAGGTGCCTGACATTGCACCCGTGATCCATTGATGCCAAGTGCAATACTTTGCAGGCTATTGTATAAAAAAAAAATATAAACTGCAAAAATTTGTGCATTTATTATTTGGCCTTTAAAATTGGGATGGTGGGGGAAAAGACATAAACTAGGGAAAAATTTCATAAAACTGTAATTGCATCCTACCTATGGTATTCGGATATCTGTATCTGGGGAAGAATTTAGGAGGAAGACTGCTATGCTGTGATGCCATTGAGTGCACAAATGGAGTTCCCCACTTCGCAAAGATCGGTTGTAGATACTGATCGTTCAGCGTCCACTTGTTGTGGTAAGCAAGATGCCTGCTTATTTCATCCACCACCAAATTTTCAGGCCCTGGGAAATAATAACCCAACAATGCCTGCACATGTTGCTCTGCCCACTGAAAGATTTTGTCCCAACTTTTGCTTAAACATGCTTCTCCTGCAACCGAATGAGCCACTGTGCAAATCTGCACACAGAGTGCTTGTTTACCAACAACCTGGCATCAAATCTGCTGCCAAAAACAAGCAACTTAGAAAGTAGATGGCTGTCAAACATCAGGGAGAAAGCAAGCCAGCCAATTGATGTGGGCACGAGGCACCCTCATGCAGACCTGAAGTGCACCCACGCTTGGAGCCATAGAGGTTAAGACAGATTGTAAAGAGGAAAAGAGTAGAAGGGAAAACCATCGTGAGCCCCAAAACTCCATGAACGTAGACTGTTTAAACACCAAACAAACAGTAGGTGGCTTGTGGAGTCCAGGGGTGGAGCTGACTTGTAAGTATGCTGACATGAGGAAGGCCAGAAAAGCTTTTACTCTGCTCACCCACAAGAAACGTATTCGATTTTAGTTTTCAAAAGTCAGTTTATTGTAGCCTCCCTGGCGGTATGGTTATGTCCGATTTTTTTTGCGTCTCAAAGTGGTACAATTATTTTGCATAGAAATTTGGCGTTTTATATTGTAGGCCTGTAATTCTTAGCAATAACACACTTAAATCTGTCCAAACAAGAGTCTAGTAGATATCCCTGGTATGATGAAGTTTGAAACACAAAATCATAAATTATAATATAATAAATAAATATAATTATAAAAAAATAAAAATATAATAAAATTAATTTCCCCACAATTTGCTATGGCTTAATTGTGCAAGTGTTCTAATTTTCTATAGCTGTTTTCTAGCTGGTATAAAACCACATTTGACGTAAAAGGACACTTTTTGGTTGCTATGGACAATCTCCAGTTTCAAGGCAGAAAGAACAGTATATATAATATAAACCTGTATGCAGGGCACTGGACAAACCACTGGGGACAAAAGGGATGTGAAATAATTTCATACAGTAATGTAATCTGTAAGATTACACTGTACTGTATGTGTTATGATTTTTCACTTTTTTGATTTTGCCGCCGGGCTCCGCCCCCAATGCATTGCGACGCTTGCAGGGAACGGAGCCTGGCACAGAGAGGCATCTGGCGGAGGACAGAGCCTGCGGTCACAGCAGGGGGACATTGCAGGATCCTGGGGACAAGGTAAGTACACCGCACCAGGGTCCATCAATGCAATCCCGAGTGTGGCTCGGGGGTTACCCCTAATGGTGCTGAAATTGAACCTCTAGCCACACTCGGGAAAACCGTCAGTGAGGTTTTAACCACTTCCCACCCGGCCAATGCACATATACGGCCGGGTGGGAGCCGTCTACTCCTGATAGGACGTTCAGGAACGTCCATCAGGAGGAGCGGGATCGCGCGCGCGCGCGCCCGCGCAGCGGCGTGATCCCGATGCGCCCGTGTCATCCGGACACGGCGCATCTCAGATCGGCAGGAGGGCTCTGTGATTGGCCCTCCTGATCACATGACGGCCGTGTCCAATCACGGCCGTCATGTGATGTAAACAAACAGCCGGTTGCTAGGCAATCGGCTTCTCCTCTCCTCACACAGAAGTCATCGCTGTGGAGAGGAGAGCAGATCGCTGCAGCCAGCTGATGATCAGTGAGTATGAGCTGTTTTTTACAGCTTTTTACTCACTGATCACTAGTCTAGTGTACACACAAATCACCACACAGTAAACACACCACACAGTATAAACACAATGTCCCCACACATGTCCCCAAAACATACATGTCCCCAAATAATAAAAACACATGTCACTAATAATAAAAACATGTCCCCCACATATGTCCCACTAAAATCACATGTCCCAATGATTATCTGCACACATATGTACGTGATCACCTGCACACATATGTACATGATCATTTGCGTACATATGTCCGTGATCACACAAACCAATTATTATACACTTAACGGAATTTTTTTTACCAAAAACATGTAGCAGAATACATTTTGGCTTAAATTTATGACAAATTTGATTTTATTGGATTTCTTTTAAAATAGAAAAAATAAAATATTGTTTTTTTTTCCCAAATTTCCGCTTTTTTGCGCTTATATCGCAAAAAATAAAAAACGGAGTCATGAATAAATACCACCAAAATAAAGCTCTATTTGTGCGAACAAAATGATAAAAATTTCATTTGGGTACAGTGTAGCATGACTGCGCAATTGTCACTGAAAGCGCTAGAGCGATGAAAGCTGAAAATTGGGCTGGGAAGGAAGGGGGCGAAAGTGCCCTGTATTGTAGTGGTTAAACATACTCCAATAATTTTTTTTTTTTCAGGCCTGTTCAATAAATGTCCATTTTATCAACCAAAATATTTATTTTTCCCTATGTTTGTATTGTTTGTTCTGTTTTGAAGGGCCGCTTGGATAAATTAGAGCATCATAACACATGCTATCACCCTCTAATTTATGGCCCTGCTTTTTCTGTCACACATGGCCCAGAACAGGAGCCATCTCTAAAACTCCCAGTAGGCACTGGGGCTCCTAGGCTTTCAGTGAATGTATAAATTCTGTATTTTACTTGTTAAAAACATGGCCTGAGGCATTAGCGGAATGTGACATAATGCAGCAAGGAAACATACAATCTATGTGAAGACTCTCTGACCCATATTTGAGAATTAAAAGCATTTTTATCTGAAATGGCATGCTAACCTCATTTTCAAGGGCTCAAAAATAGCTTTCTTTTTTTAATGTACCAATTTCCAGTGAGGGAGAGGAGAACATGTATGAAATAATTCAAAAAATACCCGCTTGCTTTCAATCTTTGTAATTCAAGTGCCCTTAGGCTCCTCCGCTTCTCCAGTAGGGGAAGTAGAAGTTTGTTGGTGTCTGACAGTGACAGTAGGGGGTTCGGTTCTAATGCTGCGATCATTAGAATAATACTTTAATGTGACGAGGCCTGTGCATGCTGCTGTGTCTTATCCACTGGATAGATAGTCTGCTTATTGTTCAACATATTTATGAAGGTCAAGTGCATTCAATTACTTTTTGTGGTTGAAGACACGTATGCTTTGAGATTATATCCACTGTAGCCATTGACTTCAGTAAAAAGATTTTTTAAAAAAACTTTTTTCGCTAGCAGCTTGCAATCACGCTGCTGTAGTTTAAAATGGGACTCCACTCAAGATGAAAAAGACCAATTATTAACATCAAGTTGTGTATCCTTGAAATTGCAGTGCAGCAGGACTTACACAACAAAGGTTTCAAATTAGAAATCAGCTTCCTGAATCTTATGACTTTGAAGGACCAAGAAGAAAAATTTTGGAAGATCTGGACTCCCTATTTTTTCTATAGGGACCGGACGCTGCCGGCTTCACAGCCAATGGAGCATCCTGTGGAGTGATCTGGTCAAGAGGTGCTCTCTTACCCCTCACCCCCCCCCCCTTTTTTTATGATTCTCATTTTTTTTAATGATTATTTTTGCTTTTTTAACATAAAGGTGGCTTTTTTTTGTTTCAATGTTTTTATTAACGTTTCTGCACAGTACATGAGATGAAACATTGAACAACGTGACATTTTGTATTTGAAAAACAGTGTTATCATTGAGGTACATATAGAATGCAGAGAATCAAATCGGTAGTCACATAGACCAACGAGGACATACAAAACTATGGTAGTCCCTGGAACTACATGGACCAGTATGGAACCCTTGGTAAAACAATTGTGGCGTTTCATTGTAAGTTACATCGGGAAACCGGGTATGCCACCCCGACACCCACACACCCCTTTCAGGAACTAACTGTGCATGGGTGGGGGTGGTACCGGTCAGATTTTCATCTACTGTCTTGTCGGCTTCCAGGTCATGGTATGAACGATTCGCAACGTCTAAGATTCTACAGAAAGGTCAAAGTTCGAGTTCGGAGTCTTGGTATAATGGCTAAACTCCTAAGCTAGTCGAGTCTTAAAGTTTGTGTGAGTCCCCATCCTTTTTTTTTTATCCTTTCCCTGTTTCTCCAGCTCTCAAGTTTTTTTCTGTACTTTCTTCTTGTTGGGTTTGGTCGTTCTCTCACCTTCCTATCTTAAAAACACAAAAATGTTCTGAGAATTTGGCAAAACCATGGTTGATTATCCGGAATTATATACTTCCAAGTCGAATGTGTTATTCTTGAAATGATTACCAGTTGCGCTAGTAGTTATTGTGTACTAACTATGCCGAGATGTGCCTTGGTCTTATTTTTGTACCTTGTTTTGCAAGTGGTTTTGTAAAATTCTTTGACCTTTAAATAAAGAATAAAAAAAAAAAAAAAAATCAGCTTCCTGCAGCTTAGATTAAGTATTGAAGATGTACACCCTACCAGAATGACATTTAGGATACCAATTCACACCAGGACTGCGTTGGGCAGTCCTGGCATCACAGTCCCACCGCAAGACCAGGCAAAATGCCTTGTCTCCTACCCAACTGGTTGACACCATCATGTTGAAGTGGTGTGTACTGAAGAGAAGTACGGTAAGCAGTAGGTGAGGCAATCTACCTCTTTGCACAGCGCGGTGGGCAGTACAACTTACTAAAATGTAACTGCGTGACAAAAAAATTTACATTTAATTTTTTTAACAGTGTCAGTGTTATATGGTAACTACCGTAATTATATCACTTTTGCAGGACAGTTTGGGATCAGTAGATTATAGTCAGTAGATAATAATCAGTAATATAAAACTGCTTTGTTCAAGTAGAACTACATTCTACAGAATGCTCACTTTTGTTCCAGTGATGCAACCGTTAGATCCCTCTCAATTTGCTGACATTGAGGTTGATTTACTAAAAGGCAAATCCACTCTGCACTGCAAGTGCACTTGGAAGTGCAGTCGTTGTAAATATCAGGGGAAGATCTGAAATGAGGGGAAGCTCTGCTTTTTATCATCCAATCGTGTAGAAGCAAAAATGCTGTTTTTAATTTTCCTTGCATGTCCCCCTCAGATCTACAGCGACTGCACTTCCAAGTGCCCCCGCAGTGTAAAGTGGATTTGCCTTTAGTAAATAACCCCCCCAGACCTCTTGACTGATTTTTGGAATCTCAATTGGCATTGCATGAGGGGAATTCATCCTGGCACAGTGCCACGAATGTACGCTGATATGTCCATGTGTAGCTTTGTCTGCATACAATAGATGTATGTGAACAGGCACGTAAAGTTGCTTACTTGCAGATTAAATTATTGGCAATACACTGGGGGTTATTTACTAAAGGCAAATCCACTTCGCACTCCAAGTGAACTGCAAGTGCACTTGGAGGTGCAGTCGCTGTAGATCTAAGGGGGACGTGCAAGCAGAATAAAAAAAACGCATCTTTGCTTGCACATGATTGGATGACAAAATCAGCAGAGCTTTCCCTCATTTCAGATCGATCTTCCCCTCAGATCTACAGCGACTGCACTTTCAAGTGCACTTGTAGTGCAAAGTGGATTTGCCTTTAGTAAATCAACCCCAATGTGATATAAAAAGCTGCCTGCATGCAATTTTTTTACTGAAGGTTTTATTCCAAACCTTCGTGTTTTCTCACCTTAATGCATCCTATGTATCCCAGCACCCCCAAACCCCCTCCCCCCCATTTTACTTACCTGAGTCCTGGATCTTGACCCGGCGGGGACACGCTGTCTCTCTGCCCGGGGTTCTTGGCTCTTGATTGGATAGATTGATAGCAGCGCAGCCATTGGCTCCCACTGCTGTCAATCAAATCCAATGACGCGGGGCGCTGGGCCAAGTCATACATTCGGCGGCTATGGACAGCGAATGCTGGACTTGGGAGTGCGCCCGTAAGATATCCCCCTTGGGAGGGCCCTTCTCCTAGGGGGTTATCTTATGTGTGGAGGAGCCACGAGAGCCACCGGGGGACCCCAGAAGACGAGGTTCAGGGCCACTCTGTGCAAAACGGCTGCACAGTGCAGGTAAGTATGATATGTTTATTTAACCCCCCTGACGGTATTCCCGAGTCTGACTCGGAGTGGATTTTTTATACCAAGAGCGGTATCCCCGAGTCAGACTCGGGACTGCATCGCTGGATCCAGGAGGAGGTTTACTTACCTTCTCCCTCGGATCCAGCGTTGTCTCCCCGCTGTACGAGCGAGCCGTGTCTCGCTCGATGCATTACATCGCCGATCTCCGTGCCCTGCGAGCGTTGCGACGCACGGGCATGGAGATCGGCGCCAAATTCAAAAAGTGAAACAAACAGTAAACATACAGTATAATGTAATCTTACAGATTACATTGCTGTATGTAAATATTTCACATCCCCATTGTCCCTAGTGGTCTGCCCAGTGCCCTGCATGCAGTTTTATATAATAAAAACTGTTCTTTATGCCTGGAAACTGGAGATTGCCCATAGCAACCAAAACTGTCACTGTACATCAAAAATGATTTTAGACCAGCTAGAAAACTATTAGAATCACTCGCAGAATTGAGCGATAGCGATTTGTGGGGAGATCCGTCATCAAATACTGAAAAGTAATGACAGTGACAATTCTGCAACTGAGCAAATTTCAGTGTTTTTGATTTGATTACATTATTGAATAATTTTTATTATTGTTATATTATTATTTGGTACAATTATTTATAATTATTTATTATATTATAATTTATGATTTAATTTTTCAAACTTTATCATACCCGGGATGTCTGCTAGACTCTGGTTTGGACAGATTTAAGAGAGTTATTCCTAAGAATTGCAGGACTACAATATAAAACGCCAAATTTTCATGCAAAATAATGGTACCGGTTTTAGCACCTAAAATCCGAAATAATCGTACCGCCAGGGAGGTTAAAAAAGAAAAAGCCTACAATCACTTTAAATGCTAATGATATTAATGACCAGAGCCCCACTTTAATTATTATATCCAAACGCTTCTTACAATTAAATGTTATTTCCATGAAATTAATTCTGGTGTTGGGGGTTTCTGGGAGTAAAAAAAAAAAATTGGCCTTACTGTGAATGCTATTGTGTATAACTGTTGTAGGGATGTTTGATTGAAGCTGGAGAGGGAACTGATATGAAAGGATTAATGTGCTGTGGTAAACCGTCAACGATATACTGAGTGATATAAATGACCTTATAAACATTAGGAACTTGCAAGCTGGCAGCCTGCTGTCTGGCATGCTGGGATGTATAGTTCTGCAACAGCTGGTCGTCTGCAGTGACTGGAACTGGTTTCAGATCATTACTGTAGTTCTTTTGCTATAAATAAATGAAATGCAATTTGATGTACTGGGGTTTATCTGTCTTTTTTTTTTTTTTTAAATGAGTCTCAGCACATCATGCCTTTTAACACATTGTTGTTACATGACTTTTATTTTTCAAAGCTTCACCAATTATCAAGAGAACCTCTCCCCTTTCACCACTCACTCCAGCTGTTTATATTGTGCCTCTCGCATGGTGAAGATTTAACAAGCACAGCCTCCATGGGAAGAGGAGGCAGCGTGCGGAAGATGGGGGAATATGTCTGAATGTCTTTGTCACTGCCATGGAAACACCTTAAGTGAGGTTCATCCACTAATATTTATATAGATATAAAGCTAAATAAACAATAAAAAAACACACATTCATTATCCCTCTAATTAAAATGTAAAGAAGTAACAATGCTTGCTGGCCCTCAGTGTGTTTCTAGAGCAATTTCCCACAAATGAGATATTAATAGGTGGCTGCAGAGAGAATATCATTATTAAAAAAAAAAAACAAGAGCAAAAGGAGGATGCCGGGAAGTAGTTTTATTTATATGTTTTTAAGGCTTTATCCGCTTGCAGCCTTGGTTATAATTAACCCATGGAAAAGGAGGTCGGATTTTCTTATGTCTAGGAGAATGAAGTACGAGGTCAGTAAAAAGGTACCGTAATGAAGTTGACATAAGCATTTCAAACTAGTGATTCTAGACTAGAATTGCACAAGCAATTTGGAGACAGAAAATGTCTTCCAGAGACAAAATCATTTTTTTATGTATTACTTTAAGCCCTGGTTCACACTGGTGCAGCTTTGAAATCGTTCTACTTCAGTGCGATTTCAAAGCCGCAGATCATGGCGATTTGCTCTGCCGATTTCATTGCCCACTTGTGAATTAATTTAACAGAAGTCTATGCAAGTTGCAATAAAATCGGTAAAAAATAGTGCAGTGAATTTGCCTTAAGGTGGAGTATTAATTTATATTCTGCATTGATCTCCTATCTTTTCGTTTATAAATTTAATAAGTGTCAGATGTACTGTATTTATCGGTGTATAACACACACCCCAAGTTTAGGAGGGAATTTTAAGGAAAAAACTTACATTTAAATGCCCATCAATGCAGCCTTATCAGTGTCCACCTGCAGCCTTGTCCATCATTGCATTGATGAATTTATGCCTATTTATTATCACCTTCTGGTAAGCAGATTGGATTCATCTTGGGCGTGGTGTGCTTTTCCATACACACTGAAGCTGGCAAAGGGTCCTTTCATATCTATCCTTTCTTGGAAAGATCTGTTATTTGAAACAAGCGGTGCATTTTGGACTTTCATCTTCTACAGTGAATGAGATGTGATCAGGACAAAGATTACTAGTGTTAAAAAGCTAATGCGTTCTTGGCAATTTGGTTGAAACCTTCACTGTTGGCTTCTAATCCCATCAAAGCCGCTCATCGTTTGTCCTACTGAAACGTGCTGTTGGAATATTGCAGTTATTGTTTAATCTAGAAATTAGCATCACAGGAGTTCTGGGAGATCAACACTTAGCAGGATGTCTCTGAGGTTTGACTGTGTTTGTCCTGGCCCTGCTTCCACTCCGACAGGCATACATGAGAATGGAGCATTGTTCATCAGTAGGAGCCTTGTTTCTTAATATGGATCCAGGTTAGCACAGATATACCTTGGAGGTAGTTAATAATTACAAAGGAGAATCATGGGCAGGAAGCCAGCACTAACACAGCAGTTTAATGAATATGTACAAATAACAAGTGGGTTAATTCTTTCCAAGGGTGGAGGGTGTTCTGTTTCCAAAGTATATTAGGTCTTTGGGGATTCAGCTTGCCTGTGCATGGGACTTGTAGTTCCATTACTGTCAAAGGTCCACACTATGAGCATTACCAAGCAATTACACCTTTAAAGCCGATCAAATCCTCTTCTATTTCTGTAATACTGCATATACAGTGATAATATTCTGCTCTTTTACTTTTTTTAATGGTTTCTCTCACACACATTGCAGCTGCCTGGTCTTCTGATGACACCCCCCCCCCCCATGCTCATTGCTCTAATCAATGGTCCTTTTGCTATTGATTACGGCAGTGTGCAAGACTGCTGGACAACCAGACCACTGCATTGTGTGAAAGCAGCTGTCCGACTCTCCTACATACGGCCAGGACAGGGTATTTTACCTTTGCTGCAGTACTTGGCAGCTGAAAAAAAAACCAAGACTCAATTCATACAGTATGTGGATACTGTTATTTCTGCTAAAGATAAAATGATCCAGTTACGCTATTTGCACCAAATGTATTATACACCTTTGGGGTTTTTCAAGATGAGGAAACGAGAAACCCCTGTGATATTTTTGATCTTTCAAATATATGCAGTCCTCTGGACTTCTGGGAATAATTGAGGATTATTTTATGATCTTATGGATAAAAGTTTGAGAACACTATTCCATAACGCCCAACTTTTTGAGATGGGAATGAGGTACACCTATCAGCAAAAGTATGCAGGCATAGGACACACCCATGCCACGCTCCCTTAAAGGAGAATTGTACAAAAAAAACAAGATTGGTTAAACCCACAAGTGCTTTTTTTTTTTACCACAAATAATCTTTTTTTTTTTTTTAACTTTATTTCTCTTTATTTGTTTTTTCTTCTTTCAAAATATCATAATACAAAACCAGCATATAGGCGTAAAACAATAAAATTTTCTAACCAGTTATCTTCAGGGCTTTTTACTTTACTTTATTTTATCCCATACTTTCTTATATACATAAGTATTACACCCCTTTATCTCCCAGCCCCCCTCCCCCCTTAATCCCTTGTTCCTCTTTACTTTAATTTCTCTTTTATTCCCAGTCGGTTATTATCTCATCCTGTTTTAACTTCAAGTGTTTCACTCTGCAGTTTTTAGATTACCTTATCATTTATCTTTACTCCTAGCCTTTTCCTCTTCTACTGTTATTAATCAAGTGGGTGCCCTATTTCATTCAGCCAGGGTCTCCATATTTTCTCAAATCCTTTAAGATTTCCCCTACGTATATATACAGTCTTCTCCTTCTACACTAGATCATTAATGACCTGAGCACATTCACTCAGAAGAGGTGCTCTCTCGGACTGCCATTTCTGTGCTATCAGTTTTCTTCTGTTCCCCCGGAGTTCTCCTATATCCTAATATACAGGTTTTGGGGTCCAAATCCAGCTTAGTCCCAAAAGTCTTATTTATAGTTTCAACTATTCCTTCCCAATATCGAAAAAACTTCGGGCACCTCCACATCATGTGTATGAGGTCCCCAAAGCCTTGACATCTAGGGCAGTTAGCGTCCGTCCTCCTTCCAAACGAGAACAATCTCTTAGCCCTTGTACACACGGTCGGAGATTCCGACAGAATGTGTCCGATCAGACCGTTTTGTCGGATATTCCGACTGTGTGTGGTCCACATCGGACTGTTTCCGTCGGACCAAGTTTTCCAGCTATTGGCTACTAGCGTGAACGTAGTCCCGTCGTAACAAAATAACGTCATCACGTCGGATTTTCCGACAACTTTGTCCGACCGTGTGTATACAACAGTTTCGGACAAAGTCCATTGGTCAAAATCTGACGGATTTGGTTGTCGGAATCTCCGACCGTTTGTACAAGGGCTTAGGGGTGAAATAAGCCCTATATACCAACATCAAGTGCGATCCTTTTTGTGAAGGAGAAACCGATATCAATGGTCCCAATTCCAATATTCTCCTCCACTGTTCCTCTGTGATTTCCCCTATGTCCTCTTCCCATTTCTTCTTTTGCTTAGCCAGGCCAGATTCCGTATTGGGGCCTTTACATAACAGTTCATATATAGTGGATATGAATCCCCTAGACTTGTCTATTTTAAGTATCTTCTGGGGTAGGGGTGTCTTTTCCCACTCAGGTATCTGTGAGCCAAACTGTGCTACCAGGGCATGCCGGAGCTGTAAATATCGATAAAATGTCTGCTGCGGTATATTATATTCCCTTTTTAGGTCCATGAATGTTTTCAAAATTCTACCAACGTATAATTGACTAAGCCTAGTTATACCCTTCTTCTCCCATGTGTTAATTTTCCTGATTGATAATACTTCCTGTAAATTCTTATTATCCCACAGGGGCGTATATTCTGACCATCCTGTACATCCCATCAACTTTTTTGCTGTTTTCCATACTTTACTCATCATATTTGTTATGGGGTCCTTGTGCTGAAAATAACTTGCCTCTAGCGCATCCACCAGAGTTCCGTGTAGGGCTTCTGTTAACAATACTCTGCCACTTGAGTTACCCCCCCTCTCCTGATCGCCACTCACCAGGTGCTGCAACTGCGCTGCTAGGTAGTAATTCCTGGGGCAGGGTACCGCCAAACCCCCTCTGTCCATAGGCAGCTGTAGTGTCTGGAGCCGGATCCTCACCTGACCCCTTTTCCAGATCAGCTCCCGAAAGAAAGTTTCAAACTTTTTAAACCACTTTTTGCATATCCAGACCAGGGCGTTGTGCAAGACGTATAGTAGTTGTGGCAACCATATCATCTTAATCAGGCTGCATCGGCCTGCTACCGACAGAGGAAGCCGGCTCCAGGCATCACAACTCCGCTTAAATTTACCCAATAGAGGAACTATGTTTTTATCAACATATTGATCAAGATCTGTTGTTAAATATATGCCAAGATATTTCATTGCATCTACCACCTCCATTTGCGGTATCCCCAACGCAGTTACAGCACCTGGGGTATCAACTTGGAGCAACTCTGACTTCCCCCAGTTTATTGTCAAACCCGTAAATCCTCCAAAATCTTCTACTAATTTAATTGCCTTCTCAAGAGATTGACCAGTATCCCCTAGAAAGAGGAGAACGTCATCCGCATATAATGCGATTCTCTCCTCCCTACCCCCATTCCCTTTGAAACCCAGTTATCTCAGAGTTTGACCTAACAGCGATCGCCAACGGCTCCATAGCAATTGCAAAGAGTAGGGGGGAGAGTGGACACCCCTGCCTTGTTCCTCTGCTCATTTCTATTTTTTAAGACTGTTCCTTATTAATTCTTACTTTTGCGCTGGGGGCGCTATACATCATTTTGATCCATCCGATGAACATGGGTCCAAAACCACACCCCTCTAAGACACGCCATAAATACTCCCACTCTAGGCTATCAAGGGCCTTGGTCATGTCCAGAGACAGTATAGCTCTTTTTTTTAAATCAACCAGGTTTATTGCGATTTACAGTGCAAACATGTTACAGATTACATTTACAAAAATGCTACAGATCGTACAGCTCCTCAAATAACAATTGTATAACCATCTCAAATCTTCAATGGCACATCACGTTTTATGCATGAAATAAATAAAGCAAAAAGGTACCTTGTGTCAGTGGTTTGGGTTCCTTCACTACCCAGGGGCCGGAGGATCTATTTGTCATTTACATTACTATGTATGGTGCATAGACCGGCTATGAACAAGTGCTAGACTCCTGCAGCCACCTGTCCCAGATTTTGTAGTATTTCTCAGGACAACCCCTATTGGTGTATATACATTTTTTGTAGGGGAGGGTGTTGTTTATTTCTGCTTTCCATTCTGCAATGCTCGGGGGATAAGTCCTCATCCATTTTCGAGCTATTGTCTTTCGTGCTGTGAATAACGTCTCGTGTAGAAATGTCTTCATGTACCTGTCGGTCGAGTCTGGCAAGAGTCCTAAAAGGCACATTTTTGGGTCCAGCGTGGCTGGAGAGCCCATGTCGTCATGGAGGAATCTTACAATCTGCGTCCATAGTCCCTGTACTTTGGGACATGACCACAGTAAGTGCATGAATGTTCCTGTCTCCCTACCACACATTTGGCACAAGGTGGACTGGGAGCCTCTGTACCTGGCAACCCTGAGGGGGGTAAGGTACGCTTGATGGAGTATGTAAATTTGAGTCTGTCCGACAGTTTTGGGGAAACTGTCTTACAGGATTCCAGAGCTTCCTCCCATTCCCCATCCTCGATAGGTCCCACCGCCCTTTCCCAGCGAGGTTTAAGTCCATAAGCTATTTTAGTTGCTACGGGGGTGGAGAGTAGATTGTAGAAGGCTGAAATTAGTTTTTGAGGATCAGTGTTTTTGATGATTGCCATAACGACATTTGAAGTGGGCTTAGGGGGGGACAATGGGAATTGTGTGCGGATTGCATGCTTGACTTGGAGATATCGAAAGAACATATGATTGGGAAGATTGTACTCCACTTGGAGTGTGTGGAAGGTTTTTAGAGTCCCATTGGTAAGTAAATGATGGAGATAGAAGATTCCATAGGTGGACCAGCAATCTACATCAGGAATTAGCAAGAATTCAGGTAGGACCTTGTTGTGCCATAACGGGGTGAAGTCGTTATATTGGGGAATCTCTAGTTTAGTGGAGGCAATGTCCCATATGCGTCTGTATTGACGCAGCAGGGCCAGCTCACCAGTCCTCAAATCAGTATTTCCGGTGCTTATTGTTATCGCATAAATAGGGTCTTTAGTGCATCTGGCCCAATTGGGGCACATCAGCTTAAGGAACCGCTCCCTGTCTGTCTTGTCAATATGGTATAGTTGTGATAATTGGGATGAAATATAGTATAGGTTGAAATCTGGTAGTGCCATACCTCCCAGGTCAGGTGGGTTTTTTAGCGTCTGCCATGCCAGTTTGTGTCTGTTAGGACCCCATACGAAAGATTTGAGGAGGGCTTCTAGAGTCTTGAAGTATTTCAAAGGTAAGTATGTTGGGGAGTGCCACATAACATATAATACTTTGGGGAGTAGAACCATTTTAATTAAGTTATATTATAACTTAATTATATTATAATTATATTAATTATTCTGCCCCATACCCCCAGTGGCAAGCGAGCCCAGGTCCTCAGCTTAGTTTTTACATAGGACGTGAGGGGTTCAATATTGAGATGTACAAAGTCTGTCGACATTCTGGATACATGGATCCCAAGATATTTGATGGTACTAACTCTCTGAAGTGGCAGACTGGCCTGTGACTCGGTTGGTGGGAAACTGTCTATTGGTAATATTTGCGATTTTTCCCAGTTAATTTTTAAACCAGAGAAGGTCCCAAATTGTTCGATTGTATGTAGTGCCACCCGCAAGGAGGAACCCGGATCTGCCAGGTATAAAAGGGTGTCATCCGCGTACATACTAATTTTTTCAATCAGATTACCTGAGCATAGTCCCTTGATTTCTGGATTATTCCGGATGGATATGGCTAGCGGCTCAGCAGCCAGGGCGTATAACAGCGGCGAGAGAGGGCAGCCCTGCCTTGTGCCCCTCGTGAGGTCAAACTGCTCGGAAGGCCATCCGTTCGCCATTACCCTGGCTGTGGGCGACTGATACATCAGTTGTACCCATTTGATGAATTTAGGGCCGAAGCCATACCCCTCCAGACACTCCCATAAGTACTCCCATTCCACCGAGTCAAAGGCTTTCGCCGTATCTAAAGTCACCACCACCCTAGAGCCTGCCTCCATGTGCGTAGCCTGTAGGTTGATGAACAATTTGCGCAGGTTAAAGGATGTGTTGCGACCCGGCATGAATCCCGCCTGGTCGACATGTATTAAGGACAGGATAACTTTGTTCAATCTCAAGGATAGTACCTTGGCGAGAACTTTTATGTCTACCTGGAGTAGGGAGATTGGACGATATGATTCCGGATATCCGGGTCTTTCCCTGGTTTGGGAATGAGTACTATTACTGCCTCTCTCATGGATGGTGGTAAGGAAAAGGTTTCAAATAGGTGGTTGTATAGCGTGAGCAGTTTTGGGATAAGCAGTTCACTGTACTGAGAATAAAACTCGATTGGGAGACCGTCTGAACCAGGGGATTTGGATCTGGCAAAACTGGCTATAGCCGTGGCTATTTCGTCTGTAGTGAGGGGCGCCTCAAGCAGGTCAAGCTGGTCTGTTGTCAGTTGAGGGAGGGTAATGCTACGTAAGATGGCCGTTCTCTGGTCCGTTGGGTCTGTAGTCATCGTCTTGTATAAATCTGCAAAAAAGTCTCTAAATCTAGCGGTTACTCTTTGAGGATCTGTTATCTGATGGCCCCCTGGTCCATGTAGCGTGATGACCACGGGGGGTCTATCCTCACCATGCACCAGGTAAGCCAACAGCTTGCCTGCCTTTTCTCCATGCTCAAAGAATTTCTGCTTCGTGAAAAACAGTTTTTGTCTGGCCTTTGTAAACTGAAGTTGAGTTGCCACTCTGGATTGCAGCTTGAGTCGAGCTGCTATCGCTGGGGTAGGATTGATGGCATACTCCCGTTCTGTGGAGCTTAGTTCTGCTAGCGCCCTGTCAAAGATATCTGCGGATTTTGTCTTAATTACATTTATGTAGGAGGTAAGGGTCGCGCGCGCATACAGTTTGAATGAGTCCCAAATCGCCGCAACAGAGGCAGTTTGGTCGTTGTCCGCAAAGTATTGTTGCCATAGTTTTGGGAGCTCGTCATCATCCGGTAACAGGGACAACCAAAATGGGTTTAGGCGCCAGGGCTTATGGGGTTTACCCACGGGGATGCTCAGTGAGGTCCAGTAAGGGCTGTGGTCAGATAGTAGTCTTGGGCAAAAGGCTGTTTCTAATATTCGTGGCGTTAGGGAGCTCGATACAAGAATAAAGTCAATGCGGGACATGGAGTTGTGGGATGGTGAGAAGCAGGAATAGGCTTTTGTGAGGGGAAATTTGTAGCGCCAAGTGTCTATTAAGTGGACAGTGGAGATCAGTTTTGAAAATCTTGTCTCCCTGTTAGCCGCGTCCATCCCCTGTGTAGTCTGGAGTCTATCTAATGCCGGCCGCAGGATGGTATTGAAGTCTCCCATCCAGATCACTGGTATTGTGGGATGTCGGGTCATAAGGGCAAGTCCCTCGAGGATCACAGTCATACTGAATGGTGGAGGAATGTAAAAGGCCATGAGGAGAAATTGCTCGCCATATAATTTAGCATGAAGAAATACATAACGGCCCTGAGGGTCCGTAATTACTTCACATAGCTCAAAGTGCACAGATTTAGCAATTAATATTGAGACATCTCTGGCGTGGGTAGTGTGCGTGGAATGGTATGCCCACCCCACCCACGGGCGTCGGAGGGCCATCTGCAGCCTCCCTTCTATATGGGTCTCCACCAATGCCACCACATCCGCTCTCTGTTGCTTTAGGAATGAGAGGGCTGCCGAGCGTTTAACCTTCTCACGCAGGCCCCTCACATTCCATGTCAGGAATTTTATAGTTGTCATAGCATGTCTTGTAGAAAATAACACCACGGATCATCTAGTAAAGCAGCATGGAGTATCCAGAACTTGAGTAACATCAGACACTGGCATAGATCGTACCATACATGTGATAACCATTGAGGAGACATACCTATTGGCGTGGTCCCCCTCTGCGACAACACATGTGCACCGAGACATTGAGAAAATAACAATATAACGTTCCCCTCCCCCCCCCCCCCCCCACCCTACACCTACCCCCACATGTGCGGGCCTCATCCCCCGACAGTTGTAAACTAACTGTCCTTCCATAACTTTGGTGGTGGTGAACTTCAGGGTTCAGTGAGGCCGAACCTCGCTGCATCTTACGGGCCAATGGGAAATATATTATACAGTAGGGCCGAAGCACATGTTTCACCACATCTAGCACCCCCACAGCCCCTGAACATTTTCCCATAGGCATTTCCTGAGGCACCACATGCACATGCAAACATTGTAAAATCAACTGTTGAACAACCCACACCCCCCTCCCCGCCGTACACCCACCCCAACTTGTGTCGGCATCATCCCTTAACAACTCCGAACTGTCAGCTGGGAAAAACAGTAACTGCACATCTAGAACGAGGATGAGGAACAGTTTTAGTTGCTGGATCAAACAGTGGTCCCGGGCCCACCACCGTGAAGGAGGATGAAAATGGGGCCAAGTTACGTACCCCTGCAGGTTGGTATAAAAAACAGGCAGCAAAGCCCAGATCCAACGTTCATTTACAAAGTCATGGTTCCCAGTGGCTAGTGGGGCGTAAATTCGCTGCACTATGCATGCGGCCGGTAAGACCAACACATCTCCGAAGCTCCGTGCGGCGGATACGATCAGGGGTATATTAAAAAAAAAAAAAAAGAGAAAGACTCCCATGAGGGGAGCAATGAAATTCAGCAAGTCCACTCTAAACATCCAAAAGGAAAAAAAAAAGGGAAACAATGTGGAAATGTGGCCAGGGTAATTAGGAGGGCCGAGTGCCGGCGGAAACATAAAACAAGATGATCTCACCATTCCATTCACTGAATGTGTCGTCGGTCTCTCTCGTCGTGCGCAGGCCCACGTTCCAGCCACGAGATGACTTCACGAGGGTCCTCAAAGAACGACACTCGGCCATCATGTTCCACTCTCAGGCGTGCAGGGAAAAGCATGGAATACTTCAGGTGACGGTCGCGTAGTCTGCGTTTGGCTTTCATGAAGCTCTGACGTCGCTTCTGTATTTCGGCTGAGAAGTCAGGAAATATTGCCACCTTCACGTTTCCCACTGGGATATTACCTCTCTCTCTCGCAAGTCTCAACGCGGCATCTCGATCCTTGTAGTTTAAAAGCTTTGCAATAAGTGTGCGGGGGGGTGCCCCCTGAGGAGGGGGTTTAGCGGGCATTCTATGCGCCCTCTCCACCACCAGCACAGGGGAGAAGGCCTCCCGACCGTAGGTGGCTACCAGCAGCTGTTCCAGGAACAAAGTTGGGTCTTTGCCCTCCGCTCCCTCCGGGAGACCGATGAAGCGGAGATTACACCTCCTCAGGCGATTTTCCATGTCGTCTTGTTTGGCGAGCAGCTGGTTAATCTGTCTTTGCATGTGTTCAGATCCGGCCTGCAGTGGTTGGAGGACATCTTCAACTGTGCTGATGCGGGTTTCCGCCTCTGTGACCCGGTCGCGGATTTTCTGAAAATCTTGTCTAATCAAGGACACGTCCATCTTAACCCCCTCAATCTGGGCAGTGAGGGACGTCCTGCAGAGTGTGATCGCTTCCAGAAGTTTATCCGTGTCTCCCTGCTCACGCCCCCCTCCTGCCCGCCCAGCACCGCCATCCTCCTCCGTCTCCTCTCCTTCGTTCCGGCGGTACTGCGCAAGCTTTGCTGCAGATGATTTTAGGCTCTTCGGGGGGGACATGATATCAGGTTCGGTGATGGTGTGGGCACGTCAACACAGGTCAGGGAGAATGAACAGAGGGCAGCAGAGACAGAGCCCAGAGCCTACCTGAGGGTCAGGTGCACCAAGATGGCAGCGGGTCTCTATGTACAGGCCGTGGCCCTGCCCGGGAGCAGAATCAGGTCCACAGGGTTACCCCTTCACTCTGTGGGCAGATGGCCAGTAATGCAGGGTGTCCAGGCAGGGGATAGGGACGCCGGTCCGCACAGGGCCTAGTGCTGGATCCGAGGACGGGTGTTCCAAGATGGCCGCGGCCAGGCCGAAGCCAGGAGCTCGCCTGGGTGCCGCCTCTGCGTAGAGCCCGTATAGCAGGGCCACCCCTCTAGTCTCTGGGCGGAAGGTTAGCAGCGCCGAGGGGTCAGGCAGGGCGGGAGAATGTCAGTCCGCTCAGGGCTCAGCGCTGGTCCCGGGGATGGGTGTACCAAGATGGCCGCGGCCTCCGTGTGTAGGCCGAAGCCGGGGACTCGCCTGAGCTCCGCCGCCGCCCGCGGGAAAACGCTGCTCCGTGCGGATTACCGGAGGGCAAAAGGATAAGTGGGGTGTGTGGAGGGGTCCCGGAGAGGCTGCCCGTTCGGATGGGGGGATCTTTAGAGTGCAGGATCACTGGAAACAGGATTATTTGTGGAGCTCCTAGCGTGCAGGTCCTACCCCATGCTCAGTCAGGCCACGCCTGACAGTATAGCTCTTGAACCCACACTCACCGGTGGCGTTTGAATATTCAGAAGTGCCCTTCTTATATTCATGCTGGTTGATCGTCCCGCAATAAATCCTGTCTGATCTGGGTGTATAAGCTTGTTAATAATTTTATTTAACCTATTTGATAGTACCTTGGCCAGTATTTTAACGTCAGAACATAAAAGTGATATCGGCCTATACGAGGCTACGCCTAGGGGGTCCTTTCCTTCTTTAGGTATCACAATAATAATCGCCTCCATCATAGAGGCTGGTAGCCTCCCCTCAGACGCTGCCCCTCTCAAAGTCCTAAGCAGCTCTGGAAGTAGAATTTCACTATATTTCTTGTATATCTCCACCGGGAGCCGTCTGGTCTTGGAGATTTTTGGGTGGCCATTCTGGCCACCGCCTGCTGTAACTCATTCAAAGTTATAGGGGTCTCCAAATCCTCCCTCTCCTCTTGAGTGAGGGTTGGAAGCTTCACTTTCTCCAGGAAGACACCCATGTCTTCTTCCTTTCTCTGTCCTCGTGCACTATATAGTTCCCTATAAAAGGCCCCAAAGATTTCCACTATCTCCTTCCCGCTTGTAGTGACTGTCCCATTCATAGACTTAATCATTGGGATAATAGATGGGGGGGAGTTAGTTTTCACTAATTGGGCCAACATTCTCCCCACCCCCTCTCCTTCCCCCGAAACGGCATTGCTTCTGGAATAGCCGCTTATTTTCTTCCCTTTTAATAATTACCATTTTATACCCCTGCTGTTTATTTAACCATATCGCTTGTTTCTCATACGTTGGGTCCTTGACATAATTATCTTCTGCCTCTATCACTTCCTTACTAATTCTTTCCTCCCAGCTCCTGGATTTTTGTTTAATTTTAACCACATGATGAATCAAAATACCTCTAATAAATGCTTTTAATGTGTCCCAAATTATATTAGTTGGGGCAGTATCTGTATTGAACACTATAAACTCTTAATCTTTTTGGAACTTCTTCTATGTCCTTCACATTAATTCAAGCCAGAATGGACTTATTCTCCAACCCCCCGGTGTTATTTTTTTCCCCTATGCTCACTGATATTTTCAAAAGTGAATGATCCGATATCCCTCTAGGCATATACTCTATATTCCTTACACTTTGTAGCACTTCTTCGTTACCCAGGGCCAGGTCTATTCTGGAGAGTGTTGAGTGTGAACTTGAAAAACAGGAATATCCAATAGTCCCACTTCCTTCAAAAAATGACTTAATCTTGTTGCCCCTATCTCCCCAATTTGGGATTTAATGGGAAATCTATCAGCCCCACTATCAAGCACTTCATTGAAATCTCCCAATATTATAACTGGAACGTCTTCCTTATCCGCCATGAAATCCATAAGTCTATACACTACCTCCATCTTAAACAGGGGTGGTATATAGACATTCGCCAAGACATAAAGTTTACCCTCCAGGACACAGTACAAAAAAACATAGCGACCCAGTTCATCAATACTGGCCTGTCTGCAGGAGAACCTCACCCCCGTTCCTATCATCATGCTTACTCCCCTTGAATAGGATATATGAATGGAGTGGTACTGATTTTGGTACCTCCTGTTTTTAAGTTGGGGTATAGTTAATTTTGTTAAATGCGTCTCCTGCAGACAGGCCAGTCCAATCCCATGTCTCTCCAGCATAGAAAAAACTGTCGCTCTTTTAATCGGGCTACCCAAGCCTCTTACATTCCAAGAGGCAATATTAAGTATTTTATCCTGCATTGTTCAACTGTAAGATAGTAATGATTAAAAAAAGGGACAAAAATATTGATTATAAGAGAGGAGACCCTATAGTGTATAATTTCTCCCGTGCTCCACCCACTTCCTCTTAAATTACAAAATCTCCACAGGTTTATCACCTTTATGATAATAACTTCCATTTGAACTAATATTTGTGTACCAACTGTGCAATATTTAACCTTAAACATCTTGTAATCCTTTACATTCAAAATGTCTTTACCCCCTTTACCCACCCTCCCCTCCCACCAACTCCTACCTCCCCCTACCCTCCTTTCCCCCCCAACCCACCACCTACCTAGGTGTTCCCCTAGGGCAGTGATGGCGAACCTTGGCACTCCAGATGTTTTGGAACTACATTTCCCATGATGCTCAACTGCACTGCAGAGTGCTTGAGCATCATGGGAAATGTAGTTCCAAAACATCAGGGGTGCCAAGGTTCGCCATCACTGCCCTAGGGGATTACACGTGGCCTTCTCACACTCTTCTCTTCCATCCCTCCCTTCCTCCATTTTCCCACTCTCATACCACCCTTCCTCCAACGGAAGAGGGACAAAAAACAGAAGTGATAAAAGAAAAATAGAAAAATAAAAACCCTCTTCCCCTACCTCCCTTTCTAACATAATTTCATACCTCATTTAAATCTCCCTCAACTCTCTCCCTGTGTTCCAATAATTCAAACCCCCCTCCCTCCCTTCTCCCCCTTCCTGTCCCTCCTCTCTCTTCCCCACTACCTGTCCTCCCTTTCTATCCCCTTAATGCATCTGTAATAGCCCCTTGTTAGCTTCTAACCATGAAGTTACATCAACCGGAGAGTCAAACATCTGAGTTCCACCCAGTGCTTCTATTCGCAGCCGCGCTAGGTATAAAAGTGCATATGAAACTTTATATGACCGTAAAGTATGTTTAATTTCCAAAAATTCGGCTCAACGCCTCTGCAGATCTGGCGAATAGTCTGGGTAAAAGGAAATCTTTGCGCCGTCATAGGTAATATTTCCCAACTCTCTTGCCTTACGCATCAACGTCACTTTGTCATTATAATTAAAGAATTTCAAAATCATTGGTCTGGGGTGACCCCCAGGGAGTGGGGTTTTAAAAGGAACTCGGTGGGCCCGTTCTATTGAAAAAAAAGATGAAAAGTTCTCTCTTCCAAACAATTCTATAAACCATGACTCTAAAAATGTTATGGGATCAAGGCCTTCACTTCTCTCGGGTAGTCCCAACATCCTGATGTTATCCCTTCGAAGTCTGTTTTCTATTTCATCCATTCTAGCGGTTTGGTTAACCAATTGCTTTCTCATGCTTTTAACCTCTTGATGTAGTGGATATAGGTCATCTTCTATTTGGCTTATCCTTGTTTCTAATACTGCTGTTCTTTCCGCTGCCCTCTGTATGTCCTGTCTGATCAGTTGTAACTCCTCCTTCATACTTTTAAATTGGCCACATAACTCTCCCAGCGAGGATTTAAATGCGTTTACAGCTTGAAGGACCTCTCTTAATGTTGGATCCTCCTCAGCAAGGGGGCTACTTTTAATGACAACTTCGATCTCACTTTGAGTTACCCCTTGGCGTTTGTTACTTGCATTCTTTTGACCTAATGCTGCTACAGCATTTGAGCCTAGGTGGCCTTGACTTTTTCTGTCCGCTGAGCCCCCCTGTTGTGTTTTTACTTGTGTCGGTTGAGCCTGTTGTACCATCTGCTCTCCCTTTGTTGGAGACTGACCTGGGGTGCGAACATATCGCTTTAATTTCACTGCAGCTGCTTGCGCTACCTGAGCATTCTTTTCTTTTGAGGAGCGGAGTTGTTGTGTCCCTCCATTCTCTTGTAATACCTGCTCCTCTCCTTGCTGCCTTGACATCTCTGCTCTAGGTTACTATAAGAGTGGGAGCTTAATCAGCAAGGTAGCACAAAAAGAAAAAAATAATAATAGTAGGATGGTAGTAGAGTGGCAGCCCAGAGCAATAAGATAGTAACTTCCGGGTTCTATATGCAAAAAAAAAAAAAAAAAAAAAGAGAAGAGTGGCCAAGGGAAGGGGAGAGAAGATAAAAAAAAAAAAAAAAAAACCCTATGCTGGGTTCACTGAATATGTATGAATCAGTCAATTTTCCTTCAATAGGAGCGTGATTCAAGACCAGTGTCCTGTTGTGAACAGTTGTGCAGCACTTATAATAAAAATGTATGTTTAATGACTGTCATTCCAGGGCACCTATTACACAGAGGGAGAGACTTTAATGTTCACACAGTCCCAAGTCCCAATTCCTCCCTGTTAGTGTTGGCCAACCTAAGAGCTCCTTTAAAGGTTCCCTCAGTGCACAACTTTAGTTCAACATAAAGTACTTACATTTTCTTGTCAAAAGCAGCCGTACCTGGAGTAGGGGAGGTAGGTAACGTGTATTCCTTAGCTAGTGCAGTCTGCCTATGTCACTGACTGCACACCGCTTTGCCACCTCTACCTCAGTCCAATCTCCCCACAGCCACGTCACATACCTCGAGGGCCTTTGATCTTTTGTCTGGGTCCCTTCCCGGCCACGCTCAGCCACCAGGGCGTCACTCAGGGCGATATTCAGCGCACAGCTGATCCGTATCGCATCCCACTATGATCACGCAACCACCACTAATATTCCTTTATATTGGCTTTTGGAGTTTACAAATGCAGCAATTTAGAAATCAGATGAAAGGTTTGGCGCTGAAAAACACTTTTTCATAGATTAAAAAAAATGCATTTTATATACAACTATATAGATCAGACTGATTGTATCAAATTGGATACGGACAGACACCCTTAGCTCAACAGCTTGGAAAACCTTGGTTAACTCCAATGTCCCTTTATATAAGATGATGTATGAGGCTAGGGGGTGCCCCAAATAAATTTACTAGAATATGGTCTAGATGGGTTTGAGTGTCTGGAAATGGTGGCAGACTGCTCTCAATGAGGGAGGGATTGTAATGTGTATAAAACATACTTATTGTTGGTCCACTGCTTCTTTGTGGCATTGGAGTATAGTAGAGAACTATTGCCATTGTTTTGGTATAGAAGTATAGGGTAGTGGTGGTAGTTCACTCTGAAATGTTTGGTTTTGTTTTTCCTTCCTTTATTTTTCTGTTATAATTCTCTGGATGGTTATGTATAGTTTTATTTTTATTTATTTTTTTCATACAAAAAAATGCTGCATGTACATGTGTCTGCATTTGATGCTATCTGTATGGATTGGTTTACCTGTATTGACATTTGTTTATTCTGCTATATGCTTCATGTATCTGTATGTTGTACACTTTGTGCATATGGCAATAAAGTCTTTAAAAAAAAACAGCAAGAGAGCAGCAACTTTATTATCACATATGCAGCCTGACTGCATTATAGTTAATAAATCAAGAGAGTTCAATTGGGCTTAAAAAAATTACCGTACAGTATTTTCCTAGTGGTTTTCTCTCCTATTATAGTCTATAGCAGGGGTCGCCAAACTTTCTAAACAAAGGGTTGGTTTACTGTCCTTCAGACCTAAAGGGGGCCAATGTGAGTGGAGTATGCCTGGCATCAATGGGAGTAAATAATGCCCCATCATCAGTATTAGTGGGAGGATTAGTGCCCCATCATTGGTGTCAATTTGAGGAATAGTGCGCTATCGGTTCCAGTTGGACGAAATGGTGCCCCATCATTGGTGTCAGTCGGAGGAATGGTGCCCCATCATTGGTGTCAATAGAGGGAATAGTGCCCCATCATTGGTGTCAGTGGGAGGAATGGGGTCCCGTTGCTGGTATCAGTGGCCAGAATCATGCACCACTGTTGCTGTCGTTGGAGGAATAGGGCCTCGTATCAGTGGGAGGAATAGTATCTCAAGGGCTGAATAAAGGCAGCATAAATAATGAGTGAATTAGAGCTGCCACGACGAGTCAACATAATCGATTACGTAGACTACAAAAATACGTTGACGTACGTGAAGGGCGTCGATGCGTCACAGTGCTTAGTATCTACCGCTGTCCTCCGTGCTGCCGTCCCCCTCTCTTCTCCTCCTCCATGCTGCCGCCCCCCTCTCTTCTACCCCTCCTTGCCGCCGTCCCTAGGGGTGCAACGGATCGTCACTGATCTGTGATTCGAACGGGTCACCCCGCTCGGATCGGCACATGCCGCGATCCGCTGTCTCGGCCTTAGGAGAGGCCGCGGCTTCGGCCTAGCTCTGAACCGGCGGCCATCTTTCTACACCCAGGCGTTTACAATGTGATTGCTCCGACGGAGCGATCACTTGTAAACAAACCGGCGTCATGACATGACGCCAGTTTCTCTCCCCTCTCTGTACTGATCTGTGCAGTGGAGGGGAGAGGTCGGATGGAAGCAGCCATCCCTCCATACCCAGCCAATACTCTGCCAGCCCAATACTCTGCAATACTCTGCCAGCCAATACTCTGCCAGCCAATACTCTGCAATACTCTGCCAGCCAATAATCTGCAATACTCTGCCAGCCAATACAATACAATACTCTGCCAGCCAATACAATACTCTGCCAGCCAATACTCTGCCAGCCAATACTCTGCCAGCCAATACTCTGCCAGCCAATACTCTGCAATACAATACTCTTAAGATTATCCAAAGGATTAATTAGCTAATCAAAAAAAAAAACACTAGATTCATTAAAAAATAAAATAAAAAAATAATCGGATAGTCGTTGACTAATGACATGACGCTGGTTTCTCTCTCCCCTCTCTGTACTGATCTGTGCAGTGGAGGGGAGAGGTCGGATGGAAGCAGCCATCCCTCCATACCCAGCCCAATACTGTGCCAGCCCAATACTCTGCCAGCCAATACTCTGCAATACTCTGCCAGCCAATACAATACAATACTCTGCCAGCCAATACAATATAATACTCTGCCAGGCAATACTCTGCAATACTCTGCCAGCCAATACAATACAATACGCTGCCAGCCAATTCAATACAATACTCTGCCAGCCCAATACTCTGCAATACTCTGCCAGCCAATACTCTGCCAGCCAATACTCTGCAATACTCTGCCAGCCAATAATCTGCAATACTCTGCCAGCCAATACAATACAATACTCTGCCAGCCAATACAATACTCTGCCAGCCAATACTCTGCCAGCCAATACTCTGCAATACAATACTCTTAAGATTATCCAAAGGATTAATTAGCTAATCAAAAAAAAACCACTAGATTCATTAAAAAATAAAATAAAAAAATAATCGGATAGTCGTTGACTAATGACATGACGCTGGTTTCTCTCTCCCCTCTCTGTACTGATCTGTGCAGTGGAGGGGAGAGGTCGGATGGAAGCAGCCATCCCTCCATACCCAGCCCAATACTGTGCCAGCCCAATACTCTGCCAGCCAATACTCTGCAATACTCTGCCAGCCAATACAATACAATACTCTGCCAGCCAATTCAATAGAATACTCTGCCAGCCCAATACTCTGCAATACTCTGCCAGCCAATACTCTGCCAGCCAATACTCTGCAATACTCTGCCAGCCAATACTCTGCAATACTCTGCCAGCCAATACAATACAATACTCTGCCAGCCAATACAATACTCTGCCAGCCAATACTCTGCCAGCCAATACTCTGCAATACAATACTCTCAAGATTATCCAAAGGAATTAATTAGCTAATCAAAAAAAACCCACTAGATTCATTAAAAAATAAAATAAAAAAATAATCGGATAGTCGTTGACTAATGACATGACGCCGGTTTCTCTCTCCCCTCTCTGTACTGATCTGTGCAGTGGAGGGGAGAGGTCGGATGGAAGCAGCCATCCCTCCATACCCAGCCCAATACTGTGCCAGCCCAATACTCTGCCAGCCAATACTCTGCAATACTCTGCCAGCCAATACAATACAATACTCTGCCAGCCAATACAATACTCTGCCAGCCAATACTCTGCAATGCAATGCTCTCAAGGTTATCCAAAGGATTAATTAGCTAATCAGAAAAAACCCACTAGATTCATAAAAAAATAAAATAGAAAAATAATCAGATAGTCGTTGACTAATTGAAAAAATAATCAATAGATTAGTCGTTAGTTGCAGCTCTAGAGTGAATAAAGGGTTGCATCTAGCCCCTGGGCCACAGTCTGAAGACCACTGATCTATATAATGCTTCTAAAAAAAATCAAAAATACTTGTTACAGACTCTGACAAAGGTATTAGTGTCCAGGTTTTGGGTGAAAATTGACACCAGAATAATTTTCAGCGGTCAGTAGTTGTAAAGCAAAGATCAGTGGTCAGTATATTATAAGGCAAAGATCAGTGATAAGTATATTATAAGGCAAAGATCAGTGGTCAGTAGAGCTGCATGGCTCTAGCTTAAATGGGAATCACAATTTTTTTTGCTTAGAATAAAGATCATGATTCTCTCCAGATTCTTGAGGTGTAACATCTTCTTTCACATTATACAAAAAATCGGGCTAACTTTACTGTTTAAAACAAAGGGAGATAATAGATGTGGCGCTTATACCTATATGTGGGGACTAGTAGTGTGTTGATATATAAAATGTGAATAAAAGTGTGCTATGTTGTGTTGGTCAATTTTCACATGTGTGAGAATATATAATTCTTAAAGTGCTAATTGATTTTGGGCCAAAATATGTATAATATATATTTTCCAGCGTGCTGGTTCAAAAACCCAAAATTAAAAATTAAATAAAAATTAAATAAAAATACAATAAACTCAAAGTGCACAACAATAGCAACAGATCACGATATGGCAAAACCTATAACTTTCATGCTATATTTATCTCTATGGCAATATGCAGTTATTAAGGTGCACGTGCAAATAAATTCCTGTAAAACTATAAGTGGAGACTAAATGTGATACCTGGTAAACTAACCGTGAGAAAAGTATATTAAAGTATACTACGTATATTAAGGTGTCAAAATATAATAAATAAATATATATAAAATGTCACAGTGGTAGCATGAACTGGTCTGCTAGTGATGCTATACAAAAATTGATATAAAATTAATATAAAACCTAAGTACCATATACATGAAGCAAAAACGTGGTAAAATGATATAATGCAAAAAGATTAAAATAAATAAAGATAAGAATATGCAAAAAACGTGCAAAATTTGTGCAAGAAAATGTGCAAAAAATGCAGGCAAGTTCTAAACATTAGACGTGATGGAGCAAGTCTCTATTAAGTGGCGGAAAAAACCGCAGGTGCAAAAAAGGAGAGGAGTGATGTTTTCCAACTGTGTTCTTCACATTCGGTGGCTTAAAAGGGTATTAAATTATTATGCTCTCACCAGAAGGAGGACCCCATCCGGGGTGGATCAACTTTCACAATATTAGCTATTGTGTGGCTCTCTGGCTTCCTTCCGCTTTAAAGGTTAGGGATCCCTCGTTCCTCCGTGAGTGCAATAAGCCCTGTTTATATAGAGTAGAGAAGAGGCACATCCATAGTGTGATACCGTTTTAAAGAATTTTTATTGCAGTAAATAGATGAAAAATTACTCACAAACAAGTAGTTTAAAAGTGCGGTTGTATGTACAGCTTTTAAAATTCCCGCTCTGCAATCTCCGTCTGAGCTCGAGGTGTACGCTGCTTGGCCACGCCCTACGCGTTTCGTCACACGGACGTCATCTGGAGCCTACGCGTAGGGCGTGGCCAAGCAGCGTACACCTCGAGCTCAGACGGAGATTGCAGAGCGGGAATTTTAAAAGCTGTACATACAACCGCACTTTTAAACTACTTGTTTGTGAGTAATTTTTCATCTATTTACTGCAATAAAAATTCTTTAAAACGGTATCACCCTATGGATGTGCCTCTTCTCTACTCTATATAAACGGGGCTTATTGCACTCACGGAGGAACGAGGGATCCCTAACCTTTAAAGCGGAAGGAAGCCAGAGAGCCACACAATAGCTAATATTGTGAAAGTTGATCCACCCCGGATGGGGTCCTCCTTCTGGTGAGAGCATAATAATTTAATACCCTTTTAAGCCACCGAATGTGAAGAACACAGTTGGAAAACATCACTCCCCTCCTTTTTTGCACCTGCGGTTTTTTCCGCCACTTAATAGAGACTTGCTCCATCACGTCTAATGTTTAGAACTTGCCTGCATTTTTTGCACATTTTCTTGCACAAATTTTGCACGTTTTTTGCATATTCTTATCTTTATTTATTTTAATCTTTTTGCATTATATCATTTTACCACGTTTTTGCTTCATGTATATGGTACTTAGGTTTTATATTAATTTTATATCAATTTTTGTATAGCATCACTAGCAGACCAGTTCATGCTACCACTGTGACATTTTATATATATTTATTTATTATATTTTGACACCTTAATATACGTAGTATACTTTAATATACTTTTCTCACGGTTAGTTTACCAGGTATCACATTTAGTCTCCACTTATAGTTTTACAGGAATTTATTTGCACGTGCACCTTAATAACTGCATATTGCCATAGAGATAAATATAGCATGAAAGTTATAGGTTTTGCCATATCGTGATCTGTTGCTATTGTTGTGCACTTTGAGTTTATTGTATTTTTATTTAATTTTTATTTAATTTTTAATTTTGGGTTTTTGAACCAGCACGCTGGAAAATATATATTATACATATTTTGGCCCAAAATCAATTAGCACTTTAAGAATTATATATTCTCACACATGTGTAAATTGACCAACACAACATAGCACACTTTTATTCACATTTTATATATCAACACACTACTAGTCCCCACATATAGGTATAAGCGCCACATCTATTATCTCCCTTTGTTTTTGCATCTTTCCACCCTTGGGTGGAAATCAATAGAGGCTGCTCTTACCTTTCAACTTTTCTTTTCTTTTCTATATTCACTCTTAAGGTTCCATAGCGCAACCCACCCCCCAGTTATCTATTTTTTAACTTTACTGTTTAGTTTTCTTTTAAATACATTAAATGTATTTTTTTTTAAACTTGCGTTTGAAAAGCAGATGCGCGAATACAGTGTGACATAAAATATTACAACAACCACAATTTTATTCTCTAGGGTCACTGCTAAAAAAATATATATCATGTTTGAGTGTTCCAAATAATTTTCAAGCAGAAAATAATTTTTACTTGTAAGCAGCAAATGTCAGAAAAGGTTTGATCTTTAAATGGTTAAACTTCCCTCATTTACACGCCAGAGTTCTTTCCTTTGATGAAAGGGCTGAAAGATACTTTGTTTCTATTTATTCTCAGTGTTGTGATAAAACTTGGCAGGCTACCTGGATTTTTAATAATTTTTTCCAGCTATGAAAACTCTCTGCACTTGTTAAAAATAATTGTGAAATGCTGTTTTGAAGATCTGGAAGGGAAAAATATCAAAATTTTGATTCTTTACTATTAATCGTGCAGCTCTAGTGGTCAGTAGTTTGAAAGGCAGAGATCAGTGGTCAGTAGTTTGAAAGGCAGAGATCAGTGGTCAGTAGTTTGAAAGGCAGAGATCAGTGGTCAGTAGTTTGTAAGGCAGAGATCAGTGGTCAGTAGTTTGTAAGGCAATGATCAATGGTTAGTAGTTTGTAAGGCAATGATCAGTGGTCAGTAGTTTGAAAGGCAGAGATCAGTGGTCAGTAGTTTGTAAGGCAATGATCAGTGGTCAGTAGTATGTAAGGCAATGATCAGTGGTTAGTAGTTTGTAAGGCAATGATTGGGGGTTAGTAGTTTGCAAGGCAGAGATCGGTGGTCAGTCCCACTTGAAAAGTTTGTAGCACAGAGTTGCCTTGTAACTGTACATTATTTAAATCTTGGTAATTAATGTTCAGAGGCTCACAGTCATAGTGCAGCTTTGCAGTGCTCAGAAGGGCTCAGGATAGGCAGCCCTTATCCAGGCTTTCTCCCTCACACAGCTAGTGTGGCCCCTGCACTGGGAGAGGCAGGTGAGGGTAAACCAAAGATGCTGTGTAGGCATCGGAGGTGCTCCTTCGCAACCGATGATGTTATAAGTAGTTTAGGTAAATGCTTTTAATGCAGCAGTAGTTATAGTAGGCTCTGTGTAAAATACCGTATGGTAGGCTTTATCCACCTACCTTCCTATGTTGGGGCTATTTTAAGGCATTTTGTCACGGCACCCCTCAGATGGCACCTCAGTGTGCTGTGGCATACTGGTTGAGAAAGGCTGGACTAGAAGGAGCGCAAGGATTTCTATACTGGGCCTGATCATATGACTAAGTACGTTTTCATCAGATCCCATCCACCAGACGGATGGCGAACGTATCGTCTGTTTTGAGCGGATTGGATGGCATATGCGTATCAGCGGATACATCTCCGCTGACATCCGCCTGCCCATAGGAGTCAATGGGTGCCCCCCCCCCCCCCCCACTCTCTCATAAGCACTCAGTAGTGCTGATTATGCCTTTCCACCCCGCTTGTCCATTTTTCGAAAATACACCAGAGATTCCATCAATTAAACGTGCTCTATGAATGGAGGATGGATGAAATTGGAAATGTCCACCTCCTCCAATCACAGAGAACTTTTCATTAATGAAGAGAGAGGGGAGGGTAGAAAAGGAAGCTTGGGTGCTGACCTATTAGGGAAACACAAACAAATGGGAAAGTTTCAGATTTTTTTTTTTTTGGTCACTTTTTCCACCCAGCAAGAGCTGAGCTTAAGGCCTCATGCACACATGACATTATGGAAACTCTCCTAGAAGCCTTTCTTCCTGGTAGCAGCATTTTGTCAGGAAAAAATGCCTGATGATTGTAAAAATGTGTAGCGAGTTTAGGTACATTTACAGTCTCCATGCACTTGGGCGTCAATTCATTTAATTGCAAAGAATAATAATTTATTTTGCCCATTGAAATTAATTCACACGCATTTACAAGTATCAAGCATTTTTGTCTGCCAAAACGCTGCTGC
The DNA here is from genome assembly GCF_037356315.1 of Lithobates pipiens. NCBI lineage: Eukaryota > Metazoa > Chordata > Amphibia > Anura > Ranidae > Lithobates > Lithobates pipiens. Next base: position 228,665,562 of record NW_027507686.1, on the reverse strand, counting down.
TCCTGGATGAACTAGCAGTGTTTTTTTTTTCTTTTTCCTGTCACTAAGCCCAGGTTCACACTGACAGCGGGAATGAAATTGTGCGAATTCATCTGAACCAGGCCACGTGTCTTAAGAGCTGGCAGGGCCAGCCGCAGGACGATATGCAGCATATTCCTGGTGATGGTGGGAGGATCAGAAAGTCTCTCCGTTCTCCCGCCCACTATGGCAACTGAAAGCCGCAGTTCGTGCATGTGCCCTGCAGCCACCGGTCACCTGGCAACCAGGATGCAAGGATAGGAGGAGGGACAGAGAAGTCGAGGCCGCCACCTTCCCTATATGTGGACAAAGCACCTTGTTGGCTATCAAGTGCGGGAGGTGGGTCTCATACACATGACTCCTGCACATGAAAGTCGACAAGTTGCTGCGGCCGCATATAGGGAAAGCAGTGCACGCCCACTCCTCTGCCTGCCAGTGAAGGGGTTAGATCTGATGCTCCAATGCAAGAGAGTACTCCTTTCCTTAATGGTAATTATGATCTTTTTTATACCTGGCTCTGTGAGTAAAAATGTATACCTGGCTCTGTGAGTAATAATTTATACCTGGCTCTGTGAGTAATAATTTATACCTGGCTCTGTGAGTAATAATGTATTACTGGCTCTCTGAGTAATAATTTATACCTGGCTCTGTGAGTAATAATTTATTACTGGCTCTGTGAGTAATACTTTGTACCTGACTCTGTGAGTACAAAGACCCAAACGACCGCAGACCTGCCACAACCCTCAACACCATCTCCAAAATTATCGAGAAAGCAGTAGTACAACAGCTACAACTCCATCTGGACACCCATATAACTCTTGGATCCACTACAATATGGTTTCTGCCCTGGCCACGGGACAGAAACTGCACTCCTCGAAATCGGGATGACACCCTCGAAGCAGCAGTTGAAGGAGAATCGTGTCTCCTGGTGCTGCTGGACCTCAGTGCAGCGTTTGACACAGTAGACCACAAAACCCTGCTCACTCGTCTCACAGAAGTAGCTGAAGTTGCAGACTCAAACTTACCCTGGTTCGCATCCTTCCTAGAGAACAGATCTCAAAGTGAAACTAAGAGCTTTCACTTCAGAAGCATGGAAAATTACATGCGGAGTCCCTCAAGGATCACTCCTGTCGCCTGTGCTCTTTAACATCTATCTCCGCCCACTCCTCAAAATCATCAACCAGGACCTACTTTATCACTCCTACATGGATGACATCCTACTCTACCTATGCATCACCAACAAAAAAGACCAATACCAGGCACTGGAAAACTGTCTCATATTGATCGATCATTGGATGACGAAGAGCTCCCTTAAACTCAACGGATCCAAAACAGAACTCCTCTTCCTCCACACAACCTGTAACAAAAACCCTGGCGCGATGTCCACACCACTCACTATCCTCGAACAACCCATCACCCCCAGCACTAAAGCCAAAATGTTTGACTCAAACATGGCGATGGATGCACAAATAGGATTATTGGTCAGTTGATCCCACTACCTTCTTCGCCTATTGCGTAGACTCATCCCGGAAGGAGATACAGCAGCAGTAGTTGGAACTATCATCGATTACTAGGGGAGCAACGGATCGTCAGCGATCCGTGATCCGAATGGGTCACCCTCCACGAAGCGCTCCACTGCCTTGGCCTTAGTAAAGGCCACGGCTTTGGGCCTAGCTCCGGAGCGTCGGCCATCTTTGTACATCTTTGTACATCTTTGATGGCGGCAGCGCTGTGGGCTGGATCTGTAGTGCCCACAGCGCTGCTCTGTGACAATTGCAGTCACAGCCATCCCTCCATAATCTGCCAATACCCTGCCATACTCTGCCAATACTTTGCAATACCCTGCCAGTACTCTGCAATACCCTGCCAGTACTCTGCAATACCCTGCCAGTACTCTGCAATACCCTGCCAATACTCTGCCATACTCTGCAATACTCGGCGATACCCAGCCGTACCCAGCCATGCTCAGCCGTACCCAGCCATGCTCAGCCGTACCCAGCCATACTCAGCCAATATTACAGTGGGGGAGATGATGTGGATATTACAGTGGGGAGATTGTGGATATTACAGTGGGGACTATATGGTGGTGGAATTTTCACAGGTTTTTGCAATTTCAATTATTATTTGCTGATCCGAAAAATGATCTGATCCGTGACTCTGATCCGTGGAACGATCTGATCTGTGAATTTTTTGATCCGTTTCACCCTTATCTATTACTAACTCGACTACGCTAATTCCCTCTACCTAGGACTTCCAAAATACCAATTTCATGTCTACAAATCGTCCAGAACACCGCAGCCAGACTGGTAACTGGGGAAAAAAAAAACCCTGGAAATCAATCACCCCGTCCCTGAGGACCCTCCCTTGGCTAGCCGTGAAGGACAGAGTTACATTTAAGACCCTCTGCCTCACTCACAAATGTACACAAGGAAAAGCCCCACAATACCTCTGTGACAAAATAAAGCAGGTCACCCTCTCCGGTCATCTAACCAGAACCTCCTCCACATCCCCAAGACCCATTACAAACTAAAAGGTGAGTGAATGGTCGCAGTACAAGGACCACGGCTATGAAACAATCTACCCGTGGACATCCATTGGAAGAAGACCATTTGGCCTTCAACCGGCTCTGAGTAATAATTTATTACTGGCTCTGTGAGTAATAATTTATTACTGGCTCTGTGAGTAATAATTTATTACTGGCTCTGTGAGTAATAATTTGTACCTGGCTCTGTGAGTAATAATTTGTACCTGGCTCTGTAAGTAATAATTTATACTGTACCTGGCTTCAATACATCCTGAGACCCTAAATCACCAACCGCCCAGACCCCCCCCCCCCCCCCGCTGCGAATGCCTCCAGCCCCCACCCCCGCACGGGCTGCTCAGTCTAGAGTGCCCGGGCCTTTTTTTGGGCTAAGTCAGGGCCCAATTAGGAAGAACCATAATAATGCATGAGATTGTCTCTCAATATAGCTGAAAATGTCATAATGGGTCTATTGAGATCTCATATACTGTATATATGTACACCTACGTGGTACACTGGATCTCAATGTTCTCTGCGGCAGTTGTAGATACGAATCCGAAAAGTCCAGGTAATGCAGGTACATGAAGTCATTCACATTTTACATACATATCAACCACTAAAGAGCTATTTTATGTCAAGGTAATTTTTTATTTTATTTTTATTTACTGCTCAGTTTGCATCTAGACTTTGTGGAATTGTTCATGCAGCTGTCAAATTCAGCAGCTATAAGATTGATTCAATGCTGCATCAGTTTTTAATTTTTTTTTGCCCTATGAAACGTATCATTCCTGTGAGACTTTGCTGTTGTTTTTCTCTGCATCCTGCACTGCTGTCACATGTGCAAAACTCGAGGTTTAAGTGACAGCAGAGAGAGCATCCAGCTACCTGTCTGTAAAAAAAAAAAAAAAAAAAAAAACTAGCAATATGTTTAGGTTTTGTCAGAAAAACTACATCCTAAACAATGTTTAAAACAATAAAAAAATCTTTTCTTTTAGCTAAATTATAATAATTGACACAATCACTCTGTTCATGTATAGGTACCTTTTTACTAGTTTATTATTACCCTAACCAGGCCATACATTGATCGAAATTTGGCCAGTTCCTGCTGAACTGGCAAAATTCATGCATTTTATGGCCGCCGCTACCACTCCCTATTCAGGTGCCCGACCCCTTTTTGGGAGCAGGGTGCCTGAATTAAAGAGGCGGGGGTGGTTTTGAAGCACCTGATTAGAGCCATAGTCCCTAATAGGCATCAAAAAAAGGTGACCTGCGAACGCCATGCTGGAATGAATATTGAATATTCGCTTTCCTAACACTAAACCGCCTCTCCGCCAATCAGGTGCTCGGATCTGTTACCCGTCACCTGATTGGCTGAAACGACAGGCGCTGCGATTGGAAGCTGGGCGTCCAATCATAGCCGAGGACGGGAAGAGAGGATGGGAGAAGACATCGAGGAGCTGTCCCTCCGAGACAGGTAAGTGCAGATGGCGGGCTGGCGGGGGGCAAACTGGCAGCATTTGATATGGCACAGTGGCTGTGCTTGATGAGGCACAGTGGCTGTGTTTGATGAGGCACAGTGAGAGAAATTAATGGGCACAGTGGCGGCAATTGATGGGCACAGTGGCTGCGTTTGATGGGCACAGTGGCGGCAATTGATGGGCACAGTGGCGGCAATCGATGGGCACAGTGGCTGCGTTTTATGGGCACATCGGCGGCAATTGATGGGCACAATGGCTGCATTTTATGGGGCACAGTGGCTGCGTTTGATGGGCACAGTGGCTGCGTTTGATGGGCACAGTGGCTGCATTTGATAGCACAGTGCCTGCGTTTTATGGGCACAGTGGCTGCGTTTGATGGGCACAGTGGCGGCGATTGTTGGGCACAGTGGCTGCGATTGATGGTTTTATTTTCAGAATTTTTCAGATTGTTTGCGTGAGCAAGAAAAGGGGGCCATGTTCCTTTTGTACAGTGGGACCATGGAGAATGGACGTAGGAACCCTATAAGAGGAAGTCAGACCACAACAGCAAAAAAAAAATCTGATCTCAGGCTTTCCAGCATAGAGGAGAGATCCGGGGATGTATAGACCCCATATCTCTCCATAAAGGGGACCTGTCATGCCCTATTCCTATTAGCAAGGATGCTTACATTCCTTGTAATAGGAAAGAAAGTGATCAAAACATTGTTTTTAAAGGGAAAGTGTAAAAATAAAAAAAAGTAATAAACCATATAAAAAAAAATGGAAAGTGCCCCCCCATCCTATCATGCTTGCACGCAGAAGCGAACGCATACGTAGGGAAATTGACGGGTGAGGATCCCCTACACACGTTTGGAGGAATTCTGTTGGTTGTATACCTATTTATCCTCCTATTTCAGATGCCTTAGTGCTCTTTTCTGACAGTGACTGACAACATTCACCCTGGTATCCCGTTTTTGGACATAGCCCATACTCTATCACACAATTGTTAGCTTTTTCAGCTACTATTGATTGATTCTATATTTGAGACCATGCTATCACTCAGGCCCCTTTGATGATGCGCTTTTTTCAGCGACCATTTAATTTTCCAACATTACCTTCAACCGGCTCTATCAATGGCCTTATAACTTATGAAATCAAACAGATTTAATATTTGGAACCCGTGTCTGTGTGTTTCTATTGCTGGCTGCACTACTTGTCTCCTGAAGAAGCTCGAATTGAACGAAACATGTTGAGAATTGCCGCTCCTCTTTGCTTTTAATATATAGGATTGGTAACACTCCATTAATTGTTGCTTTGTACCATGACTATATTTATTGTTATGTACTTGCATCTTTGCATTGATGTTTGTTTTATTTTATTTAATTTTTTCTATGTGTTTAAATAAAAATAAAAAACATTTCTTTTAGAACTTTATGTTCCAACTTATCCTATTTGATACCGCTTAAAGAGGAGCTGCACCTTTAAAAAAAATATTAAAAGCCAGCAGCTACAAATATTGCAGCTGCTGACTTTTAATAAATTGACACTTACCTGTTCCAGGGTCCAGCGATGTCAGCGGCAGATGATGAGCAATCGCTCGTCTCTCCGCCGCCCCCGCCGCCATCCTCTGTCAGGGAAGTGAAGCATTGCGGCTTCACTGCCCGGTTCCCTACTGCGAATGCGCGAGTCGCCCTGCGCGTCTGTACTGGTCCCCGCTGTGTCCTGGGAACTGTGTGTTTCCCAGAACACAACGGGGGGGGGGGGATTGGGGCATCTGCAGCGAGCTTGTCCCGGAAGTGGGTGCAGATACCTGGATTATCCAGGTATCTGCACCCCCCCCTGAAAGGTGTTTTTAAAGCGGGGTTCCAACCTAAAGTGGATCTTCCACTCATCAGAACCACCCCCCCCCCCCCTCCGGTGTCACATTTGGCACCTTTCAGGGGGAGGGGGTGCAGATACCTGTCTAAGACAGGTATTTGCACCCACTTCCGGGCATAGACTCCCAAGGGAGTCTATGCCTCTTCCTGTCCCGGCCATTCCCTTCCTGTCCTTTACCATTCCTATTGCGCTGCGCGACTCGCGCAATGCGCAGTAAGGAATCGGGAAGTGAAGCCGCAATGCTTCACTTCCTGATTTCCTCACCTAGAATGGCGGCGGCAGCAGCCGAGAGCCGAGCGATCGATAGGCCTCCCCTGCCGACATCGCTGAATCCTGGGACAGGTAAGTGTCCATTTATTAAAAGTCAGCAGGTGCAGTATTTGTAGCTGCTGGCTTTTAATATTTTTTTTTACAGTGAAATCCCTCTTTAAGTACCGAAGTTTAGCACTAAACCTACGTGTGCGTAATTTTAAAGTGTGACATGTTGGGTATCTATTTACTTGGTATTACATCATCTTTCACAGTATACAAAAAAATTGGGCTAACTTTATTGTTTGTTTTTTTTTATTCATGAAAGTGTTTTTTTCCCCCAAAAAAATGTGTTTGAAAATTCCTGTGCAAAAAACGTTCCTTGTAATAGGAATCAAAATTTTTTTTTTAAAGGGGAAAGTGTAGAGATAAAAAAATTAAATAAACAATATAAAAAAAAAAAATTGAAAGCGCCCCCCCCCCCCCATCCTCTCATGCTTGCATGCAGAAGCGAACACATACGTAGGTCGTGCCCACATATGTAAACTTTGTTCAAACCACACATGTGAGGTAACGCCATGAACGTTGGAGCAAGAGCAATCATTTTAGCACAAGTTATCTTTTGTAACTATTAACGGGTAACCTGTAAAAAAATAAAAAAATTAAAGAGTTGCCTATGAAGGTTTTTAAGTACCAAAGTTTGCGTGTGCGTAATTTCAAAGTGCGACATGTTGGGTATCTATTTACTTGGTATTACATCATCTTTCACAGTATACAAAAAAAACTTGGGCTAACTTTAGTGTGTATTATATATATATATAATGTTTAGGGGGTTCTAAGTAATTTTCTAGCAAAACAAAATTAATTTTTACATGTAGGAGAGGATTGCCAAAATAGGTCTGGGCTGGAAGTGGTTAAACCAGAGTCTAGTGCCACTTTAAAGCCTAATGTATTTTATAAATAACTTTGCTGTGATTTGTTCTTTTGACACATGAAATGGTTCCTGAAGCTCCACCTGCTGGCTTAAAAGCAGAAAGCAAAATATTAATATGCAACATTCATAACTCCCAACATTTTGAGATGGGAATGAGGGACACCTACTAGCAAATGTATAAAGGCATAGTACACGCCCCCTGCCACACCCCCTTAAAAGGAGAATTAACCAAAAAAAAATTTTAATTAAAGCGGTAGTAAACCCACAATTTTTTTTTTTTTTTAACACCTGCAAAGCAAAAGGCATAATGAGCTAGTATGCACCGCATACTAGCTCATTATGAAATACTTACCTTAGAACGAGGCCCCGACATCTGGCCCGATCCACGCCGAGGGAGCTGACATGCTCCCTCGGCGTTTCTTCCAGGTATCGTGGCTCCGGCCCTGTGAGTGGCCGGAGCCGCGATATCGTCACTCCCGCGCATGCGCGTGGGAGATTTCATCCCGGCCGGGCGGCCGGCCACTGCCGGATTTTCAGGCCGAGAATCCCCTTGTGCGCATGCGCCGCTGCAGTCAGCGGCGCATACCGAGGGGAATATCTCCTAAACCGTACAGGTTTAGGAGATATTTTTTTTACCTACAGGTAAGCCTTATTATAGGCTTTCCTGTAGGTAAAAGTTAAAAAATTGAGTATACAACAACTTTAAGTCCACAAGGGCCTTTTTTTTTTTTTTTTACCACTACCATTCCTTTATATTGGCTTTTAAAATTTACAAATGCAGCAATTTAGAAATCAGATGAAAGGTTTAGCATTGGGAGACACGTTTTGAAAGATAAAAAGTGCATTTTATATATATATCTATATAGATCAGACCAAAATGAGGGACAAATGAGGAGGAAAGAAGGACAGAGGGACATTGCTCCAAATCAGGGACAGTCCCTGGAAATCGGGGACAGTTGGGAGCTATGAATATTTTATATATACCTGACTTAAAAATAAGAATGTCATTTTCTTTTTAATGGCTATATTAAATAAAGAAACTATGTGCAAAACCACTTTTCATACTTTTAAATAACAGTGTATCCTGTGTAATTAAAAAGCAAATACATTTTTATTTGAATATTTACCCAGCCAGGAATGCTCCTGTAATGAGAACGATATAAATACCTTTTTATTGCAGTAATGAAGCTCCTTTGTTGTGTTTGTAGCAGAGGGAAGGTGAAAAGGGCGGAGAAACAAAAGTTTAGACAGTCTTCATGTCACCTGACGGCACCCGGACTGGGAAATAGGAGAGGCGTTTTTTTTTGGGCAGAAAACAAAGTTGGCTTTGTGGATTATGTTATGTTCTCGTATCTCAGCAAGGAGTTATGAAAGCTGTGAAAATTACCCTTTCTTAATGCAGGTCAACCAACCCCCTGGTGTAAATGTGGTGAGTACATTAATCTATGGACAGACAACCCTATCCTTATGCAAGATCACATCTATTGCATGCTTCAATCCACCTTAAGGCATGCCAAGTTGAAGGAACTTACTGTTCCAGGATTTGTGAATACACATGGGTTCTCTAATCTTTGTTCTGTGTTGGTTTTGTAAAAAGATGCCTGAAGAAAATGCAGTTAATTTTTAGAGAATTTTATTTAGGTTTAATTTGTTTGTTTTTTTGTTTTTTCCTTTTAAGAGTATTTTTATTTTCATTCCGTTTTCACTTCTTTTCTGGGTACCTATACATTGGTCACTACAAAAGCTTAATTAAAAAAAAAAAAAAACATAAAACATGGAGATTAAACCGGTCAGTATTTGTAAATTCTCATTTACTTTCATGTTAACATTTGCTTAACAGGAAAAGAAAATTTGAGTGTGCTGCAGTTAGTGGCGGTTCACACTACAGCGACCTGAAAGTCGTCACGGCTTTGCTGGGCAACTTCAGGGTAATCTTCCTGTAATGTTGGATCCAAATCACATTAATTAAAGCGGAGCTCCACCCTAAAGTGGAGCTTCCGGTCATTGGAACCCTCCCCCCCTCCGGCGTCACAATTGGCACCTTTCAGGGGGGAGGGGGGTGCAGATACCTGTACAGTACAGGTATCTGCACCCACTTCCGGCATAGATATCTGCAGAAGGTACGCCCCTTTCCGCAGAATCCACGCCCCTTTCCGAAGGTCCCCCACTGTCTGCTGGGAAACACACGGATCCCAGAGACAGAGGGGACCATCCTTATTGCTCAGCGCGACTCGCGCATGCGCAGTAGGGAACCGGGAAATGAAGCCGCAAGGCTCCACTTCCTGATTCCCATACGCAAGATGGCGGCAGCAGCACCCGAGAGACGATCGAGAGATCGGCTTCGGGTGCCGACATCGCGGGTGCGCTGGGCGGGTAAGTGTCATTATTTTAAAAGTCAGCAGCTGCAGTATTTGTAGCTGCTGGCTTTAAAAAAAAAACCCGCTTTAAGATAAGGATCTGACTTGGAGGCAACTTCAATTGATATCTATGGGTACAGGTCGGCTAGAAGTCGCCTTGAAGTAGTACAGGAACCTTTTCGGAGCGACCTCAGTAGTTTATATTAAGGAAGCTCTCATTCACTTATTATGTCCAGCGACTTGGGGTGACTTGAGGTCTGACAAGTCGGATCCCAAGTTGCCGTAGTGTGAATTGGCACTCAGGGATTATTGACATGTGTGTAAGCCCTTGTTGCCTCTCTGAAAAGCGAGCTTGACATGCATTTGACAGGCGGTAATTAGGCGATATGTTGCTTCCTTGCCATCTGATTTAATGCTGTAAATGCTGCACCACATGCGAAGTGAGTGGTTTTTGGTGGCTGTAATGCCTGCTGGATGTGAAATGCTGTTTCGCCCTAGAGGACTACATGCTCTTTTTTAGGGGGGCAGTTGGAGGGGGGGGGAATTATATCCGTGACTCTACCTCCTGGTTTTAATGCCCTCTAGCTGCACATGTAAATGAACTCTTAAACACAAAAAAGAAAAAAAAAGAAAAAAGTGAACTCCAGTTAGCCGAAAAAAATGACATATGGATGCTCTCTTCCCACTGTATATACAGGATATAATGCTCATTAGTCCAGGGGGGATAAGATAGAGCATATTGCCTCATCCTAATGGTTCTGGTAGTGATGACAATGACCAGTCCTATGAAGCTGCTTCTTTTCCCCAGTTGTGTTTTCTCCCTTCTTGCTGACACTATCATGTACAATGTCCTGCAATGTGAATGAATATGTTGAAGGACCACCCACATTCCAAGGCAGGGGTAAAGAGGACGGGAGCACCAGATGATGCAGAGTTGAGTTAGCTGAAGGACACCCACATGTGCTTTTTTTCCCCCCAAAAACAAAAGAGCTCTTAGACCAGGGTTTCTCAACCAGGGTTTCATAGAACCGTATGGTTCCTCCAGAAGTTTCTAGGGGTTCCTTGAGCTGTGGCTGATTGACCTGTCATCTGATGATGCCTTGGTCCGAAACCACTTGGCAGAACCAGTAGCATGACACCATTGATCTTTTTAACTCTTGGGAAGAGTGACCTTCTGACCATAAATGTTAAGGGCATTCTTCCCGCTGACCACCAGTGGGTTCCTCTGGGGTAAAAGGGCTGAGAAAGTTGTTTGGTCCAGACCAGGGTTTCTCAACCAGGGATCCATGGAACCATAGGGTTCCTCCAGAGGTTGCTAGGGGTTCCTTGAGCAATGAGCAGTTTCTGCCTCCCAGTTCCTACTGACACCAATGCTCTTTTTAGCTATCTGTAAGGGGGGTAATTTTTCCCAATAACCACAAGTGTAAGGAGAATTCTTCCCACTGACTATCACAGTATGTATCATGAGTTGTAGATATAGTACATTTTAGCGGGGGTTCCCTGAGACCAGAAAGTTATTTCAAGGGTTCCTCAATGTTTAAAAGCTTGAGAAACGCTGCCTTGGACACTAACTCAGGTGCTAGACCTTGTGCAAGGGATAGCAGTGGGTACTCGTTTCAGGGTCCCGCTTGTTTTTCAATGTAATTTTTTTGTTTTTTGTTTCCAATATTAGCTGGATTGTATTGGCATATACTAGTTGTAACACTGTATGTGATTGTTTGTGTTTCCTTTTTCATTATGGATAAAATCATTGCCTGCAGATCATAGATTTGAACTTGTCTTTTCCATTTTTAAGAAACTCTATGACAGTTGCTAATCTCCTGCAACCTTTCTTCTGCTGTTTCAAGCGTTGACAGTTGCTCATCCTTCACAACCGTTTTGCAACTACTTTTATATACGTTTATAATTGCTTCCCGCCGTCCATTGTGAGCTCTGTGTTTTTTTGTTTTTTGTTTTCACCCAAGCTGACTGGTGTTCAGTCTTAAACTTCATGTGAATTCCACATATGTAAATTTGTAATAATATATATCCCAAGTTTACCACACAGATGAGATGATCTATGTTTTTTTTTTCGTACATTTTCATTTTTATTGATTTTGAAAAGATCCATAATAATGACACACAAACAAAACAGGAAAAAAAAAAGTGTCAAAAAGAAAACAAAAAAGTCTCTAAAGCCTCGTACACACGATTGGATTGTTGGCAGACAAAGTGGCAGACTTTTGTCTGAAGGGCGTGTGCCGTGAACTTGTCTTGCATACAAACGGTACACAATTGTTGCCAAACACGTGGATCGCTTTTCAGAGGAACAGCATTTTTTTGCAGGTACTATGAACAAGCAAGAAAAAAAATCAGTTCTGATTGTACACATATAGAGGGTCAGGATTAAACACGCATACATAAAATGTGAATACATACATGAAAAAAAAAACACACATACATACACATATATACACACACACATATACTGTATATATAAACACACACGCATAAATGCACATACATATAAACACATACACACACACCTACAAACATACATGTACATACACATACATGCACACACACACACACACATACATGCACATACACACCACTTCCGGCTGGGTACTGCACTGTAGATGGAGACAAAGAGCACACACTGTGCTTTCACTTTAGGTCAAATCAGTGTGACGAGCTTCCTGCAGTGTTGTTTGGCTGAGGATCAGGGAGCTCAGGGTTAGCCGCCCTTGTCTCCTATCGAAGTATGCAGCATGGGGCCCGGTTGCCATGGCGATCTCAGTGACCCCCTATACCTCCGCCACTGGCATCACTTTGTATAACCTGTCCTCCTCACCCACAAGAGCAACCATTCACCCACGAGTCAGATGAATATTGTCTGCTAAAATTGCTATTGCAGCTTACTGAATTTCATTAAATTGAAGTCTGCGCCTTTTGTAGATTAGGACCTCAAGACATATCAACAGTTACGTACAATCATATGTATGCAAGAGTGGACGTAAATTGAAAACTATTTTTTTTTAGTTATAAATAGAAAAAAGAAGGGTTAAATCTAATGCAAAGTTTTCTTTTTTGCTGTCTGTGTCCTGCTGAGAGAATTGCCTTGGCTTCCTGTCCAGGAAATGCTACATGAAAGGAAATCTCTCCAAAGTGAATGGATTGCCCATTTGAAAGAGTTGTCTGAAGGATCCGTGTTCCCATTGGAGGATTTCCCCACGCTCCTTTCTCTAATGAAAAGGTTTAGATTTTCTCCCACTTTTCCATTTTGGAGTCGATACTTGTCAGGACAGATAGAGGAGTGAATTTCCGCAAAATTTTTTTTACAGCAGCTCCAACCTTTCCCCCCACTATCCCAAATATTACTTTTACATACAATTTAAATGCTAAGGCTGGCCATACATGTTCAATTCTTTTGTACAATTTTCTTTTAAAGCGGTAGTAAACCCGCAAATTTTTTTTTTTTACCACCTGCAAAGCAAAAGGCATAATGAGCTAGTATGCACCGCATGCTAGCTCATTATGAAATATTTACCTTAGAACGAGGCCCCAACATCTGGCCCGATCCACCATCTTCCGGGTATCGCGGCTCCGGCGCTGTGAGTGGCCGGAGCCGCGATATCGTCACTCCCGCGCATGCGCGTGGGAGATTTCATCCTGGCCGGGCCGGCCACTGCCGGACTTTCAGCCGAGAATCCCCTTGTGCGCATGCGCCGCTGCAGTCAGCGGCGCATACCGAGGGGAATATTGGTTTAGGAGATATTTATAGCCTTATTATAGGCTTTCCTGTAGGTAAAAGTTAAAAAAATGAGTATACAACCGCTTTAAGCCGCATACACATGATTGGAATTCCAGCAAGAAAAAGACAGATGAGAGCTTTTCATCGGAAAATGCGACCGTGTGTATGCTCCATCGGAATTTAGCTGTCCGAATTTCAGCCAGCCAAAAATTGATAGCATGTTCTCAGTTTTCCCAACGAAAAAACTTTCTATCGGAAATTCAGTTCGTGTGTATGCAATTCCAACACGCCAAAAATCACGCATGCTCAGATTCAACTACGAGATGGAAGCTATTGGCTACTGGCTATTTAACTTACTTTTTCTAGTCCCGTTGTACGTGTTGTATATCACCGCGTTCTAAATGATCGGAATTAGGTGTGAACGTGTGTAGGCAAGACAATTGAATTCCGTCGGGAAAACCATCAGAGCTTTTTCCGACGAGAATTCCAATCGTGTGTACATTAGATTTATCAAAATACATATAATACAAGGTCAAAATAAAACAACTTTCAATTGTATCCAATTAGGCAGGCCCTTGCACTACATAGTTTAACATAAATCTAAGGGCACTTTCACATTGGGGCGGGGGCGTCCGTCGTTTTAGCCATGCTTTTCGGCAGCTAGCGGGGTGGCCATTGATATCAATGACAGGGGCTTTTTAGGAGGGGTGTATTCACCGCTCCCACACCGCCCCAAAGATGCTGCTTGCAGGACTTTTTTTTCCCCTCCTGCAAGTGCACCACTCCAGTGGGAAAGCACTTGGGCTTTCAGACTGGGGTGGCAGGGGAGGCATTTTGTTAGCCCTATTTTTAGCCCTTTAGCACCTGAAAAATGCTTCAGTGTGAAAGTAGCCTAAAGTAAAATTGTACAAGAAAATTGAACATGTATAACCAGCTTAAGTGCACTTTTGTAAAAAAAAAAAAAATTGCAAAAATAAATTGCAAGTAAAAAGATGTGCATTTATTATTTCATTTTGTTTTTCCCCTCTGCCAATGCGTCATCAAGGATGTCCTTGATGTAGCCCTGGAGGAGGGGCGAAACGCGTCAATGTACTTCCGGTTCGTGTTAAACCATTGACGCAAATTTCCCTCTCCGTAGAACACACGCCATTCAGCGGCGAACTCGAATGATTTTCTTACTGATGCCAAAAATCGTGTAAGTTGTACATCGAATGCGCTTGATAATTGATGCCAAACTTTATTTCACTAGGAGTTCTCTCTCTGTTTCCCCATCTATGGAGTGTGGGATATCCTTCCTGTCCTAAAACGTCTCCCTGCACGATTTTACTGAGGAACCATCCAGCATATCCCCAGATCATTTGATCAATGGCTTTTTGATCCCAGACTGCGAAGCTGAGGATCCAATTACTTTGGTGAGTGCGGACACCAAAGGGGCAGCCGCTTCATTGATTCAAACGTTTTGGAGCGCCGTTGCACTTTTCACTGAAGCACCTGAGCACTTTTAGATTTTGTTTGTTGTTTTCTCTTAACATTGATACATTAGGCACTGTTTATTAGGATGTATTTTGCTCGATATAGGCTGCTAGCGCTGTTTTATATATTTTTCATTGTTTGAAGGTTGTAGCACCTTTGTGCAGCAGCTGTGGTCTTCCTATTAATTTTTGTTTATTCATATTTCACTATTTGAGTTAACTCTCCAGCGTGAGTTTTTGAATTAGATATATTATTTATTTATTCAGCCCACAAAATGTTTGCTATTGTATATTGGCAGCAGATACAGTGTAAGAATAATCAGGATATTAATGTGTGCTTTTATCATCTGCTGTAAAGATGTTTGCTTTCCCAGACAGTGTATCATATTTATACAGGGCGTGCCTGCCACCTGATGCCATGTACACAGCTTTAGATGTGGTTTTATGGATAACTTTTACAATGGACCTTGTGGCTCATACAATGATGTATGATCATTTTACTGGACATTATGCCGAGCAGATCTTTTATCCCTCACTTTAAGGTCAAAGCATGAGCTGTGTGTTGAATAATATCTTGTATCATCATCATCATACTCGTTTATTTCATATTTCTGACCCTGTTAAAGGAGAACATTAGGGCTGCAACTAACAATTATTTTCATAATCGATTAGTTGGCCGATTATTGTTTCGATTAATGGAATAATCGGTTAATAAAAATTAAAATTTTGCTGCAATTTGCATTTTTACATATTTTTTGGGCCAATTTGTTGTTGGGCAGATTAAAAAATACAAATTGCCGCAAAAACGCATTATTACATGCTTTTCTGCAGCTTCTCCATTGAAGTATATTGAACCAAAAACCGTTTTGCGTTAAAAAAAAAAAGTCCTTTTCTTTTCCAAATACGCAGCAGCTGAAAAAATCATGGATGTGAACATGTCCCATAGGAAACCATGTAAATGAACTGTAGTGTGTTTCTGCAAAAAGGACCAAAAAACACAGAGGTGATTTGATTATTTGATTATATTTGATTATGAAAAGAGTAATCGATTAATTTCATAATCGATTAGTTGTCGATTAATCGTTTAGTTGTTTCAGCCCTAAAGCATCATTGGTAAATGGCAACTTAACCACTTGCCGACCGCCACACGCCCATGTAAGTTCCTACTTTGGGGACGGATATCGTTGTTATGGCAGCAGCTAGCTGCCATAACCCCGGTATCCCCGTGTTCGGTTAGCTACAAGCTAAAAGTGGTCTCTGCGGCGGATTCGCCACAAGACCACTTTTATTGGTGGTGGGAGAGGGCTCCCGCTGCGATCCCGTGCCCTCTGCCGCTTACCGGAGCTGTCGGCAGCGGCGGAGGCGATCGTGTGTTTCTCCTTGCTAGGTATGGAGACAAGTGAGGGAAGATGGCCCCCACCCGTTGCCATACCATAGCTGGGCGACGTCAAAACCTCACTTCTGCCCATACTTCTTAAATGCATATTTTTTTAATGTAATTTTTTCAAAATGACAATTTATTTTTTATTTTTTTGCATTTAAGTCCAAATATGAAATCTGGGGACTTTTTGACCCCAGATCTCATATTTAAGAGGTCCTGCCATGCTTTTTTCTATTACAAGGGATATTTACATTCCTTGTCTTAGGAATAAAAGTGAATTTTTTTTTTTTTAAAGCACTGTAAAAATAAAAAATAAAAGGTAAAATAAATAAGATTTTTTTTTTTAAACGTGCCCCGTCTCGCCGAGCTTGCATGCAGAAGCAAATACATGCGCGAGTAGCGCCCGCATATGAAAACGGTGCTCAAACCACACATGAGAGCAATAATTCTAGCCCTAGAACTCCTCTGTAGCCCAAAACCAGTAAAAAATTTTAAATGTTGCCTATGGAGATTTTTAAGGAGAAAAGTTTGTCGCCATTCCAGGAGCGGGCGCAATTTTGAAGCGTGACATGTTGGGTATCAATTTACTCGGCGTAACATCATCTTTCACAATATAAAAAAAATTGGGTTAACTTTACTGTTGTCTTATTTTTTTATTCAAAAAAGTGTATTTTTTTTTTAAAGTCCGCTTGTAAGACCGCTTGAAAACACAGAGTCTGAAAAAGAGGCCTGGTCCTTAAGTGGTTAAAGGGCAAGTCCACATAAGAGAAAAAAAATAGCATATAATAAAAACAACATACACAATTGTTACAAAGCTATATTGTATTTTTTTTTTTATATATATTATACCCAATTTTCTGATCGAAAATTGCGATTGTCTGTACTTATTCCGACACGCAAAATTCCTACGCATGCTCGGAAGCATTGAACTTCATTTTCTCGGCTCGAGTACGTTCTTGACAGTCGAAAGTTCAGTGAACTTTTGTGTGACTTGAGCTTAAGCGGAATTCCGTAGGGAAAAACAATCCAAGATTTTTTCTGACGGAAATTCCGCTCGTGTGTGCGGATCATAAGTTTACCTTTACAGAGAATCTGTAAGGTGACTTTACATTGGACCCCCTGCCCATCCCACCCGGTCCCGCTGTGATCTCTCACTGTCAAACACGAGAAACCACTTCACTGGTCCGGGGATGTGAAACCCCTGCGGCTTAATCTCGTGTCCGCATTGCTTAGCCAGTGATTTGAATTGGTCAGAACAGCCACGTGGACAGCGATGACCAAATCAGAAGCCATCCAGCCCATACTGTAAGTACTGCGAGGGGATAAAACTGCTGGGATTTCAAATCCCTGGACCGGTGAATCAGCTTTTTGGTGTCTGACCAGTGGCGGCTGCTGGTTTATTTTGGGGAATGGGGGGACAATAAGCAAAACAACCACCCCCCCCATCTCCCCAAACCCCGCCCCCAGCCGAGTCACCAGCAACCCCCGCCTAAAGAGTAACTCCACTGAAGTATGCATTATTATTCACTGCCATGCTATTGATGGTCATTGCCTGTCTATGATATGTAATACCTGGTAATTGTGAAGCTTGTATAGCTGACCGAACTTAAATATATAAAGAAGCTTTGTAAAGCTTGTCATAGATGGATCAAAAATCCACTGGTTCAGCGGGGGCCAGCCAAGTTTCCATCCATGTCTGGCTGTCCCTTTGTCAAACAGGAGTGCTGGGTAATTTTTATCAACCAGCGTCTGCTGCCAATTGTCTGCAGCTGCTGATCAGTGTATTCTAACAGCTAATAAGGAACTATTGCGGCAGAGGCAATTCCATATAAAATACCATCTCCACATTAACCCCTTACCACCGGCGCCTCCCGACCATTTAAGGGCTTTCTAATGCCGGGAGGTGGGGCGGGGTTTATAATCATGTGACAGCCGTGATTGGCTGTCATGGTGGTCACATGATTGGAAAGCTCCCAATTGCAAGTAGCGATTGGGAGCTTTGCACTGGTAACTGTGTGGGGAGCATGGAGGGCGTGCGCTCTCGGCACAGGTTTGTTAACATTTTGGTAAGCAAATATGTGGCCGCTCATCATCAAGGCCCACCCATCGAGAGGCCACATATTTGCATACTGTGAGCATGAAGAGGTTAAAGCTGAACTACAGGGAAAATAAAAATGCTCCCTTGAAGTGGGACTGTCTCCACACGAAAAGGGTCCTAAATACTTGTTTAGGTCTAGGGGGATGCACAAAGCAGTTTTAAGCCTGGTACACACTATCATTTTTTTTATTGTTCAAACCAGCGGGATGAAAAACAAAAAACAAAACAAGGAGCTTGCTGTACTAACTGTACACTGTACGGATGTTAGTACAGCAATCTCCCCTGCTGAGTTATTGTGTTATGACGGGGGGGGCTTCTCCCCCGCCAGAACACCCCCGGTCAGCATGCACAGCCATTGGCTGAGACCGCTGATTGGAAGCTGATCGGCAGATGTTTTTCAGGCATGCCCCTTTGACAGACAGGCTGCAGTACACACGGGCCGAAACAGAAACCAGCTGATACTGTCCGATATTCAACCCATGTGTATGGGGCTTTACTTACCCAGTTCTCTGCTCCTACAGGCTCCTTCCAGGTATAATCTTGTCTGTGTTTCTATTGCACACCTTCCTAGAAACAAGGCTCATCAATAGTGGGTGCTGCAGCAATTGCCAGCTGGATACTGATAATATCAAGGAAGGGTAGATATTCGCCAGCACACCAGGGATCTTCAGTCACCGTCCTAAGCTTTTTATTGCAGAGAGATCACATCACAAAGACAAGTGCAACGTTGTCATCACATGCCTGACGAAGGGGTCCTGCGTGGCTCCAAAACGTTGCACTTGTCCTAGTGATGTAATCTCTCTGCAGTAAAAACCTGTGATTGAAGGTCCTTGGTGTGCTGGCGAATATATGTACACTTCCTTCCAGATAGAAGACTGGTACAAACAGCCTCTTCTCCCGCTATGCTTCAGCTGTCGGAGGTCCTCTGATGTCAAGAAGAACAATGCAGAGCACATAAACCTGCACTGGATGTGAGGATGCCGAGGGACAGTCTACAGGTGGAACGTAGGGGAGTAAAGGAGAAGACCTACAGGCATTTAGTGCGGGGGCAGCCCCACTGCAGGGAGGAATTCTACTTCTCCTGGAAGTGGTCTTCAATGGTCATGGTTTTGGAACAGGGTGCCCAATATGCTGACACAGGTGTGATGAATAGGGGACCACAAACTTCTGGTCATGGTGTATAACTATACTATAAAAATAGCAAAGGCCCACAGAAAGTTCAGAGAAGAAAAATCTAACCCTTGTTGTCTGTCAAATCTTGATTTCAATAAAAAAAAACACTGGAAAAGAAAAGTCTATGGAACATGTTTGTCGGTTGTTGAGTGGGGACCTTCCATGGTCCTTTCAGTCTCTCTGCACAGAGGATATTGGATGTTCCATTCATCTGATTTGTTCTCTAGTGTTACCTGGTGACAATGGGCCGTTGGGACAATGGAAGGGCCTCTTGGCAATCAGAAGGTACTTCTTCTCTGAATTGTTTTCTAAGGTACTTTTGCTATTTTTAGAGTACTGTTCCACATCCTTTAGTTCAAGGCTCGCCGAATGACATTTTTACTATAGCATGTGACTGTATAAGTCTTTGTTTAGTACCTACACACACTGAATGGGCTGTTTATCTCATCTCTCTTGGTAGAGCAAAAAATGCAGGTCGGTGATGAGAACAGTGATTGGTATTTGTAGTCATAATTGTTGTAACATCACCTTCCTGGTGAAAACTGTGTGTCATTGTTTGTTCTGATCAGACAGGTTTTTATTATTATTTTTTTTTACTAGACTGTGTGTCACAGAAATTGTATTAGATGATATAATAGTACTATGTGGAATCATTCATTACCAATGACTGTCATTTAAAATCATGGATGTGCTGTTTTTAAAAAGAATGTCCGTTTGTTCAGGTTTGCACACATCTCAGGAGGGATTTTGGTCCACTCTTCTTTACGGATCTTCTTTAAATTCTTAAAGGGGTTGTAAACCTTTGTGTTTTTTCTGCATTAAAGCGGGATTCCACCCTAAAGTGGAACCTCCGCTGATCGGATCCCTCCCCCCCTCCGGTGTCACAATTGACACCTTTCAGGGGGGAGGGGGGTGGAGATACCTGTCAAAGACAGGTATTTTCACTCACTTCCGGGCATAGACTCCCGTGGGAGTCTACGCCATTTCCTGCCCTGCCGCGCTGTCTGCTGGGACACACACGGGTCCCAGTGACAGCGCGGAGATTTCCTATTGCGCGGCGCGGCTTGCGCATGCACAGTAGGGAACCGGGAAGTGAAGCCGATTCGCTTCACTTCCTGATTCCCTCACCTAGAATGGTGACTACAGCAGCCAAGAGCCGAGCAATCGATTGGCCTCGGCTGCCGGCATCGCTGGAACCCGGGACAGGTGAGTGTCAATTTATTAAAAGTCAGCAGCTGTAGTATTTATAGCTGCTGGCTTTTAATATTTTTTTTTTGGTGGAATCCCTCTTTAAGGTGAAAAAATACCTGTCAGTGGCCGCCCCCCCAGCCCCCCATTTTACTTACCTGAGCCTGGGAACTTGACCCGACAGGGATGCACTGTCTCTCTGCTTGGGGTTCTCGGCTCTTGGTTGGATAGATTGATAGCAGTGCAACCATTGGCTCCTGCTGCTGTCAATCAAATCCAATGATGCAAGCGCCGGAGGGCGGGGCCGAGTTCTAGTGGGGAGGAGCTGCAAAAGCTGCCAGGGGACCCCAGAAGAGCAGGTTCGGGGCCACTCTGTGCAAAACGAGCTGCACAGTAGAGATAAGTATGATATGTTTGTTATTTAAATAAACAAAAACAAAATTACCTTTACAATCACTTTAAGGTTTCTTGGCTGATGCTTGGAAACTCGAAGTTCCAGCTCTCTCCATAGTGTTGTGCCTTTGGTAAAGCAGTTATGCTGTAACCATGCATGGTTAAGGGCTGGTTTTGGTCCAAAAAAAATGGATGATCATTTTGCAGAGCATATCAATAATTTTACATGATGGAGTGCTTGTTTTGCACTAATGTTTGTCTGAAATTAAAGTGGAAGAGAAGGCCACCCAGTAACTTACCTCTTAAACAAAAAAAGTCACTTTTATTGGTCTCAGCCTCCTTCAAATCTCCACATTTTTAATTTATTTTTTCTGCTTTGATCCGATTTCCTTCTTAGGCCCCTTTCACACTTGTGGGACTTGTCCTGCGACTTGGGACTGCAAAATCGCATGACAAGTCGTGCCCCATGTTTTCCAATGTGTGACTTCAAGTCATCCCTGCACTACTTTGGTCTGACTTTGATGCGACTTGAGGTCCATAGACCTCAAGATTACACAGGCATTGCTTCAAAATGCGTTGAAGTTGCGACGAGGACGCGCGACTTTCAGGATAACAAGTGTGAAAGTGGCCTTAGAGCAATGGTTCTCAGCGCCTGTCCTCAGGACCCACTAACAGACCAGATTTTAAGTATTACCTTGGGGAGATGCAGACTAGAATACTGCAATCACTGAGCAGCTAATGATATCACCTGTGATGTATTTCAGTTATCTTGCAAACCTGGCCTGTTAGTGGGCCCTGAGGAAAGGAGTGGAGAACCACTGCCCTAGAGAATGGCTACATTCATTCCACTGTATGTAGGAACGTTGCCACCCTCTCTTGCTCACTCTCAAGCTGGACTATGGAGTGTGCGACCTGTAGTGTATTTAGAGCAGTGCATATATGATTATGCAACTTGTAATGTGTATAGAGCAGATCTTACGTGCTCATGCAGATGCTGGTGACTAAAGCCCCATACACATTATCAGATTTTCTGCAGATTTTTTCCTTCAGATTTACCAAACCCATCTAGTGAAGGGCCTGCCTGATTGCATACAAATTGAAACTCCTAAGGTTTGACCTCATATTATATGGTTTTGGTAAATCTGAAGGAAAAAATCTGCAGAAAATCTGATAGTGTGTATGGGGCTTAACTCTTCTTACTCTTATGCCGCGTACACACGACCGGACTTTTTGACAGCAAAGGTCCGACGGATTCGATCTTGTGTGGGCTCCATCGGACCTTTGCTTGCCAAAAATCCAGCGGACTTTAGAAATAGAACATGTTTTAAATTTTTACACTGTAACTCCGCCAGACCTAGAAATCTGTTTGTGTGTATGCTAGTCCGACGGACAAAAAACGACGCTAGGGCAGCTATTGGCTACTGGCTATGAACTTCCTTATTCTAGTCTGGTCGTACATCATCATGTTTGAATCCGTTGGACTGGTGTGCTTGTGTGTGGCCAAGTCCGTTCATTCGGGAAGTCCGTCGGAACTCCGCCGAAAGTCAGGCAGAAAGACCGTCAGACCTAGTCCCTCGAAAAGTCCGGTCGTGTGTACGCTGCATTACTCTTCTTTTCTTTAAGCCTTACTTTGAGTCCATTCAAGGTTCTCATTTCTAATTGAAGCCAGGGTGGACTTGATTTAAATCAAGTCGATTTAAATCACAATTTAAATCCTGATTTAAATCACTAGTAAAAAGTCTTGATTTAAATCAATTTTATTTAAATCATAATTTTTAAAGAGCAACTGTCATCTCTGTCCCGCAGCGGCTCCTCCTCTGACCCGCTGTTGACTCACCGACAGTCCCATTCACTGTAATAGGATGGCTGGCGATGCGGCAGTGACACAACAAGGTGAGGGACGTGGCGGCAGCAGGTGTGTGGCTAACAGGCGCTGTCATGATGGATCTGAAATGACAGGTGCTCTTTAAGTGTAAAGACTCATTTTTGCTGGTAGTTAGAATCTTTAATAACAGCAAACAAAATGAAGGTTTCCTATTTAAAATAATAAGCTGTCAGGTTAGTAAAACAGCGATATCCGAACCGATTTTAGGTTATTAGGTTAATCCCACATAGTTGGAGAACTCAAATTATTTTATTTTATTAAAACAATAGCATTGCCAGTACATGTTATCTCAGCTGGCAGAGCTTGGATTCAGTGAATGAGTTTACCAAAAATGTAAATATTGCAGAATTTACAGCCTCATGCTACATAACTAAGGTCCATTTCATGCTGAATAAACAAAGTTATTAATGTATCTTAAATAAAAAAACTATTTGTAGATAGATTTTTACTCCAAAAAGTATTTTATTAAAATTTGATAATAATGTTAACAAAATCAGATTTAAATCATAAAAATCATATATATATATATATATTTTTATCAATTTTTATCCACCTTGATTGAAGCCCTGATGAAGGGGAGATCCATTAATCCCCCCCCCCCCCCCAAAAAAAATGATAAAATTCCAAAAAAAATTGTAAAAATATTTTATTACAATATAAATAAATGAAATTGGACTCTTATCTTTTGGTCTGGCGCTCCTTCCATGTATGCACGTCTTAAAGCAGCGCACATGACCTCACCTAGCGTGCACTGTCTGTGCCAAATAAATGGAAGAGAAAGGGAAAAGGAGAGGTCTTTGAGCTCGAAGAGGACATAAGAAGAAGATAGAAAAACACAGTAAAATTATATAATGTAAAATAGGTTATAGGACTATTAAGCAGTGGATGCATATGGATTCATTTTGAAGAAGAATATAATTAAATATTGATTTAACTCTTTCACTGCCAGAGCTGTTTGTGTTTTTTTGCGAACATGCTCAAAAATCATTTTAGGCCTAAAGATTACATAAAACTTGCAAAACATTATATATTTTTTGAAAGCAGACACCCTAGAGAATAAAATAGTGGTACTTCCAATTTTTTATGTCACATGATATTACTGCAAAGGTTTAGGAAACACACAACATTTCAGTAAAAAAAAAAAAAAAACATTAGTTAATTTTAGGGCAAACACATGCAATAAATTACCCAAAAATGTTGGTAAAATATAAAAATAAGTAAATAGAATAAATAAAAAGTAAATAAATATCCAGCATTTCAAAAATGTGTGTGCACCCGTGAAATAGTGACAAACATCAGTGCCCTATTTCTTCCATAGGTCATCAGTTTAGCGTCACGTCTGGTGCTAGAAATATTGCTCTCACTCCGGCATGTGCATTGGTACATAACGTGTATCGCAATCGGCGTTTTCATACGTAGGTGCCCTGTTCGTATGTGTGTATATGTGGGGGTGGAGTGGCCTTAAAAAATAATTTTGGGGGATATTTTATGTGCTTGGGTGTCAATTTCATTTCTTTACTATTAAAAAAAAAAAAAAAAAAAAAACATTTTCTGAATATTGATTTTGTTTTGTTTTACTTTTTTGTGGCCAAGTGATTGCAAATTTTAAGTGCTCCAGAGACCTTCTTATAAAAAGTGTTAAAAAATAAAAAATAAATATTGAGAAAGCAAAAGTATATGTAGACGGAGAGGAGCAGTGCAGATGGAACAAAATCATTTAACCAGTAGGTTATTGGGTAGTGTTTTTTCCTCTTTAACCACTTAAGGACCGGGCCTTTTTTTCCCCAAACTTGTTGTTTACAAGTTAAAATCATATTTTTATTTTTTTGCTAGAAAATTACTTAGAACCCCAAACATCATATTTTTTTTTTTGTAACACCCTAGAGAATAAAATGGCGGTTGTTGCAATACTTTTTATCACACCATATTTGCGTAGTGGTCTTATAAGCGCACTTTTAAAAAAAAAATATATACTTTTTTGAATTAAAAAAATAAGAAGACAGTAAATTTAGCCCAATTTGTTTTATATTGTGAAAGATGATGTTACGCTGAGTAAATTAATACCCAACAGGTCCAGCTTCAAAATTGCACCCGCTTGTGGAATGGCGACAAACTTTTACTCTTAAAAATCTCCATAGGAAAAAATTCAACAGGTTGCATGTTTTGAGTTACAGAGGAGGTCTAGTGCTAGAATTATTGCTCTCACAATCGTGGTGATATCTCACATGTGTGGTTTGAACACTTTTTTCATATGCGGGCGCTACTCACGTATGCGCTCGCTTCTGCACGCGAGCTCGGTGGGACGAGGCATGTTAATTTAAACTTATTTTTTTTTTTTTTTTTTACACTGTTCTTTCAAAAAAAAAAAAAAAAGTGTCACTGTTAGTCCTGTTACAAGGAATGTAAACATCCCTTGAAATAGAAAAAAAGCAGGACAGGACCTTTTAAATATGAGATCTGGGGTCAAAAAGCCCTCAGATCTCATATTTACACTAAAATGCAATTTAAAAAAAAAGTCCCTTTAAGAGCTATGGGCGGAAGTGACGTTTTGACGTTGCTTCCGCCCTGCAATGGTATTGAGCCGGGTCGGGGCCATTTTCCCTTCACTCAGCTTCATACCACAGAGGGGACAGGATCCGATCACCTCCGCGGCTGCCGGTGGCTCCGGTAAGCGGCGGAGGGGGCGGCAGGAGGGGGGGCCCTCTCCCGCCACCGATAAATGTGATCTTGTGGTGAATCCGCAGCTGAGACCACTTTTATCTGAAAGCAGACAGCCCGCTAAAGAAGAGGATACCGGAGTTATGGCAGATAGCTAAAATAAAAAAATATATAAACAGCGCTGGTGGAGTAAAGTGTTTGACATAAAGTGCTTAAACATATAAAGTGCTCTGGTATATAACACCTTGCGACAATATATAATACAATGACATACACCGCAATATATAACACACTAAAAAAAGGTGCTCAAGTGCTTTCAATAGTAATTGATGAGAAAATGCTTCCTTTAATTCCTTTAATAATTTAATAAAAAAGTGGTTCCTTTAGGGTGGTACTCCCCTCTTATGACCCCACTCATCAGAGATGTTGGACCCTCAGCTTTACAGTCTAAGGGTCAAACAGGCTTAAAGTTTTGGGGAGATACAGCACACATTATCCAGAAGCTTATTTCAGAGCAGAGGGTCTCAGAAGGATCCAGGATATTGGGATGTAACAAGGTGACAAAGAGAGAAAAAATACATGTAGTACCGCCAGTACACAGACACACTGCGCTGCTAACATATGTCACTCACGAGATGATTGCTAAAACAGGCATCAGCGTGTTTCCGGGTCCACACCTTCCGCTTGTGTTCCATGGGAACCAGAAGTAGCGTCACTGGTTCACTACTGGAAGTACGTTGGCTCGTTTCGCCCCTCCTCCAGGGCGCCATCAAAGACAGAGAAAGAGGTCATGCGTGGGAGTGACGTCACATGACTCCGGCCAGTCACAGAGCCGGAGTTCACGGCCCCGGAAGGAAGAGGAGTGAAGATCGTTGCTCGTGAGGATAGCGGTGACATTGCGGGCTTCGGTTTCAGGTTAAGTGACACATAATTGGCTATTTTTTGTGATTCATAATAGCCCATTGTGCTTCACCTTTGCAGGGAAATAAAGAGAAAGTAAAACCCATCAGGGTTTACTTCCTCTTTAAAGGTTAAGTCCAACTTTTAGTAAAAAAAGAAGAAACTCACCCATGTTTACGGAGGGGAAAAAAGTGTGCATTTATTTATATTTTTTCCATGGGAGCATGCAACCCATTGCTCCTGTGATCAGTGGATGGTGGGTGCAATGCCAGGCTCCTGCAGGCACTTCTTCCAGCTCTGTATACATACCATGGTGCAGGTTTTCAGTTGGAGAGTTGAAGGAAGTGTCCATGTCAATTGAAAACTAGAAGTCTATCTACCGTGGTGGAAGATGGAACTTATAGTTCATTCATTCAAAGATCTCTGTGAGTGAATGAATGACACAGCTGTGCAGGTGGAAGAAGAGTGGAGAAGGGACAGAGCTGCAGGGGCAGGCAAAGCTAACAGAACTAGGATCCATTCATACCAGATGCAGTGCATTTTTTTTTTACTCCATTCCAACGGCATGAACAGTCCCAATTGCAGGTTATTCTATGGACATAGTTTACAACATTACAGTGGAGTGCAGTGAAAAAAAGTACAGCAAGCTACATTTTTCTGCACTGCATCATGCAAAAATGTGCACAAATGCACCACAATGCATCACATTGCACATAAAAGCCCAAAGAAAGAAAGACGTGACCTCACAGGACAAATGTGGTTGGATAAACAACTCATCAACGGCATGTAAATGCACATAAAACGCGCATTAAATACATGTAAATGTGCATGAAAAATAGGCGCAGTAGATGTGCAGTTTCTAGTGTGAATGGGCCCTGGGGATTTGAACATTTTGGTTATGATTAATATATTTTTTTTGGAATGGCTAAAATAATTATAGTACCTACTGTATTCAGAACAGGTATGCTTGGGAGCATATTAAATTGGAAAATGTTAAATAACCACCAAGGAATTTCTACGGCATACATTGCAGTTTAGTAGATAATATGCAGAAGGAAGAATAGAAGAAAAGATAAGAGAAATAGGAATTTAAAAAGAGGAGAGAGATAAGTGCAGGAGAAAAGACAGGACAGAAAAAGAAGACACATTTGGCATAGTCAATCTGGTAAAAGAAGAAAGAGAGGGTAACAAAAAGAATTACAGCTCTTAAATTCAGGGGTAGGCAACCTTGTCACTCCAACTGTTGTGAAACTACAAGTCCCATGATGCATTGTAAGACTCTTGACAGCCACAGGGGACATGACTCCCATAGTAGGAGGCATGATGGGATTTGTAGTTTCACCACAGCTAAAATGTGGGGGTTGCCTACCCAGTATACAGTACATGTACCCACACCTCCCAACTTTTTGAGAAGGGAATGAGGGACACCCATCAGAAAAAGCATGCAGCCATAGAACACCTTTATCCTTTTAGATTTGCAGCTTTCATTTAAATAATTCCGGATCACCTTGCCATTGCAACCCCTTTTGTGGCACTTGCTGTAATAGGGCACGATTGCTCCGTCCTTGTCTCCCAATTGCTCTACTGTGTTGGTTTTATCCTCTCACTTTTGCTTGCAATGAAGATTGCATTTGGCCATGCCAGTGCTTGTTCTTGCTGCATTTTTATAATTATCAGGAAATCCTGAGCGCTAAGACACAACAAAGAATATATATATATATAAAAAAAAAAATGTTAGAACACGGTTTTCTAAAAAAAAAAAAAAAAGTATGATACCTGATGCACAGAGCATACTAAATGTCATCAGATTAGAGTTTAAACCTCTGAAATGAAAAATGAACAGAGCATATTTCTCTACTATAGTGTGCACTAGCCTCAATCCAAAGCACCTAGTATGATTTCTGTTTTACTCTCTTTGATCTCTCTCTGTGTTGCTTACATTTGACAAGTTATCCTGACCCAGAGAATCTTGGGACTGCCCCTTCCAGCACACAGAAGGTGATTGACAGCCTCAGTCGTGCATGTTTTCCAATGAGACTGTATAGAGGGGGGGGGGGGGGGTGTCATTTCCCTCCATTCAGGTCTCAGATTACACTCAGCTTTCCTCTCCTGGCTGTGCAGTGTGTGACCTTAGATCCCTAACCCCTGCCTGCTGGAACTGAGAAAAAGTATATTTAAAGTGGTTGTAAACCCTTACAGACCACTTTGTGGTACAGGTAAGCCTATAATAAGGCTTACCTGTAGCGACCATGAAATTTCTCCTAAACTTGCATAGTTTAGGGAATAATCACTGTAAACACATGTTCCCGACATCATTGGCACATGAGCACTGAAGAGAAGGCTCGTATGTGCCATTTCTTCAGTTGGTGTGCCATTACCGGCGGCT